>NC_136321.1:8805696-9048021 GCF_964198595.1 Lampetra fluviatilis
GGCTCCATTCATTCATTCAGCACATGTCTGAGCCGGGCATATTAACAGCCTTGGTGACAACCTGAAATATTGGGGAAAATGTCAAGAAGATTAAGAGCTCCTTACACGTTACAATGTTGAAAAGCGCCCTGTGCTTGTTTTATGACCCATTAAACTGCCTTGCACGATAATAAGGCTGGGCCAGTATTACTTCCCAAGATGGTTTAACCCAATTGCACGCACCTTACCGCTCTCATGGTGGTGCAACACACAACACACACACACGCGTGGAGCTCTTTGCATTTAGTGTTTCCGGTGTCAAAACCATGAGTCTGGCCACGGGGCAATAGCCTCACAGCAGCTGGTAGATGTATTTACTCTGGATGGAATTTTTACTACAACAACGACTTTACCGAAATGGAAAATTCACGATTGTGTTTGGGCCCGGTGGCTGAGCAGTAGAAGCGTGTGGCTTGCAATAGCGAGGTTGCGAGTTCCAAACCATCATACAACTGGGGTCGATCAACTTTGTTCAACTTTGTGGGATTTCCACCACTCGCTCAGGGTTGTAAACAGGAGATGAGCGTCAATATCTCAATGCTCTTTTGAGCAGGAAATCATTATATGGTTATGAATTGCGTGCATTGCAAATGTAGGAATGAGTATCCCATAATGAAAGTCTTAATGGTAGCAAAAGTGACGTACTTATTAATGGTATTACAGTAGCAGGACTTAATGGTTTAAAAAAAGTATAGATGGGAAACGGATTAAATGAGGCTGCAGATAAAAGTTCGGTTAAATTAAATTGAGTAATACAATTTAATCCAGAGACTAAAAGAAACTAATGCTGCATACTACGAAGTGGTGAAATTATATATATACATTTTAAAAGTGTGTAATCACAGTAAGACATTTCAAAATTAATTTAATCGTATTATGGCATTTGATCATAATTTAGACTTTGTAGCGTGCAGCTATTGTTTGCTCTCTGAGAACGAGAGATTGATTTGAAGCCGTAGGAGGCTCACAGACAAGGAAGAGGCAGCCAAAATCGGGGCCAACAATTGCCCAAGCTCTGCCGCCCTACATTAGGATGTTTGGCCAACTCTGTTCATGAGAGTTTCACCTGTGCGCGCTCGTGTGTGTATATATATAATGTGGGGAACGTTAATGTAGCAGTTAGCGTGCTGCGCTACGAATCTGGCGACCTGAGTTTGATTCCCGCTCACGGCCAACACCCAGTGACGATTTTCTGAACCGGCCCTATATGTTGAATGTGATTTATATGCAATATTCAGAAATATTTTACCATAAAATTGGCAACTTTCGTTAAAAGCATTCACATTGGTGGTCTCATTATATCACTCTTGTTTCCGTGAATTATATATTTCTTACCAGAATGAAAGTACGTACTGGGTCGGTGGCCATGCTTCACCATGCTGGTCTGTGCCGGTTGGTGAAGAGGCACTTTGAAGTGCTCCGGATTCATATTGCTGGCCGGGAGATAGAATGAAACCGGCGACGTCTGGATGGCGAGTCCAACGTGCTCACCCACACACAAGCCGTAGCAGCATCACCCCGTGCCACGGCACTGAATACAAATTAATTGTGACGTGGACATGATTCCATGACGTCACGCTCCTCGCCACGTGATTCGGTGATCACTTAGACTGGATGGGCCACGGTTCCCCCTAGGCCTGCATCGTGGCGTTGTCGGAGGATATCAAACCTCCCCGACACGATGCCATGACAGGCGATAATCTTGCCACAACTTCCCCACGAATCTCCCTCCCTCTCTCCGTTATAATATTAAGTGGAGAATGAGTCGGCAAATGTTGCTACAATAGACGAGAAGAGATAGGTGGGGGTGGGGTGGAAATAACGTAAAGGTGCAGCCATGCAATTTCCTGCTTATGCTACTGCCGGCAGAAAGGATCAGGGCAGAACATTTTTTTTACACGGCATCGGATACGTGCGCATGAATGCATTATTCATCATCTATTAAAGATGCAGAGCATTTCAAATCTTAATGGAATTAGAACAAAAAAAAAACCGGTGTGATTTTTCACGGATACATTTACAAGACGACTAAAAGCATCGCTCGCGTTAGATGATATCAAAGTCGCGTTGCAAACGAGAACTCTCACCGATGAAAGTGCAATGCTTGGAGATGAACGAATCGCAGACTCCATCAATTCACTCCTAAGGGAACGTGTTCGTAAATCCAGGAGCTCTCACCGGCTCTGCCGGATTCTCCTAGTAGCAAAAGTAGCTACATATATAGCTACGAGCCCCGCACTTTCAAGGGCCCCGCGCTAAATGCTTTCAAGCTATCAATTCCGTACTCCCTATCAATTCTGGTTCAGTGATTCTGCACTTGCTCTATTACTATAGTACTAGACTGCCTTCAACTTTTATGAACGACTGGGTGTTTAAGGTTAGCGATTTGTCGTATCATTTGGCTGTATAACAAATGAAAAAAATACAATTATTCTACTATGCAAGTAAAAATGTGTGTTTTAATGTGTTTTTTAAATTAATTTAGGGCCCCTTTATAACATATGCTGCAGTTCCCCACACTCGCTTAATCCTCATGTTACATGCCCTTTTCCTTGTCGCTTGTCTACGCGAAGCACTTATCGACTGTGCAACTAAGCAGTCGTGCAAACGAGCGTCACTTAAAGTAGACGCGCACATTCTATAAGCATTTAAAATTGACAAGCGATGAGATAATCTGAGTCACTCGTATGAATGCGCGATAGTCCCCGATCATCATCAGCCACGCTGAACTCCGCCGCTTACCGAAGGCCTTCCGCCAAATTACCGGCGTCTCTCACGGTCGTGCGATGTAACGATCCATCCGGCGCGTGCACCCGAGGTGACTTCACTGTGTCACCTTGGCTTCGGTTGACCTCCAAGTGTCCCTTCCCCTCATCTCCCCCCCCCCCCCCATTACTGTATTTCTGAAGCCATCGTTATTATAAAAAAAAGGTTTGGCTTCGTGCACACACGGGGGAGGGGGGGGGGGTGATGACATTCCGTGTCTACAGCAGGTGAAACCCAACCAGGCCTCGGATTGCGCGCGGCACGCATTGAATTATTGACACCATTGACCTAAAATTAGGTGGGGACCCAAAAAACTGCACGCGTGCATGCGCGAGCACGCGCGCGTGTGTTGCTGTGGCGGGTTTGGCGGCGTAGCGTTTAACGCGCTGCGCTACGGACCCGGTGACCCGAGTTCGATTCCTGCTCACAGCCAACACCGGTGACGATTATCTGAACCGGTCCTGGGCCTCTTTCGTAGGTCAACTCGGCATCAATTGAGTACCTAGTGAGGTGTGTAAACATCGCCACTAGGGAGACATCGGCGGTCGGGCGTGGTGCTGGCCACCCACCCCATCATGTGCCGTGCCGTCCTTCATACGCGCTCGCTAACAGCACTTGCCCCAACAGTCTGCAGAGGCTGTATGGTGAACCTTTGTCTCGCCTTTTCTGCGCGGCGCACAAAGCTAAATTCATTTGAAATTCTGTTTTGTGAAGCCGAGACGCCTAATTCTATTACAAGGCTGTCGGTTGCATTTGCAATTCACTGCGAAATTCGGGCTGGCATTTGAGGGGGCTGAGAACGATTGTTTAAGGGCGCTTTATACATTTAAATTATTATAAAAAATCGTGCGACCCACGCTCGCCTGCAGGCATGGTAGATGAGAGTAGCTGTGTTACAATGCACTTTGAATTTATAAAGTGTCTGAAGATAATTATTTCGCAAGATGCTCTGTGTGCAACAGTGGATCAGGTAGACAAAGGGGGTTGATTGTGAGGATGGGGAATATTGACGTGGGCTTGAAAAGGAGCAATGGATTATTGAGCGGTCTCGTTGATAAATCCTAGAACAAGAGGGGGGGGGGGGGAGCTGCCGTGGTGTTTTGGTGAGCACATTGGGCTTGCAATCCAGAGGTTGCCAGAGTGATCTCACGGAACAATGGGCATGTTTATCCGGAGTGAGTCGATGGGCACGTCGCGTGCAATGGGGTAAAGGGTGGGTGCTCCAACCTCTTTCTCTTAGACGGCTCGCCAGTGTGGAAGAGTAGGCCTACATTTCCCCGCGGAGGGGTTCTCTTCTAGAGCTTCCTATAATGGGGAGGCCCTTCCGTCAGCGGTGGCGTGAGCGAGCAATTGCAGGGTCTGCACCTTTGCCGATTTACCTTCACTGAGAATACATTCTGTGTCCAGTAGGCATGCGTCCAGACATCTTGCTGAGGTCAAAATTCAACGTTGTGTCTTGGGCAAATGAGAATGGGGTTGCACTCATCCATTGTTTGTTGCCCCCAGCCTTTTGTGGATATTCCACATTCCTATGGCGGGGATGAGTGAACCCAGAGGACAACGGCTGTTCTACTTGTGACAAGGTGGCACTCATTTTTCATTGACCCCAGGAGGATGAGAGGCTACATCAACCCATGACCTGGTTATAGCAGAATGTCTTATCATTGTCATCATCATCATCAGCCACTATCGATCCACTGCTGGATGAAGGTCTCCAAAAGCCACCACCTCCTCTCACGATCCTGCGGTTTAGCAACCTGCCCAACATCAGCAGACGACGAACTCACTTCATCACTCCATCTCCCCAGGTGGACGTCCTCAATGTCCTAAACTACGAGTCGCGGCAGAGAAATGGAATATTTGATGAGCACATCACACGCTCTCTCTTGTCATTGGACTGGCTTACGAGTCAATGATCGAGTGGACTGAAATATCCTCCTGCTGACCTACAAGACTCTCAATGGGTCAGCTCCACAATATTTAGAGGAACTGATCCATCTTCATTCTCCAACGATGACCCTGAGATATTCGCATCGCCTTCTTCTACGTACTCTGAGGTCAAGGTGATGAGATGTTATCTCCGTTGCCTCGTGTCTCGGAGGTCCAGAATTCCATGCCGACCCCGACGGCTGCTGTATATTTGGAGTTTGCTTGTTGTTCCGGTGGTCACGTGGAATTTTCTCCGGGTTTTCCCTCCGCATTTAGAAACATCCGTTTAGAGTATTTGGATGCTATGAATGTCCACGTGATAAGCCACTTTGTTGAGCTATCATTTGTGATAGCCAGGTTGCTTCTGAAAAAGAGCTACATTGTTCAGTGGGGCATTACCTGCTAAAATCAAACTAGTTTAGTTTATTTTCTGCAGGTGTGAACTGTCTTTTGTCAGTGCAGCTCCCAGGCTGTTGAACGCATTTCCTTTGGTAATACGACAATCAGAGTGGTTAGGGCTATTTAAGTCCGTCTTGAAAACTCATCTCTTGAAATTGGCCTTCACCCACCCACCCTGCTTAGTTCTGACCGTTTACCCTGCAGGTTACATTGTGTTCCCTGCTTTCCATACATACACTGTGGGCACATTGGGTGCTACGGTCAAATAGCGCCTTACAAAATGTTAAATGATCAATTAGAATGCTGCACACGCGGCCGAACTTCACGTCCAATTTTCAAATTATCAGTCATGTTCGATGCATCATTCAATGTGACATGCGTTGAAAATTATGAATCAATTAACGAGCGCTGAGCACATGCCGCCACTGTGGAACCAGTGGAAAATCTGGCGTGGACTCCGCTCCTTGTGAACTTGGACTAAGAACAGTTTCAGCTGACCACGCTAAATATGATATCACGTGACTATGAGAATCTAGCATCACGTGACAACATACGTTTCAATGCAAGAAACCATCTCACCTAATTCAGAATCAGAATCTGTATTTATACTGGAGGAATCCGATGAGCTATGAAGCTCATTTTTTAACAGATGTCCGGTAGAGGCGGGTCAGCAACTTACAAGAACGAACAATACAAAAACACTATAGAAGCGCAAAGTATAGGAAAGGTAACCAAATCACCAATATTTTTTTTTTACTATTTTCAGTTTACCAGGTAAAGCTCACAGAACTATCAGCTATTAAACTCTATACACACATTTCAAGATAAAGGCGCATCCCTGAAATGTCTTGCTCACGCCACTGCTGGCAGTGGCAGGGCCTCCACTTCAACGGAACTTTCCAGAGATGCCCCTGGCGATGATGATTTGGAAGACGCTTCCATGCCGGGCAGGCGTCTTGGAGAAGTCGGGGAAGCGTCGGAACTTCTCCCCACTATTCTCGACTCCCTGCGGTGGTACCCACTGACACTACCAGTTGGGCATAGGAGAATGTGGGGGGGTGGGGGGGATTTAATAAACTCACACCGTAGGGAGTACGAATCGAATCGGCGACCACTGCATTACTAGGATAGTCTTGTTGTTCTTCAAGCTGCACACCCGATTAGCACGGTTGGATACGTACGGTGTGGGAGAATTTCAGCGTACGTACATGCACAGCCTTCGAACTATTACAACGTGGCAGCTTCCGATTATATTGTGCTATGTAAAAACTGAAAATAAAAACACCAATAAAATAAAAAAACTACATTGTCAACCACAGATGGCATAATTTTGATAAACCACAAGTTTTTTAAAACACATTCAAACACTTGTTATTTCATTAACCACTTTTATTTTTCAAATAAGCATTAAGTGCTTGCAAATATATAATTGGCCGATAAAAACGCATGCGAAATTAATTACATGTTTAAGTTTGCAGATGATTATGCACATTATCGCCCCATCCAAAAAAAGTATCTGTTCTCTATAAAAGTTGCCAACTGTGTCTGCAAAAAACAGATGGCAAAGCCCATAGTTTTCGAACATCCACAACATTTGCGCCGTTAAATCGCAGAACCTTGATTATGCTCGTGCAAATTTTCGATGTATCTGTCATCGGCCATGATCAACCCACTGCTGGATGAGAGGGCCTCCGCCAAGACCATCGCCGTCCTTCAAGATCCTCCCATGCAACGATCCAACGATCCACCTGTGAGCGAGCTGATTTCATCGCTCCCGTCTCCTCAGAGGGCGCGTTCTGCCGATTTACATTTTATCCGAGCGGTCAAGAAAATGTGGCGGAGGTGATGCATGGGGGGGGGGGGGGTCATAATGATGGTGGAGGGCCGCTCGTTTGGCCCACTGATTCTAGTCTGGGTTGCTCCGTCGCTGGCTTAGACTCTCGTTGTTGCAGGTGGCCCCGCACCTCCCGATAAGGACGGTTGGCTACGTGCGGCACGAAAGAAGTTCAACGTACATAATGCGAGTTATATTTATTTTGGATTACTTCTGCACAGGTAAAACCCCATTGGGCAATGAATGCCCATTTTCGATGGGACCTGGTTACACAATGCAAAGCTAGTTAGAGCAATAAGAACAAAAAACGTGAAGAAAAAAGGAAATAAAAAAAAACTGTTCACGGTCAAGTTTCAAATGGAAAGATCACGCGTATCAACACCGTGCAACCAGCACAAGGAATACGACGACAAGGCTGGTAGAACGCACCACATACACAAAGTATTGGGTGCAAAACAGCACTGAACTCCTCGGTAAGATAGTAAAAAAAATATATACTTTAAGTTTGCAAGGCAGAGCAATCGATTGCATTTAAATGTGAAAGGAAACGTGAGGTTCAAGTGTGATTTTAAAGTAGGACGAGGATGGCAAGGTTTTGAATCCAAACAATTTTCGCGAGGTCATTCCACAAAATAGGGGCTGCCACACGGAAGGATTTTAAACCAAGTTTGATACTGTGCTCACATAGCGGGAACCTTGAGTGGGGAATATGGAAGAGCTTCTAAGAATATGGGATTTGGCCTCGGGCATTACATTGTCCAGAAGATATTTATCAGAAATGGTGTAACACTATGAGGATGAAGATAGCCTCAAGCCTTTGTAGATCAAGGAGATCTGATCTGAGCTTAAATAAAGTTCAATCAGGTGACGGCGACTTCATTGCATTCTGGGTACGGGTGTATTGCATTGTGGGTAGTGATGCAGTCAGAGCATTGTGGGCAAAACAAAGTGCATTGTAAGGTAAACCACGGTGTTGTTCTAGGGGAGGATGTTGTATTGAACACGGCCACAATCCCTGAGAGGGGGCCCTACTGCCATGGAAGAGTAGGCCAAGTACCCTGTAGAAGGGCCCTCTAGAGCTCCCTATCGTAGAGGCCCTTTTGCCAGCAGTGGCGTGAGCAAGTAATTGCAGGGCTGCACCTTTCACTTTCCCCTTTAGCTTACGTCTACAACAAACTTCTGAAAAGCAAACAAATTCAATTCCATTGTTAGCGTTAAACAGGTCACGTACTCTCAACGACGTCCAAAATCATGCCAGGTTGTTGTGGACACAATAATTTGGCCTCCCCAGTCTCGGTCTGACTTTAAACGCTCTTTATAGCCGCTTGCCCGAGCATAACTCTTTTTTTTTTGCTTGTTATATTTGGTTTCAATTTAATCACAAAGCCAAACCATTTTCGTGTGCACCGATGTTGCTCGCCTAATGCGTCTACGCTTTTTTTTTACGTCTGGCACGCTGCTTGGCTCTTCAGTGCCAATCGCAAATTGTCATCGATTGCCTACATCATGACCACTAATAATCCTTAAGACCTTCATGTCCTCCTCCCGCAGACTCGATGTTAATTCATGGACTATATTTTACACGCGTGGCACTGTGGCGCTCTCAGCAAGAAGGACCTGGGTTGGACTCCTGACCAGGTGCCCTTATGCATGAAGTTGTATGTTTTCTCACCTTGTTCTGCGGTGGGTTTACTCCAGGTTCGCCAGTTTTCTCCCATAGCTCAAATGAACCGTACAATGTCGTCGGTGTTGGCCAAAACATTCCCAATGCTGAAATATTGTCGAACAAATTACTCAGAAGGGATTACAGGCAGCGAGATTGCGGTGCCCTTACAGAGGAATCGTGGCAAGAACCTCCTGAAATGTAGTCTTGAGACTCCGTGAGGCTTTCCCAGGTAAAACAAACGTAATAAAATATAATTCATGGTTGAATGTGATACATCGTTCCCATCACATCTCTGCTTACCTTTCACTAAAATTATTTACATCGATCTCATCCCATCAATATCTGTGTCCCAAATGTATTTGCTTGATTTTTTTCCTTTTTTCCGAATTTTTTTTTCGGATTAACAGCGAGCGAGATTTCCCCTTTTATTATTTTGTTCTCTCATCCCCACCGCCCTCCTCTAATCCCTCACTCCACTCAGGCACCACGCCTCCTCCCCCCCTCCCCTCCCCTCCCTGGTTTTCACGATTCCGTAGCCTTCCACGCAGATTTCTAAAGGCTGAAGAATTACCACCAAAAATGATTTCCATCCTGCGAAATAAACGCGAGGGACGCTTTTGTGGAGATGTCGCGCACCGTTGAGTCGTGCTTGGGCTCGGATGAAGGACGCGTCAAGGTGAAAGGTGATATTGGAAACTGCAATCTTGGTGATCCACTGACACTAAATCTCTTGATCCTATAATATACGTTTCGGGATCGGAGATGGTGGCATTTTAAATGTTGGTCAGGCTAATGCAGAAATTATGAATTTGTTCATCGAATTTACACACTGAATTCGCCTGACTATTTCTGCTTGTTTGAACAGTGATTCAGAGTGTGAACGTAGCACGTCTTTGATGCGTGAATTTCTCTATATATTCATTGCACGGTATCATTCGTTGTCTAAATGGAGTAATTTGGCTCTTATGTAAATTCCGCTTTTACAGTTTTACATGTTACATTACCGCCTTTGACCACACAGGCTAAAATTCAACGGTTCTCAGAATCTAGGAAGCTCAGCATTATCAGGATAGCTGGACAAATTATTTATATTTGAATGAATCCTTAATTTGCTTGACGTACATGTCCACTTGATGATTATCCTAATGGTTAACCACATCTTTAAATTGCCTAAAATGTACCTCCCCAAAAATAATGGAACTGCCCTGTGACAGCATGACAATACGTATAACGTCAAGTGTACATTCATACAAATGAGAGTCAAAGTCAGTGATCCTTTCACATTTTCAGCATTTCCAAAAAAGCCCATCGGATTATGTGATTCCCTTAGAATTGTACTGCTGGGTGGACACAGGTGGGGGGTAGGGGGGTTTGGATTAAAGACACTTTCCACCATTTTTTCAACTGCCGCGCCGAGTGAACGAATTGTATAATGGGGCAAAGTTAGTCGGTGAGCAATGTAACATATGATTCGGTAATCGTCACAAAGACAAATATCCCCCATTTGGCCTTAACAAACTGTAGGGGCAAGTGCTGTTAGCGAGCACCTATGAAGGCCGGCACGGCACAAGAGTGGGTGGTGAAAACGACGCCCGGCCGCCTTTGTCTCCCTAGTGGCGATGTTTACACATCGCACCAGGTACTCATTTTTTAGGCTCAGTCGACCTAGGGGAGGCCCATGACCGGTTCAGATAATCGTCACCGGTGTTGGTTCGTAGCTTAGCGCACTAACCGCTACACCACCACTCCCCACAGATATTCGTCACACACACACACACAGACTTGTCTGGTGACGCACGCATGTTATCGAGCAGTGTGGAGGCAGCGAGGGTTGTTGTGGTCACACAGAAATACTGTGGAACTCCCTTCCCGTTAATGTCAAAGAAGTGCTATACCCCGACTCGCCAGGAGGAGGCAGTACAGCAAGTAGACTAATCACCATCTGTTACCATCTGTACGGGGATGGAGTGTTGCCCCTTCGCTTGTGTGGATGTCCTCTCTGATGTAAGCACTCATTAATAGGACGACATCAACTTAAAATATAAAGGACTACAGATCTGGGGGGAGGAATTTGGCACTGGCTCACAGTGTGGCTGCCCTTCCTCACTCATCTGTGGTTCGTCCTCGCGCCTATCGACTCATCATTCTCTCTCCGTGAGCGAGAGCGACGAAATGCCGTTGCAGCGGTGCATTACGAGCGCGAACGATTATTATCTATAGGCAAAGCATGAAGTTATTTTTGAAATCGTTGCTCCTTAAAATTATTTCTAGAGGCTCTCCGAACAAGCGAGGAAGTGGGGGTCGGCAATATGTCTTTGTACCGTTACCATGATTATGATTTTCTGATTAATTTCAATATATAAATAAAGTATTCTGCCGTTTATTGTAGGGATCCTGCCCTCGTGTAATGGCTAGCACGCTGATTTTTAAAACCCTCGAGGTCACCAGTTCAATCTCAGTTTATTAAATCCCCATTGCTGCCTCTATCCACCAAGCAATGTAAATGACTTCACCACAGTTAGTAGAACGGAAGGCCACGTGTGATGGGATATACTAAGTGTGGCTACTCCCACCTCTTCTAAGATATCTGGCCAGCATGGAAGAGCAGGCCAATATACTTACATGGGAGTAGAGGCCCTTATCATTTGAAGTACAAGCCATTATATATAGGAGTAGAAACCCTTATCGATAGGAGTAGAGATCCTTATCTATAAGATTAGAGGCCCTTTTCTATAGGAGTAGAGATCCTTATCTATACGATTAGAGGCCCTCATCTATAGTATTAGAGGCCCTTATCTGTAGGAGTAGATACCCTTATCTATAGTATTAGAGGCCCTTATCTATAGGATTAGAGGCCCTTATCTATAGGATTAGAGGCCCTTGTCTATAGGAGTAGAGATCCTTATCTATAGGATTAGAGGCCCTTATTTATAGGAGTAAAGACCCTTATCTATAGGATTAGAGGCCCTTATCTATATGAGTAGAAGCGCCATCTATAGGATTATAGGCCCTTTTCTATAGGAGTAGAGACCGTTATCTATGGGAGTAGAGGCCTCATCTATAGGAGTAGAAGCCCTTCTGTCAGCAGTGGTATGAGCAATAAATTGCAGGGCCGTACCTTTATACTCCATTGCTTGTTTTTTGTTGTTGATATAAAATTTCCCTCCACTGCTTTTACTGTGCGGAGTGGTCTGGAAGGTCACGGTAATCAAATACACGCTTGAAATCGTACAAAGATTAACTTAATCAGGAATATTTAACAATTAAATTAACCTGTATATTAATTGTAAAAATATTTTTTATTCTATTGTCATTATATTTTGTGATCTTTATTATTATATACGTATATATATATATATAACCTGGTCAGGTGGTCCAGCGGTCGGAGGGCGAGCGGTTCGCAATCGGCAGGTTGTGAGTTCAAATCCTGGTTGGGGAAGTTGACTCGGCCCATCATCCCTGAGGGATGATTAAAATAAGTACCGCTTTTAAGCTGAGTCAATCGTGGTTGTCTGATGGATAGTCTCTCTCCCACAATAGAAATGGGGAATTTCTACCATTGGCTCAGGTCTGTAACTTGGAGATGAGCAATGCATCAATGCTCATTTCGTGCAGGAAATCACTTCTTGTTTTTGACTCTTACATATTATATATAAAAAAAATAGCTATACAGGTAGATACAGTATGATAATAACTACTACGAATAATAATGAGTGATTAAACTTTAACACAATTTCAATTGCGATCCTTGAGCACTGTTACATTTCTGCAATATGCTTTAGAGTGCAATTTGTAATGATGATAGTATTTTTTTTTCTTTCGTAATTTTGTACAAATTTAGATTTTAGTGCATTTGCAAAATACCGCTGCGCTACAATAAGCTCGTAAACTAAAGCGTCCAACGCCGCACCATTCACTTATCCCTAATGAAGGTGATGTAGCGTGCGTTAACAACAACAAAAACATCTCGGCCCAAAATTCCCCTAGTGGGGACCGGTAGATCTCGTGACTCACATTCGCCCGTTAGCAGGGCGTGCGTGTCCGGAATGAAAGGGCGTCCTGAATGAAAGCGTTGTCCGGAATGAAAGTGAAACCATCCAAGCGGTGGGTGGGTGGGCGACCGAGTGGGCCAGGGCAGGCGGGCGGGCGAGCGAGGTGCATTATGTACTAAGCCACTTTACGTGGGGATCACTCACAACATTACGCGACCATCAAAGAGCGAGGTTTGCCCAAAGATTTCCTGCCCAAGAGGTCAGGCACAACGCGTGGATTTGCGGCACATCCTGATATTGTGTAAAGTCTGTGCCTGATATTGTGTAAAGTCTGTGTCTGATATTGTGTAAAGTCTGTGTCTGATATTGTGTAAAGTCTGTGTTTGATATTGTGTAAAGTCTGTTCCTGATATTGTGTAAAGCCTGTGTCTGATATTGTGTAAAGTCTGTGTCTGGTATTGTGTAAAGTCTGTGTCTGGTATTGTGTAAAGTCTGTGTCTGGTATTGTGTAAAGTCTGTGCCGATGTAGGGGGGGTGGGGGGGGGGGTGTCGGTGGCTACCCAAGAGAGGGGGGCAGTCACTCGATTGTGGACATCTGTGAACTACTGGACATCTGTGTTAAAAGTGCTGTATAGCTCATCGGATTCCCCCAGTGTAAATTACATATTCTGATTCGGTGTTTGTAACGGGTAGAGGTAAATGTGCAGCCCTGCTGCACAACATGCGTGTAATCCACCAACCCTCTCTGCCTGCACAGTCTGTGTCGGTTTGTGTGTTGAACTTCTCTCGCCAGTCCTGGATCACGGGCGTGGCTCCCCCACCGACCGGCATGAGTGTGGTTTGCAGGAAACGCCTTGCGGTGAGTTTCTAGAAGGGTCGTTCAGTGCAGCGGTAGAGGGATCAGTAAAACAGCTGTCGAACAGTCAGTGTGTCACGTTCGATGAGCAACGTTCATCGGAACACTCGACACGACGATGGGAAGAGATGCCTCCATTGGTGAGCATTTACCGTGTCTTTTTTTTTTTACGATCAGTGGAAACAAGAAGATGCTCGGTGTAGTCGGCATTTTGCTTCGTTCATCATTTCGTTTTTTTTTACATTTTTTTACTTTGCTTTATGTAAACCCCCACCTCTCGCTCACTCTTTCGCTCACGCTCTCTCTCTCGCTCTCTCTCGTTCTGCACGCAGCCCTTCTCGCAGTCCGACGGCCTCCGACGGGTAGCTCATATCAGCATGCAGAGCTTCCCGTCATCTGCCACCGAGTCTTCTGCCCTACCGGGTGGGCGGTGTGTACCTATCGGCACTGGTGAGACAAAGGCGGCCGGGCATGTCGTTGGCCACACCGAACCGGCCTTCACGGGTGCTCGCCAATGGCTCTTTGCCCCGCGGTCCGTCAACGTTTACACGGGGGACCTTTGCCTTTGTCACTTCACGTAAACTTCCGTCACGAACATAGGTTGGCCATGCCACTTCGGCACAACGCGGTTCGCCTGTGGCTCAGGTCAACGCTGCCTAGGTAAGCATTCCCTAATGAATGATGCAGCCCGAGACGACTGCGATCGGAGCGGGTCGGGGAGAGAGAGGGCTCACACGGTGTGACGGAGACGATTTATTACCAAAGTGCAGGCTGTTCATTTCGGCAAGACAACCCACCGGTGCCTGGCTGGCCGGCTTGGTGGATGCAGGCAAACCCCCACCACCACCTCCACCACCACCACCTCCACCACCACCTACACCACCTCCACCACCACCTCCACCACCACCACCACCACCTCCACCACCACCTCCACCACCACCACCTCCACCACCCCCACCACCCCCACCACCACCCCCACCACCACCTCCACCACCACCACCCCCACCAGCATCACCTCCACCACCCCCACCACCACCCCCACCACCCCCACCACCACCCCCACCACCACCACCACCCCCACCACCACCTCCACCACCACCACCCCCACCAGCATCACCTCCACCACCCCCACCACCACCTTGCCTTTCTTGTTTGATGGCGTCGTCCATTGCGCAGTGCCGGATTATCCCAGTAGCAGAAGTGTCACATGCTGCGGGGCCTCGCACTTTCAAGGGCCGCGCGCTAAATGCTTTCAAGCTACCAATTCTGGTTCAGTGATTCTGCACTTGCTCTATTACTATAGTACTATACCGCCTTCAACTTTTACGAACGACTGGGTGTTTAAGGTTAGCGATTTGTCGTATTATCTGGCTGTATAGCAAATGAAAAAAATACTATATTTAGGATAGGTAACGACAATTAAAGATCACAAGAATAATACAAAAATGTGTGTTTTAATATTTACGTGGTTTTTTTTTTATGGCCCCTTTATAACATATGCTACAGGTCCCGCACTAGCTTAATCCGGCACGGCCTTTGGTTGAGATCTCCGGAAGAAAAATAAAATTAGTTCGCTCAAATGCGCACGCGATGCATTTTTCAGCACGCCCTCGACTTTTAAGCGGATTGTATTTTTGCTGCTGTTGTTGTTGTTGTTGATTTGCCGTCGGCAGAGTTTGCCGCGGATCGGGCGATTCGAGCGTGCAGCTTTGGCATCCACGGCAGTCGAGGCAGACATCGGAACGAGTCGTGATCGTCACTTCTAGACACGCGGGAGGCTTTCGCGGGAAATATTATCCACAATTAGAGATTGGCGTGTGTTGTTGTTATTGTTTTTGTTATTGAGTTAGAGCGCGTCCGTTGTGAGTGTGTCGTGGTGGGTTAACGACAGATGTGTACGCGATCTAACCCAAAAAAAAACTTTCATAGCACGATTATCGATTGCAATTTTTCTAAATTCAATATTTTATTCATGGACAAAAAATATGAAAGATCGCAAGAATAATTAAAGTTCTCCAACAATAGCTGTTATCCATAATAGAGGTTTTTTTTGGGTTATATCGCATAAATATATAAATGTGTCGTTAAAACCCACCACCACCCGACACAGCCAACGAGTCAGGGTTGTCACGTAAACAGAACGTGCCGATTCGTCACTAGCACAGCACTAACCGGTTGTGTTGGAGAGCCAAGCCACAACACTTACAATCTGAGTACGACGTTTCGCCAGTAATTACAACTAGCTTCATCAGGCGACAGCACCGGTATTGACCGTGAGAGGTAATCGAACCTGGGTTTTCTGGTTCGTAGCACAGTGTGCTAACCGCTACACCACCGCTCTCCACTAACACACGTACTTACACACACACACATACATTCACACACACATACATTCACACACACACACATCCACGCGTTGTAAAGGAACACGGTAACACCATTAAGCTGTACACAGCTTGTTCACGAGAAAACTCGACTTGTGTTATTGAATATCTATATACGAGACAGCACCATTATGCTGCATGCAACCTGTTGACAAGGGAGCCGGTTTGTTTTATTGGCAATCTTCACACTTCGCCGCACCTAAAAGCGGCGCAGTGCTCGCTTGTAATGGACCACATTGACATGTCGGCGATGCAGCAGCAGCAGCAGCAGCTGGATATAAGCACGCCTCATATAAGCACATCAACACACGCAGGTGGCGGGAGGCAAAAGGCAACTACTCATTCAAGCACTCTTTGGATATAAGCACACGTGTGCTTGTGCTGCTGAAGCAATCGTAATTTCACGCGTTTGTTCCACCGAGTGACGACGGCTTTATGGATCGCCCGAGTCGGGTGGAGGAGGGTGCACGACACACATTTTACTCGCGCGGCGATCTGGCCCGCCGTTCGATCATGAATCGAAACGTGAAAAAATTATTTGTAGAGGAGATCCGAGTGGGGGAGCGGGGGGGGGTAGGAAGGAGCGACGTCTTTCCTCTGTGCCTGAAAGGAGAAGTTGGACTCCCATCGAAGGAGCTTGAAAATAAGTTGTTGGCATTTTTTGGGGCGATACAAAAGTCTCGAGACGGATGTTCGGAGTTCCGTGGCGAGAAGAGAGGAAGAGAGCACCGCCTGATGAGTGTTGCAGAGACGCTTCGGCAAGAGTGGCTGCTCTGGGTGTGCCGTGCGTGCCGTGTGCGTCATGCGTGCCGTGTGTGCCGTGCGTGCAGTGTGCGTCGTGTGTGTCATGCGTGCCGTGTGTGTCATGTGTGTCATGCGTGCCGTGTGTGTCGTGCGTGCAGTGCGTCGTGTGTGTCATGCGTGCCGTGTGTGTCATGCGTGCCGTGTGCGTCAATGCGTGCCGTGTGTGTCATGTGTGCCGTGTGTGTCATGCGTGCCGTGTGTTCAGGATGGGGGAGGCGGGGGTTTTTTGTGCCGAGACCGGCACTGGAGCGGCCTCCACGCGTCCAGCGACCGAGGAAGAGACCTCAGAGCAGACGGCGGTAGGAGACTGTCAGTGCAATCTCTATGGGTCTCTGTGTGAGTGTATGGGTGTCTCTGTGCGAGTGTATGGGCCTCTGTGTGAGTCATTGTGTGCCTCTGTGTGAGTCTATGGGTCTCTGTGTGGGTCTATTGGTCTCTGTATGAGCCTCAGGGCATGTTGTGGGATACTGTCAGGGCAGACCTTGAACGTAGCTGCGTGTCTACGGTGAAGCAGCTGCAAGATCTGGCGGGCGCTAGAACGTAGCGAGGTGTGGTGGCATCAATGGCTTGGCCATGGTGATATCTTGATCTGGAAGGACAATGGGCTGAGTTTCACCCCAAACGGGAGTTAATCTCAACGAATTCTGATTGAGAGTCAAGTGCTCCGCCCATTGTGTGATTCGACGAGATTATTTTGTGGTCACACGGATGCGTGATGACGTCGTCTGCACGTCATTTGCAAAGACACTGACTCTGCTTTCCCGTGCTGAACACAATTTTTTCGAAATTTGCCAGGTGCAAGGCTCCGCTGAGCTGCACAGCTCTTTTTCAGAAGCGAACTGCCCACAAATGATAGCCCAACGGCGTGGCTCGTCGCGTGGACATTTATATAGCAGCCTAAATACTTTAAACGCGAGTTTCTCAATGTGGAGGACCCCGATAAAAATCCACGCGACCAGGGGAAGAACATGGAAACTTCAAATTTACAGCAGGCGGCGTCAGGGTCAGGATCGAACCAATGAATCTCCTGTACACCAGGCGAGGGAGTTAACATCTTGCCACGGCGGCGCCCAGAAAGGACTAAAGCATGGAGGACCGATCCCTCACGAAGTACAGAACATTTTATTTTGTGCATCACAAAGCTGCACTTCAGTGTATGATCAAAAAAGTGTATTTGATGTTTGTGCTTTTTTTTCTTCCCACCCTTTAAACATGCCTGTTAATATTAAGATCGCTGCTTCACTGGCGGGCCATGCAAAAAAAAAACGTGTCGCATTAATATTCCCCTTTGACAAGAAATAAAACACGGAACGGGGGAAAGTGCCACACATTTCCTTCCCAATGCACTTATTAATTTATATTCCTAGTCAATCTTTTTTTACCCTACCCTCTCCCATGTCCTCACTGCATTTTATTGGCAAAAAGCTTTTAGTGGTACTGGGCTGTAGATTATTGAGTAACAAGGCATAATGGAACTGCTGTAAAGTATGCCACTTAAGTGGCCTTTGGCCTGACCTTGCAAGGTGAAATGCGTCAATTAGGCTGATTAAGCCACTTGCAGGGCCAGCTCCGCACGAGTGCGATGGGCTTTGTGCGTCCTGCAACACGCGGCCCGGCTGTGTGCATGGAAGAGGACCTCTCTGTGTGTGTGCGTGTGCCCGGGAGACGCCTCGCGTCAAACGCCAGCACAACCGACCGGGAACACATCCTGGATTTAAAGTGAAAGTCAAGCCCAGCTGGTGTCCATGCTGGAGCTGGGACTGCCAGTCGATTACGTTACAGCTCTACTCCATGCTCAACGCAACACTGGTCGGTGATCATTTCCATTGGCTGCTCTGAGCTGCTGGTGAAAAGTTCACGTTCCTATGTTAGGTGCCCACAGAACACGTCCCTCGAAGGAAACGTCACTCATTTCGTTCACCCCAGAAGGGTGAGAGAGGCCGACCTTTAGAGGCACCTCTAAATAAATAAACACACACACGCACGCACGCACGAGTGTATTTCATTTAAAAATAGTGACGTGTTTCGAGGTGAAGAAGTCTTCCAGGCCAACAACGGTGTTGATACTACTACAACACATTGTCGCTTTCTTCCTGCTGTCTACCAGACGGTGGTAGAAAAAAAAATCTTCTCATGCCCTAGATGGCTTTATGGCTAGAGGCTAAATATTGGGGAGGAGGACGGAAGAGCAAATCACCGGGAATGCACCCAATCTCGTCAGGTCTCGGGATATGAGCACAGCGGATGCAGGGGTCGTGCGTATTCCATGGATGCTGTATGCGGGCTTCTCTGGGGCGTACGATGATGTGGGCACCAGAGGATGGGGCAGGGCAGCACAATTACACCGTGGCAATGTACTTCTACGCTCCCGCACCTACACTCTCTGCGGTCACCAACACAAAGATAAAGATCGCCCGTATGGCCTCAAGAGACAGTTGGGGCAAGTGCCGTCAGCGAGCGCCTATGAGGGCCGGCACGGCACACGAGGGGGTGGGTGGCCAGCACCACGCCCGGCCGCCTTTGTCTCCCGAGTGGCAATGTTTTTACGCACCGCACGAGGTACTCATTTGAGGCCAAGTCGACCTGGGGAAGCCCCAGGACCGGTTGAGATTATCGTCACCGGCGTTGACCGTGAGCGGAAATCTAACTCGGGACGCCGGGTTTGTGGTGCAGCTCGCTAGACATGTTTACGCCACCGCTGCTGACCCGCGCTGACACGAGCGTGGTGAAGTATGGTCAAACAAACAACGGTGAGCCGCGAGGCGAGTGCAGGCCCTTGTGTAAGAGCTGTGGATGGACAGAAGGGGCTGTTACGTGTGCGGCGGTTCCTAGGAGGGCGTCTCTCTGTGTGTTTCTGTAAACGTGGTTTAGTGTAGAGATAAGTGACGCAGCCGTTGTGAGATTTTAACCTTCAGCTTTTCAGCAAGACTTCATTACTTGCCGAAAAATAATATTTAGAGACCCGAGTTCACATTCGCGGGTTAGCGAAGGGATACATCTTATTGTGATTCTATTATTTTGTGTATATATATTAGTAACCAGGATCAAGCGTTGGTCGCTTTCTGACAGATCTTTGTATCGCACTGCATGCGAGGCAAATTACACTCGGGGGAACCTCAGTTGGAGATGTTAACTCCCTCGCCTGGTATACAGGAGGCCGTGGGTTCGATCCTGACCCTGACGCCTGTAGCATAGTTGGAGTTTGCATGTCTTTTTCTCCGGGTGCTCCGGTTTTTTCACATTTAGAATCAACATGCGTTTAGAGCGTTTGGCTGCTGTACATTTCCAGACGGTTAAGCCACTCCGTTGAGCTATCATTTGTGGGCAGGTCGCTTCCGAAAAAAATAACTACATAGCTCCGCGGGGCCTTACCTGGTTAAAATAGAAAACAAATAGTTGAACAGTTTAATCTGTTTGCGAGTGCTATCTGAACCAGTTCCTGGGCCACCCTCTCCACGAACCCGCATTGGTCCCAGCATGGTCGTACACAGATCCTCACAGCCAACACAAGGTGAAGAAGCTCTTACCCGGTGCATTAACACATCATAGGCTTTCGCGACCAATATCATCCATAATAGAGTTTTTTTTGTGTTAGATTTCGTAAATATATAAATGTGTCGTTAAACCTGCCACCACCCGACACAGCCAACTAGTAAGGGTTGTCACGTAAACAGAACGTGGCCTATTCGTCACTAGTACAGCACTAGTGTATAGTGCAGTGTATAAGTGTAGTGTATAGTGCAGTGTATAAGTGCAGTGTATAAGTGTAGTGTATAGTGTAGTGTATAGTGAGTATACTAGTACAGCACACCGGTTGTGTGTTGGAGAGCCAAGCCACGACATTTACAATCTGAGTCCGACGTTTCGCCAGTAATTACAACCAGCTTCATCAGGCGACAGCCAGCAGCGGATTGACGACGGCGGGGAGAGCTGGGGGCTACATTCCTGCACCTCTACAAGATCAAGAGATGCCGGGGGGGATGTTGCACTGCGCACCGCTACAACGGGAGGGGAGAGTGGGTGGTGGTGGTGGTGGGAGTTTGCGCTCGTCCGCTCGCTCGCCACGGCCGGCTCGTTCGCCGGAGATGTCCAGCGGCCATCCCACGGCGACGATTGTGGGGAATGAAGGTAAAGAAAGCGCTGTTGTGAAATTGCTGCGCGTGAAAGTGAACGCGAAACGGCGACAGCAACACAAAAAAAACACAAAAAAACACAAAAAAACACAAAAAAAACACAAAAAAAAACACAAAAAGTCCTTACCGATCACCTGCGCGCGCGCACGGGATTCGGAATCTTTATTTTGACTGGAGGAGGAATCCGATAGGTCTCCATCACACAGAAGTTCAATGTGGGGGGGGGGGGGACATCGGGGTACAACGGCAAACAGTGCAGCGAACGATCGGAGTGCAAAGTCGAGCAAAGGGTAAGCGGGTCACTAGATAAAGTAAATAATAAAACACAATCGTTATATTAAAGTCGGATTGGTCCATATTGGGCAAGGCAGTAAAAAACAACAACAACAACGACAAAACAGTCCCAGACCACACCGAGACACGCCCCGCAAGCAGTAGTCCCACAGTTTTCATGGCACGCGACGTGCAACTGATGCTTTTAATTGAAATCAAGACAGGGGCGTGCTTGTGTGAATCAGCCCGACAAACGAATATTGACCAAATATTGGGGGGGGGGGGGGCGAGAATGGTGGCGCAGTGGTTAGCGCACCGCGTTATGAACCACGTGACCTGAGTGTGATTCACGCTCGCGGCCAACATCGGCGAGGAATATCAGAACCGGTTCTCTGGGGCTCCTCTGGGTCGACTCAGCCTCCAAATGAGCATCTGGCGCAGTGTGTAGTAAACTTCAGCGCTGGAGAGACAAAGGCAGCCGAGAAATGGTGCTGGCCATTGCGTTAATCGATCGACTCCTGGCCAGCGTTCGTGAGTAGTGGATTGACAAATCGTCGATGGGCACACACCAGCAATGCCACTTGTCGGTACCACCTGCCGTGGAATAACTTTAGCCGGTCCAGTTCCTTTGTATGGCCAGCGACAGTGAATCATGCGATAACCATTTGAAATGAGTGGGTTATCAAGTAATTCACTGACATTATCTGTATACATAAATAGCCACGACTAAGATGAATTCTACCTTAAGTGATAGCAATTTCTGCTCCAGCCCATGGACTGAAAAGGGTTCGAAAATGATGATTGTTAGTATTATTACAGTGTATGTATTTACGTATTTGTGTCGCACTACATGGGAAGACCATTCCTTGGTTTACTGATAATGTGGATTGTATAAGATCAGCTCTGGGCACACCACTTCACCAACCCGCCCTTGCGAGAATGGTGAAGTATGGTCAAACACATATCACGAACAACGCAGGGTTGGGGAGACCCTCATTCAACAGTGAATTCACAACAAGTTGTTTATGTAAAACTTACATATGATAACTAGAGGTAAAACGTCGTTTTGGCTGTCTGTATAAGGACATGGATGAGGTCATTGTGAGGGTCAACATTGTTTTCGAATGTCGAATGTCCTTCTCATGACATGTATATGTATAAACACTCATCAATAGAATTGGCAGAACATCCCAATGTAGGACCGCTTAGCTTGGGAAATTGCTTGCTAACGCCAGTTCCGACTGCCTCCCAGATTTCCTGTGCTTTCCCGCGCCTCGGCGAGACTAAAATATATAACGAATTATAATTATTTCTAATTGTCACAAAGTGACCGTGTTTTTGTTGATGAAGCTCGTTAGGGCGGCCGCAGCCATCGTTAGCGATGATCATTACGAGCCTTTGAAACGCAGCTTTAATTGAGAGGCATTCATTACTGGGGTGGGGGGGGGGGGTCGAGCCGTGAAACAGCCGCGCGACGGCTCACCGCTGCGAATTTCTTTGATATCTCACCGTTCAGCCTCCAGCCGGCGAGTTCTCAGCCACACCGCTCAAAATCCATCTCAGCGCTGCACCATTGACAGCTGGCAAATTCAATGTGCTTAACTGCGGCGCTTTGCGCCCTCTGATTCGTATCGGACGCGCGCAACACGACTTGTCATTTTATTTCATCGGTCAGCTTTTAGTTTGGCTCTCTAAGCCAGGAGGGCATTTCTTCCGGTGTGCCGAGGCTTTAAGGCATCGCGGCGGCGACGGCTTATTGAGCACCGGGCAAATGAGTGAGGAATTGACTTTTGATCCAGGAAAGGCCCAGATATCTGTGGGAGAGCTTAAGCCGGAGTGTGCCACATTGAAGTGGGTTTGCTCGAGGATTCTATTTTGCCCACCGTGTTCTCGCGTTACATCAAAACAGAAATTCACACCCGGAGCAATTCAACAATCAACGTTTATAACGATTCGCCGCCACTTCTGACGCCAAATAGACAAAGGTAACAGTCCTGTGCAGTGCCAGGTCATGCACACAGTTCCTGGCGATTGGTCTCGTAGTTTACTTGGGTAGTGCGGTTGATTTATAACGCTAGCCAATGGTTAACGTTTAATATCAGATCCCGGAAGCTAAGCAGCGCTAAGCCTGGATAGTGCTTGGATGGGACGACCACAGCGCATGTCAGTTGGGTCACGTGATGGTCGGCACAGCGATATCCATGGCTGTATGTATCTACGTTGAACTTCTTTCGCACCGTACGTAGCCGACCGTGCAAAACGTAGCCAACCGCTGTACTGTGCTTCTACGCTCCTCTGCGTCTCGGCGCGGTGAAGCCTGGTGAAATCACCCCGATGGCCTGCATGAGGCCGTCATCCAGCAGTGGATTGACCAGAGGGGGGGAGGGCGGGGGGGTGGTGTGCAGACAATGTGTTGCAGCGTGTTTCCCTTCCGGAAAGGTATTTGAGTCTCGGGACGTGAGAGGGCTGTCGAGGGGCAGTGTGCTTAAACAATGCGATTTGCAGCGAAGACTTAATTTATGCCTTTAAGGCATTTTTGCGAACATCGCAGCGAATTTCAATGAAATTAAGTCAAATATGTTAACATTCAAGGTTGTCAGATGGTTCCGAGGGGGGGGGAGTAGCTGGGAGGCCTGGGGGGCTAATACTATTGTCAGACTGCTGAGCTGGCACAGCTCATACCCTCGATTCGATTGTCAGCCAGCCACCCGGTTAGTAATAAGTGGAGTCAGCTGGTTTCGGCCTGGTCACCAATGACCACGATGTCAATAAAAAACAGATCTGGTGCAATTGAGCTTTTTCCACTTGACTAGGCAAATTCCAGCACGAGGCATTTATTTTTTGGGCTTCATGTTAGGTCGCCCTGCAAAGGGCGGTTGGCTACGTACGATGCGAGAGAAGTTCAACATACACAGGGCAACTTAGTGCAGGGCATTAGAAGTCGGGCTCTGGAGTGGGGACAAGGAGGGGCAGTGAAGGGATTACAGAAGTTCATTTGTACATACTCTTTGGTTTTTTCGGCAAACTCACGTAAGTAAAAAATAAAATAAATGAAAACAACAAAATTAAATTACGACGTTTCGATTGCAACACAAGCAATCATCATCAGGTGTAACAACCACAGCAGTAATACACTTTCTTGCTGTGGTTGTCACACCTGATGATGATTGCTTGTGTTGCAATGGAAACGTCGTGATTTAATTTAGTTGTTTTCATTTATTTTATTTTTTACCTACGTGAATTTACCGTATGAATCCTTGCAGTCACGGAAGCTTCAAATCTAGAATTCATTTGTGCAGTTATCCGGCACAGGGTGATGCACCGCTCGGGTGCCACGGTGGTGAGATGTTAACTACCTCGCATGGTGTACAGGATGTCGTGGGTTCGATCCCGACCATGACGCCGGTTGTATATGTGGAGTTCTGCGTCTTCTCCCCCGTGGAATTTGCTCGGGTTTTCTCCTCCACATTTAGAAACATGCATTTCGGGTATTCGTGCTGCTACACATTTCCAATCATTTGTGGCCAAGTCGCTTCCGAAAAAGAGCCATATAGGTCAGTGGGCCTTACCTGATGAAATCAAAATGGTTTAGTTTTTATCTTATAGTTTAGTTGCAAGTGATTGTTGCGAATGCCAGCACTCCTACAGCACAATATTAACCCAAAAATCCTTTATTACGAATAATATTGGTCGCGAAAGCCAACGTGTTAAACTTGATGATCCTTCCATCGTTGGTGGCGGTGCAGAAGCGCAATTCGCAACAACAACAACAACAATAAAACCTCAGCATTTCGTCAATAACACTCTGTGGCCTTCAAAGGAAAAAAAAAACAATATCACGGGTCATATTTTAGACAACGGCCCTTTCGTTATAGCACAATATGATTCGAACAGAAGAGGAGCAAGGCAGAACAAACATGTCGTAGCAAATACACGTTCCGTTACCGCTGAAAAATGTCCCCCCCATTCTCTGACGTTCCCCGCGTTGATAACGCTCGCGTGAACGCCGGCAACAGGAGACAATCACGGGACGCCGTGCTGCAAGAAAGAGAGAGAAAGAGAGAGAAAAATCAACAACAACAACAACAACAACAACAAAATGGGCGAGGCGACCAGCAAGCATCGAATGTTGCACATTTTCTTTTTGCGAGCACAACCTGCAATCAATTCGCGTCGATTCACCCCCCACCCGCCTCCAGGGACTCGCCCGCTCGCTTGCATTCGGAGACTTTTTTTTCCGTCCTATCGACCTGCGCCCGTCGATTTAGTGGTTTTCCGATACACGTCCTTTTCTTACCCCCCATCCATGTGCCATGGACATTTACATGCGCAATGGACCGCGGCTGGACACTTGCCCGGTTGAACCGTTTTGGAAGAGCAAGCCCACGATCGAGCCCTCCCCCCCACACCCCCCACCCATCGCTCCCATCCTTACCGTGTGATGTTAATTAGCCGCGAGCCTTTGGCATGCAATCTGGGCAATTACTCCCGCGACTGTGCGGCGAGCACGTGCTGCAGTGGAAAGCGATCGAGGCGGCCCCGTTTAGAATGTCAGCCTGGCGAGACGGAACGCGAGTGACGTGGGGCAGTTGAAGCCCTACGCGCCGACGGCTTATTAATCATGTTTGGCGCGGAAAGGGAACTTCCGTGCGAGATAGGTACTTGAAGGATGTGCATCATCATGTTTGTGATAATAATAATAATAATACGACTACTACGCAACGGCTTTGTTTCAGTTCACTGCGGCATGGAGTGCCCCTCCCCATGCTGTTGTGAAGAGGTTGGGTGGGGAGTATAGCTATGGGAGCATAGAAGTACAACACAACGGTTTTTTGAAGCACTGCTTTCCGCTGCTCACCACGCAGCTAAAGTCCCGCAGCCACCTGCCTGTGCACCGTGGTTCGCCCAAAACGATCGCTAGCCAGCCTCGGCTCCACTTGGCTTCCGAGAACGGAAGAGATCGGTCACATTGCTGCGTGATTTGTTCACGGGCAAAGAAATGGCAACTCATTTGTTTAATGATGAAAAAAAAGAGATATACATCTCGGCTTGAGCTATTAACAGCTCAACCAGAGCTATTAATACTTCGATGTGTGCATTGCCCTTGTACCGTTCGCCTTTTTGGCAGCCTTTGATCGAGCACTGGCGAGACAATGCCATAAAGGAGGCTGCCTCTCCGATGCAGGCCATTCACTCTGAAGGACAATGCATACATTATAAAGGCATGTTTGTTCGCGTTTTTTGGTAACCACAAGTATGTGCGGTTGTACAGACAATGATGCCTTGTAGCAGTGTGTCTATTTGATGTTTGAACATTAATACCCCTACACTACCACTCTCCACGAACGGTGTACACACACACACAATTGCACAGGCACGCATGCACCACACGCACACACAGCATTCATACACCAAAGACAAAGATCACTCATATAGCCTACATAGACTGCTGGGGGCAAGTGCTGATTTTAGCACCTATGAAGGCCGGCACAAAGGGGTGGTGTGGCCAACGTCAAGCCTAGCCGCCTTTATCTCCAAGGTGCTGATGTGTACACAGTACACATTCGAGGTTGGGTCGTTGTATGGGAAGCCCAGGAACGGCTCAGATATTCACATCTGATGTTAGCCGTGGTCAGAAATGGAACCCGGGTGTGGACAGGTTCGTTAGCACAATGCGATATTCACCACGCCCACCGATCAGAATCCATGCCGGGCATACATCCGCAGCTATTGCACAAATGCACACACACGTGGCCCCACACCAAGCCACACCGGCTTTTCCTGCACGTGTTGAACATGGCACACATATGGAGTGTGGTGTTTACTAGCAGCATAGCAGTGGAGTTACTTATTTAAAATACTGTATTTACAATTGATTACCAACTTTTGACCAAAGCCAATGAAATAATTTTTTTCTCCGGCTGGGGGTTGCACACCTCTGAAATGTGGAGAAGAATAAAAACTGGAGACGCATAATTGAAGAAGTAAAAAAAAAATCTCACTTTTGCCGGGAGAAAAGCGAAGGACTTGCGTGGTGGAAAACGTCGTCTTGAGTTGCGTCTCATTACGCAACTGACGACAAAAAAAACCCGGGGGACATTCAGTGTCCTGGGAAGATTTGCAGATGTCCAAGTCCAGCGGCAACCTCAAAGGGAGGACGATCTTAAGGAAAAAACACAGGACAGGTAGCAGCCAAAGATTCAGTTGTACTAGCTCGACTCGTGAAAGGGAGGGAGATTCACACATCAGGTCTGTTGTAATGGGAATTACGTTACTCCTGATAACCTGCGACTGCTGAAAACTCAGTGTGCTGGTGGTGTGTCCTGTCCTGTTTCGACCGCATTGTAAAATAAAAAAGCGCATTTTCATTCGCTTATATGGTAAAGATGGCAATTATAAAGCAATGCTGTTTCAAATGCTTTAAAGGCAGCAATGGCTTGCCTAACGTCCACTCCTAATGATGGTTTGCACAGCATTTCCACGGCCTGGAAAACACGAGGGAACAGAATAATGTCTCAACACACACACACAGGCACACGCGCGCGGACTTGCGGGTACACACAGACGCACACGCGTGCAGTATATTATAAATAACATATAAGGAGCGCGTTTCTTTTTACACCTGACTTGTCTGTCAAAATGTGTGACAAGGCAAGTTTGGAAAGCGTGGGATCAATCAATCAATGTATCTCCATGGGATCATCAGTGTCTCTTAAGACCGTCAGCGGCAAGAAAATGACATGGCAAAAAAAAATCCATCTCGTGAATGTTTATTTTTTAAATAAATAAATAACCATGTCCCCTGGGTGGCATATTTTGAAATTCTATGAAGTGCTTGTAGGAACAACTCCTGCGGTGCAGTGTCTTAGGAATGATGGCATGTGTGTGTGTGTACGGTTAGCGCCCTGTCTTACAAACCCGGCCACACGATTTCGATTCCGGCTCACTGCCAACACCACTAACGGATATTTGAACCGGTCCTAGGCATCCCCTAGGTCGACTAAGCCTCAAATGAGTACCTGGTGCGGTGTGTAAACAACGTCACTAGGGAGACAAAGGCGGCCGGGCGTGGTGCTGACCACCCACCCCCTTGTGTGCCGTTCCGGCCCTCATAGGTTCTCGTTAATAGCGCTTGCCCCAACAGCCTGTTAAGGCTATACGGGGATATTTGTCTTTTTACGATACTATATCCCTTTTGTTTGGGGGGGAGGGGGGGGGCGTGAGAGAGAAGGGGGGAGGTAATGGAGGGGGGAAGTTTGAAAATAAATCGATGGATCTCTCTTCTCAAGGCCTCATGGTGTCAGGAGATTTGGTTCATTGCGTCTCCAGCGTTTTTATCTCTGAGACAGATGCAATGGGAAGCACCTGTGCAGTCGTGATCAATGTGCCCGAGTCACAAGACTCTTTTTTTTTTCTCGAGAGGCCTCCTTCTGAATATTTGGCAAATGTATTCTTTAGTTGTAACTAAACATACCCGATACATTTCGGTGGGGGAGGGGGGGTGGTCAAGTGAGTGATGCAGTGGTTTGTGTGCAGTGCGATTAACCCGGTGAATTGCATTTAACACATCTGCCCCTGAAACGGCATCGTGACCGGTGAACTGAGTTTGATTCCTGATTAAGGCGGCCATCGGTGATAAGTTGATATCTCAACAATTGCTGAGTCCTCTTCCTTCACCAACTAAACTATTCAACTAAATTTTTTTGGTATTTTATCAGGTAAAGCCCACTGAGCTATATAGCGCTTCTTCAGAAGCGATTAGGCCACAAATGATAGCGCAACGAAGTGGCTTATCAAGTGGAAATGTATAGCAGCCAAATCCTCTAAACGCACGTTTTTAATTGTGGAGGGAAAACCCGGAGCACCCGGAGAAAAATCTACGGGACCACGAGGAGAGAGACATTTATACACAACAGGCGTCAGGGTCGACATGGAACCCACGAACTCCTGCATACCAGGCGAGGTAGTTAACATCTTTTAGAAAAAAATGGTAAAAAAAAAATTAAAGGTGGTATGTGGAGGCCTTCATCCAGCAATAGATTGACAAAGGCCTGTAAATGATTCTAATTATTGTTTGCGGTATGATCAAGCAAAAGGATTCTGCCAAACTTGTGTAGAGCATACGCTCGTCCCTGCCACAGATCACATGCCAGGAGACATGCTTGTGATCTCACGCCTTTTTACTTCACCTCATAACCCCCCCCCACCTCGAGGTTCATGATTTAACCACAATTATAGGAACCTCTGTGGACCACCAAACCTCGCCCCCAGTGTTCGCACGGCTGTGCGGAGAAAATAAATATATTTTTTCTAGTCCATCGCGTGAGGCGGTTTCAATTAGCGATAATGATTGAGAGAGAGAGAAAATTGTAAATGTTGTGGCTTGGCTCTCCAACACACCGGTGTGCTGTACTCGTAATGAATTGGCCACGTTCTGTTTACGTGACAAACCTTACTAATTGGCTGTGTCGGGTGGTGGCGGGTTTAACGACGCGTTTATATTTACGTGATCTAACCCAAAGCCTACGTGTTAAGCACAGAGAGAGAAGCGAGAGAGAGAAGCGAGAGAGAAATAAGTAATTTCCTGCCCCCCATACATTGTACTATCGCTTTAAATTCAAAAAACAACCTCAGCATTCTGGAGAACGCGACACGATTTGCATGCCCGTGCAACAAAATATTATAACGACGGCAGTTTCAGAAGGTGGAGCGGCTGTCCGTCATCCCAGCATCGCATTAAGGGTAGCTGAGGACTTGACCCCGAGTGTTATTGTTCTAATGCAGGGCCCCCAATCCCCACCTTGCCCCCCCCCCTTAATCTCGACGGATAAATTCTCAGGGACGGTGACGTCATCTGGTCCAACCCATGTGAGACTAGGCCCTAAGGACAGCTGTCTCGGGTGTGGACCAATCAACTTCAAGGACAGTGCATATATCATCAGAGTTATGTTTTTTGTTTGCATTATGGCTGCAGGTATTGTGGTCTATGCAAACATGACTCCTTGTAAAAAAAGTGTCAGTTTTGTTGACAGATAGAAGGGAAAAAAAACAATTATCGAGTTTCAGAAGCTTTCACGGGCGGCGTCGCTGCGATGGCGGTCGTTACGCGTGTATGTCGACGCTGAGGTTTTGGCGGCCGCGGTGTGTAACCTGTGGGCCTTGCAGGACGCATTCCATCCAGGTCTCACCAAGATGCTTCTCGTAGCGTACGAACATTGCAATGTAACAATGAGCACAGCGGAAGGTGCGACCCAGAGGATGCTGGTTTGATTCCGTCTCCATGCGCAGCAGTTAAAGTTTATTGACCCCTTCTCTTTGGTTCTTTCGGTAAAGTCACGTAGCTTTAAAGTAACATAAATCACGACGCTTCGGGCGTAACACAAGCGTCCGTCATCAGGTGGGAAAGCTTTCCCATCAGGTGACTTTACCGAAAGAACCAAAGAGTATGGATTCCTGCAATCACGAAAGTTTTTTTTTTACGATCAGTGGAAACAAGAAGATGCTCGGTGTAGTAGGCACTTTGCTTCGTTCATCATTTCGTATTTTTTTTTTACTTTGCTTTATGTTAACCCCCACCTCTCGCTCACTCTCTCGATCACTCTCTCGGTCACTTTCTCGCTCACTCTCTCGCTCACTCTCGCTCTCAAATCAATATTTCTTGACCCCGCCACCTCCCGACTGCCACCGCCAGTGTGAAAGGTACCGCCACAGTGAATCGACGATCTCGCAGGTCGAGTGTGGCTGTGCGGAGAGTTGTGGATACTCTCCCTTCTTACAAGACGTCGTCTGGCCAACGCGGAGGAGGAGGGCGGTGAGGGAGGGAGAGGAGCGAGGAGAGCGAGGAGAGGGAGGGGAGGGAGGGAGGTAGGGAGGAGAGGGAGGGGAGGGAGCGAGGGAGGAGAGCGAGGAGAGGGAGGAGGGAGGGAGGAATGCAGGGAGGGAGGAGGGGGAGGCGAGGAAGGTAGGGAGGAGAGGGAGGGGAGGGAGCGAGGGAGGAGAGCGAGGAGAGGGAGGAGGGAGGGAGGAATGCAGGGAGGGAGGTAGGGAGGAGGGGGAGGCGAGGAAGGTAGGGAGGAGAGGGAGGAGGGAGGGGAGGGAGGAGAGGGAGGAGGGAGGGAGGCAGGGAGGGGAGTGGAGGGAGGGAGTGAGGGGAGGGAGGGAGTAGGGAGGGAGGGGAGGGATGCAGGGAGGGAGGTAGGGAGGAGAGGGAGGGGAGGGAGGTGAGGGAGGAGGGAGGAGGGAGAGACTCTCTCGAGTGGGAAACCCTTCGTCTGGGTAGTGCCGTGCACGAAGAATTGCAGCGATGCACCTTGACCCGAGCCGGTTGTAACGATAAGACGCACCCCGCCGTAATTATGCAATTCTGCATCCCGCGAGTAGTTGCCGTCGAATTAAGGCTTTCGATGAAAGGCGGCGTAGTTTTAGGGTTGGTGAAAGTAATAACGGCGATAATGAGGAGGCTTGTTTGCTAACACTAATCATGAGCCGCTCAACATTTTCCCACGAGCGCGCGTGTCCGCGGGACCCTCTAATCAGCTTCACCGTCGTCCCCGGGACAATATATGTCGGCAGAGAGTGAGAGATTAAAAAACACGTTTTCTCGAAGACGCTATTCGGTGCGGCTCGGCGCGAGTCAGACGCGCGTCGTTCCCGTGTGCGCTGAGGGATGTTCCTACAACGCCATCGTCTCTATGACGAAGCAACTTCGACGGCGCCACGGTGGCTAGGAGATGTTTACTATCTCGCCTGGTATGCAGGAGGTCGTGGGTTCAATCGCGACCCTGGCGATGCCTGCTGTACATTTGGAGTTTGCGTGTCTCTCTTCGTGGAGATGTTTACTACCTCGCCTGGTATGCAGGAGGTCGTGGGTTCGATCGCGACCCTGACGATGCCTGCTGTATATTTGGAGTTTGCTTGTCTCTCTCCATGGAGATGTTAACTACCTCGCCTGGTATGCAGGAGGTCGTGGGTTCGATCGTGACCCTGACGATGCCTGCTGTATATTTGGAGTTTGCGTGTCTCTCTTCATGGAGATGTTATCTACCTCGCCTGGTATGCAGGAGGTCGTGGGTTCGATCCCGACCCTGACGATGCCTGCTGTACATTTGGAGTTTGCGTGTCTCTCTCTCATGGAGATGTTAACTACCTCGCCTGGTATGCAGGAGGTCGTGGGTTCGATCCCGACCCTGACGATGCCTGCTGTACATTTGGAGTTTGCGTGTCTCTCTCTCATGGAGATGTTAACTACCTCGCCTGGTATGCAGGAGGTCGTGGGTTCGATCGCGACCCTGACGATGCCTGCTGTACATTTGGAGTTTGCGTGTCTCTCTCTCATGGAGATGTTAACTACCTCGCCTGGTATGGAGGAGGTAGTGGGTTCGATCGCGACCCTGACGATGCCTGCTGTACATTTGGAGTTTGCGTGTCTCTCTTCAATGGAGATGTTAACTACCTCGCCTGGTATGCAGGAGGTCGTGGGTTCGATCCCGACCCTGACGATGCCTGCTGTATATTTGGAGTTTGCGTGTATCTCTTCAATGGAGATGTTAACTACCTCGCCTGGTATGCAGGAGGTCGTGGGTTCGATCGCGACCCTGACGATGCCTGCTGTACATTTGGAGTTTGCGAGTTCTCTCTCTCTCTCTCCCCGTGGTCGCGTGGCTTTTTCTCCGGGTCCTTCCGATTTTTACCTCCACATTTAGAATGAACATCACGCGTTTAGAGCATGTGTTTGCTACACATGTCCACGTCGATAAGCCACTTCGTTGGGGTATCATTTGCGATAGCCAAGTCGCTTCTGAAATAAGAGCTATATAGCTCAGTGGGCCCTTGCCTGGAAAAAATAAATTAAAAATAGTTTCGTACTTTAATGCTGTCCTCCCATCCGAGGAACACGTTATTCCCCTGCGGACAGCAGACGTTGGCACCTCGCCGTGAGCAGAATATGTTACGAATATTGTTATTATTATTATTTAGTTTTTACACAGGACGCGCCCGGGGGACGTCGACGGGTGTCTGTGATGGGGGACGACATCAATCTTCAACTTCCCATGAATTACCGTCGAGCGTTATGCGATTTTGATGAAAGGCTGGGCAGCCCCTTAATCCAAATGAAATAGTGGTGACGTGATAAATATGATGTCGCGTGACAGGTCGCTGTCCCGGCCTCGCTGGGCTTGGAACTGCTCGTAAATCAATTCCCCTCCCCTCCGTAACACGTCAGGCGGTGACGTGTTGGGTAGTGCCCATCGCAGGGACCTCGTCCCTTCCACACTCCATCCTTACCCTCACCCCCTCCCCCATCTTCGCCTCGCCCCGCCGAAGAAAAAAAAAATCCAGGTGGAGAATCTCACAAATGATCGGCGCACGTATGCACGCACGCACGCGTGCATGTTGAACTTCTTTCGCACCGTACGTACGCACGTAGCCGGCCGTGCTAATCGGAGGCGCGTGATGCTCCGGCCTCAACTTACATTCGTGACTTTTCCTGCGATCTGTCTTCTTCGGCGGTGGAAGTGTGCACGTGCGTGCTCGCGTGTGTGGTGTTTTTTGGTGAGGATGAAACGGACAAGGGTCTGATTCATTACCAAAGTGTGAAATGAAATGACGCTCCTTGTCCATTGTCTGTCGATGAGACTAGCACAGAGGGAATTGCTGTTGCGGCCGTGGTTTGTGGTGGCAGTGGTAGCGGTGGCGGCATCGGTGGTGGTGGCTGTAGTGATTCAAGCGATGTTGATGGCGGTGGTGGTGGTGTGGGGAGCGTGCTATACTGCAAACCCAGCGACCCGAGTTCGATTCCCGCTCACGGTCAACGCCAGTTATGATTATCTGAATTGGTCCTGGGCCTCCCCCAGGTCGACTCAGCCTCAAATAAGTACTGTTGCCTGGGGCGGCGTGTAAACATTAGCGCTGGGGAGACAAAGGCGGCCGAGCGTGGTAATGGCCACGCCACCCCCTTGAGTGACTCGCGCCAGACTTCATAGGCGATTGCTAACAGCACTTGCCCCAACAGTCTGTTGAGGCTATCGGGGGAAACTGTGTCTTTGGCGATGGTGGTATTGGTAATTTTGTTGTTGATGTTAACGGTGATAATAATGACGATGGTGATGATTATTGTTATTCAAACATAATCATAATTCTAACTTTTACGTGGCCAGCAAAGAGTCCTGTTGCTCACCCAAATGAGCAAACATTTCAGCCATGAAGCTGACATCCACTAACATTGATTGATTTGTGCAGTAGAGTGCATATGAACCATATTCTCTCTCTGCCCTGACCACATGGCTTGGTAACTCCTCGCCACGCATCAACAACTCTCTCCTAAAAATAACTGTTATCTCAAATATGTGTTGCTTCTAGTTTAAAATAATACACGGCCTTGACCTTTGAGGTTAGTAATGGAATTTCATAGTATTGAGAGAGAAAAAACAATGCATTTGCTCATTCCACATGGACCCGTGCTCTCCCTTCGATAATACAGGGCGATCAATTTATAGATGCCCCGCTGATTTCTAATGACCCTATTACTTTCTTCCCAACGGGTGATCGAATGCTGTGAAAGCGATGGGCTCCCAAATCTTAACTATTGGAGGTCGGTAAAAGATTTAGGGGAGTGTTTTGAGATCCTTTTGAGACCTGTATTTTATTTTTGTAAAGCAGTTTTCTCTTTAATTTCAGTGGGGCTATCCAATGACCGATCGCTGTATATGAGAGGCTTAATACAATGTGAATGGAAAATCTATCCCTACACATAGCAGACATGATGATTTGGCTGATTACATAACAGCTCGAAACGGTGGACAGTGGTGCAATGGTTAACACACTGTGCAATGAACCTCAACCGCTTGAATTTGATTCCCTGCCATGGCTACTGTTAGTGGTGAGTGACATCTGAATTAGCCCTGATCAACCCCCCTTCAGCAACCCTACACTGACCACGGTCAAGCAGCTGCCATGACCGACGTAACATTAGGAGGCTTGATCCAGCACGGGGGGTCTTTCTCGGTTTCAGTGTTCTGGTGACGAAGTTCCTTGTTTTTTGGTTCTTTCGGTAAAGTCACGTAGGTCTGAAATAAAATAAATTAAATCACGACGTTTCGGGCGCAACACAAGCGTCCATCATCAGGTGGGACAACCACAGCAAAGAAACAAAACGTCGTGATTTAATTTATTTTATACCTACGTGACTTTATCGAAAGAACCAAAGAGTATGGATCCCTGCAGTCACGAAAACTTCAAATCTCGATGTTCCTTGCGTTATTCAACTGTGCATCTAGCGCAGTGGGTTCTCAGGGTTGCGGTCCCAAGGTACCAGCAGTGGGACCGCGACGGTCCGCCAGGTGGTGTGCGGGGCTGTGATGCAAATGTACAGGTTGATCTGGGCAATAATATCTTACTAATAAAATTTAAATGAAAAAAAACAAAAATGTAAGTTAGGTAAACTACCCCGACTAAGGTTCATCGGATGTGAATAAAACAATAAAGACATGCCACTACTGCCACGTGTTCACGGTAGGGTTGGCGATGTTGCTGTTGTTGCTGTGTGTAAAACGGATTGAGTGATTTGCAGGGAATGTTTGAGCATTGCTTTGTTTGACCACTATCAGTTCTATCTCGATTTAAAGCTTTCGTGGCTGCAGGGATTCATATTCTTGATTCTTTGGGTGAAGTCACGTAGAAGGGAAATAAACCCACAGCAAGAAACATTTCTTGCTGTGGTTTTCACACCTGATGATGATTGCTTGTGTTGCAATCGAAACGTCGTGAGAATTTCATTGTTTTATTTTTATTATTTTATTATTTCCCTTCTACGCGACTTTTCCGAAATAACCAAGAATATCAATCTTAGTTTTAGAACTTTCGTGACTGCAGGAATTATTATTTGGTTATTTCGGTTATGGGGATGAAACCCAGAAATGTCTATCTGTGAGGCACACACGGATATCACTGTGAATACCCTGCCGCAAATGAAGCGTTGATGCACTGCACACGTCTGCTGATTGGTAAATATGAAAAGACCGGCCATAAAAAATTACTACGATTGCAATTTGAAAGCTACTGATTTCAATTAAGGTTGGGTTATTGCGTGCTCTCTATTTTTCAGTGCTCTGTTCAATTGTGCTTCTTAATTCCATTTGCCTGTCACATGTGATGATGGAACATCAACGTGTCTTTGGGTTTTCTTTTTTCCATACAAGGTTTATAACCCAAACTTTTAAAGCGTTTTCAATTTTTTTTTTAGCTATGAGACAGTTTTCAACTTTTACACATTTGACAAGATCATTCTGCAGATCCACAGATAAATGTAATGTGTGGGAAAAAATGTTTCTTATTGTTTTACTTCACGTGTCATCTCACACATACTGCTTATATTTCACAAGTGCTGAGCTTTTGCTTTATATGTGCAGCGTACGCAGCAGGACAGCTACTCGATTCACCTTTCATTAAATGTTACTCTTATTTTAGGCGCCTTGCTCCGTGCAAACACATGCGCGTTTGCCACTGCAGGCAGCAATGGCAGCAGTGGCAGCAGTGGCAGCAGTGGCAGCAGTGGCAGCAGTGGCAGCAGTGGCAGCAGTGGCAGCAGTGGCAGCAGTGGCAGCAGTGGCAGCAGTGGTAGCAGTGGCAGCAGTGACAGCAGTGGTAGCAATGGCAGCAGTGGCAGCAGTGGTAAAAACGTGGCTCTTCCACTGTGCGATGCCGAAGCCACGAGTTTTATCCTCAGCCAAGGCCAACATCAGTGGCGAGCGGTGGCGAGATGTTAATTACTTCGCCTGGTATGCTGGAGGTCGCGGGTTCGATCTCGACTCTGACAAAGCCCGCTGAAAATTTGGAGTTTGCGTGTCTCTCCCCGTGGAGATGTTAACTACCTCGCCTGTTATGCAGGATGTCGTGGGTTCGATTCCGACCCCGACACTGACGATGCCTGCTGTATATTTGGAGTTTGCGTGTCTCTCCCCGTGGTCGTGAGGATTTTTATCCGGGTCTTCCAGTATTTCCCTCCACATTTAAAAACACGCGTTTAGAGTATTTGGCTGCTATACATTGCCACATGATAAGAAGCCAACAGCTTTACCTGGTGAAATTAAATAGTTTAATTGTAATTGTATATATTTGTTTAGGCGCTTTGTTTACCTTTCCTATACTTTGGACCCCGATTGTGTTTTTTTTCTTTTTTGTTGCTGTAACGTTCAGACCCCGTGCCCCTACTAGACATCTGTGAACAAGAGCTTTATAGCTCTTTGGATTCCTCCAGTGCAAATGCATATTCTGGTTCAATCTTGACTTGAAGCTTTCGTGACCGCAGGAATCCATACTCTTTGGTTCTTTCGGTAAAGTCACGTAGGTACAGCAGTCAACCCATGGCACCTGCTGGGTCTCCCCCATGACCTCCTCTTGTACCTACACTGGCACAGCAGTCAACCCATGACTTTACCGAAATAACCAAAGAGGACATATTCTGGTATTAATGGGTGATGCGCTGCGCATGTTGTAGAGCAGGGGTGGGGAAACTTTTTTCTTTCAAGGGCCAATTGGATATTTATAACATCATTCGCGGGCCATACAAAATTGTCAACTTAAAAATGTGCCTGTTAAATTTGGTCAAACATTGAGTTAACTCACCCCGAATGTGATGGCTGGAGCTGCTTCTCTTTGGTGAGGCGTGTGTGATGTTAGCCGGTATTGATGATATTGCTACTCGCAACTGCTTTTCCAGGTTTGCTGCAAGATTGATTGAATTTCGAGTCCCGCCTGCGGTTGCCTTGGCAGGGCCAGACCCAAATGATTTCGCGGGCCTTATACGGCCCGTGGGCCGGACGTTCCCCACCCTGTTAGAGGATGACAGTCATTTAAAGTCCACGTCTCCTTTCAGTGGTGGTGCTGGCACAAGGCTGGGCCCCAATCCTTTCGATGCGTACATGTCTGTCGAGATGGCACAAAGAGGTTTTAGACAGGCGATAACGGCGTAGTGAGATAAGAGAAATGTAGATGGAAATACATTCCGTGAGACGAGAAGAGATACAGACAAGATAAAAACGAGGGAGATTCATTGTTTCGCGCGTATTAATTTGGATATATGTTGAACTTCTTTCGCGCCGTACGTAGCTAACCATAGTAAATTGGAGGATTTCAATTTAATGATGCACCCCCAACATTTTCATGAATTCTGGCGCCATCTTCAGCTCCTATGGGGGCCTACCGATTTAGCTTGGTGGGGGTTCGGCCCAGCACCGCCACCTGGATTCGTGGCGTGGCTGTGAAGTGTGCGATGGATCACTGGCATGTTGATTAAAGGCTACATTATCGTCTCATCCACGCTGCTTTTTCAAACCATGTGCAGACAAATGAGAGTTGTGCATAGCCACAACCGTTGCTCCACATGGAGTGCATTGCAATTGCATCGCACCATGCGGTTTTTGTAAAACCTCAGATGTGTTACCTTGAAACTGCTTTAAATAACTCAAACTCCGTGCCATGAAGTCCCCCGCACAACCAAAGTCACTGCACCTCAATCTGAACGGCCGTAACTCGGGGATATCCCTGGGAATGTTAAGTAACCAAACGTTCACATACAAAGACAAAGATACCCCCTCCCTCCGTTGTGTAGCCTACGCACGCCGTTGGGGCAAGTGCTGTTAGGAAGCACATTTGAAGGCCAGCGCGGTATACGAAGGGGAGAGTGGTGTGGTCACCCCCACGCTTGGCCACCTTTATCTCCCCCCGTGCTGACGTTTACGCATTGCACCAGGTTCTGACTGAGATGAGAGGCGGCCCCTAGAACCGGTTCAGATAATCACCGCGGATTTTCGCCGTTACCTAGGTACGAATTTTGGTGCGCTGGGTTTTTTTTTTAGCGCACTGCACTAACCGCTACCGCTCCCTACATAAACAGGGAGGGCCTGCACGCGCACAAAACGCGTGTAGATTGTGTGGAGGCAAAGTGTTGCTTGCGAGCAATCTATTCGGGCCACCTAATCGGCGAACCCACCACCAACACCACCATCAACCGATCGACCTACCGCCTTTCAAGTTCCGTCGCAACCAATGGGCAGCGCTTAACCAGACCGTGACAAAGCACGGAGGACGCAGACACCTCGTGCACACGTGGTGAGTAAGAGACACTCCCCCCCTCTGTGTGTGACCGGTGGCTATGAACACCGCCAGGCCGTGGGCCATGTGACCTCACTCCGGTGCGAATCGCCAACTCTCGAACAGTGTGGGAGATTGGCAAAATCGCTTTGGGTTGAATCCCGAATTGTTGACACCGCAACCATGTACCCATCTAAGACAGATGAGTCAATGGAGCAGAGAGTAAACTATGAACTTTCTTTTATATTTTACCAGGTAAAGCCCACTCAGCTCTATAGTTATTTTGCAGAAGTGACCTGGCCACAAATGATAGCCCAACGAAGTGGCTTATCACGTGGAAATGTATAGCAAGCCGAATAATTTAGAGGCATGTTTCTAAACATAGCCACTTCCCTTCCACCCCCACGCTTACCCCCACCCTCCTCCTCTTCACCCCCCTCTTCTGTCTCCCTTCTCCCCCCCCTGCTGGTGTATAAAAGGAAAGATAAGGTCAACTCTGTAAGATTCCAATAATAGACTCGGGAACGAAACACACGCTAGGCTGTGTATAATTCCAGTAAAACATTTTTTTCATTGCTGGATTTGTACCTGCAGCGCGGCCGGATATTACGAACAAAGAAAATGTACAAACGAATAAAAAAACAGACGAATGCCCCCCTCAACTCTTCGACGTCAAAGCAGTCGCTCGTCCCTGTGATCGTTGAAAATGTAAAACAAATTCTAAAGGAGTTGACACATGAACCAACATCGCACTCGTGAACAAGGCGCTGCGCACAACGATGGCTCCCCGTCTCACCACCACCAATTCCGGTGACGCGACTCAAACAATCACCGCGATTTGCTTGCTTGATGTAGTGCCCTATACGCCGGGGAGTCCGCGCGCAGTATCGTACGATTCTACTGATTACTTTAGACACTTGCACCACCACGCTGTCCACACTGGGGTGTCAATGGGTGCGACGTCCCCCAACCCCCAAACACCCCATCCCCCCCCTCTACGCGGCCTGCTGTTCGACTACCCGTGGTGTGCACACACATTTAGACCGCTCGGTGGACAGAGGATCGACTACTCGTGGTGTGTACACACATTTAGACCGCTCGGTGGACAGAGGATCGACTACCCGTGGTGTGTGCACACATTTAGACCGCTCGGTGGATAGAGGCGGGCGGGCGGGAGGGGCGGGAGGGGCGGGGGGGCAGATTGCGAGCGCGTTAAATTGGCACGCAAGTATATACATTTCTAAATAAATTTTTATTTTTTTATAAATCCAAACGGTCGCGAAAAAAAAATTCCGTGACGTTAAAGTCTGGGAAGCATCCCGAGTTTCTGGCAACTCGTTTTGAGGTCCGAGGAGTTCGCTTTTTTTGCGTTACTCAACGTCTGTACTGGAACGAAACTGCGTATCGTAAACTTTCTTTATATGGCCCCCGGTTTTCTCTGGGAGCGGGGGGGGGGGGCACCATTGTAAACTGACGTACAATCTCCTCCTACAGGTCAGCCAATCTCTCTGCCCTCTTTCTCCTTTTGCTGTGAAGAATGGCCAGTGCCCAGCACATCAGCCTATTATATATGTTATCTGTTGTGAGGCAGTGCTGTTTGACGAATTGTGGTGGTGATGGTGGGGTGGGTTCTTTTTTTACTTTATGATAGGGGATTGCGGTGCAGTCACCTGAGACTCAGCTGAAATCAACAGCCACGCTGAACAGATGAACTCTTTACCCCAGGACCGACCCGATCCCAATTTACCCCCGGTACCTCTCAGGGGTTTGAACCCAAACCCTCAGAGGTCCTGGCTCCGTAACCCAAACAGTCATCGGCTCCCTAAGCCACCCTGCCACCTCTGAATTATTTCATTCTCTTAAATTGCATTTGTGGGTTCACTCAGGAGCGGCAGAGGTTTGATAAAATATTACTTTTCTTTAGCCTCCGGGGGTCACGGCCCACCCAGTTAAAGGTCACGGGCCCTAAAGGAGACGTTAAAAACGACACCGTTTGTGTTCACAACAGCTGGCAGAGAACTACGCTTTCCGATGCAGCAGTGTTGATTTCATTTACGAAATTGGTGATCAAAAATATATATGTTTCATCTTCTTGGTTCTTTCGGTAAAGTCACGTAGAATGGAAATAATAAAATAACAAAAATAAAAGATAATAAAATAATTCTCACGACGTTTCGGCCACAACGCAAGCAGCCGTCCTCAGGTGGAGAACAGGTCTGTCGAGAAGACAGAGTATTTAATTTTTATTATTATATTATTTCCATTCTACGTGACTTTACCGAAAGAACCAAGAAGATGAATCCCTGCAGTCACGAAAGCTTTAAATCGAAATATATATGTTTGTCAACAGTGTTACTTTTCCATTATTCCATTTCCCTCAAACGTGACTTCGAGTGGATGGAAATCGTCGCGCTTGACGACGGCGATGATTCGCTACGAACACTCCGAGCGTCACCGACGAGGACGAGACGAAAACGACCGCGTGCGGATGCAGGAGTAGACGAAGGTAATTTAGTGAGCGCCATCATAGACAGCCGTCCATCGAGGAACAAAACCCCCAAAAAAATGGTCACGTGAAAAGAGCCTTATCGCTTATCGGATTCCTCCGGTATAAATAATGATTCTGATTCTACTCTTTGGTTTTTTCGGTAAAGTCACGTCGGTAAAAAAAAATGGAAACAATTAAATTAAATCACGACGTTTCGGAGGCAACACAAGCTTCCGTTTTCAGGTGGAATCGTCGCAGCCAAAATCACTGTTTTATGTGAGTGGGTTTACTAAGTTCACTGATTGGCTGGAAGGGGTTAACGGAACTGCACGTCTCTCATACCAATATGTAACAATTGCGGGTGCGCATTACACATTTTTAATGCTTCAGTCGACTAGGCCTGAGAGAATGAACGGAATAAAATTACAACAAAAAATTCCAGACTAACAGTGGACATCGATTCCACAAGACATCGGCGACTAGTGCTGAGTATATGACCGACTGAAATAAAAAAAAAAATTCCGACGAAATTAAACACTTCATCTGACAAGAACGCCAGCCTCTGCTTAGCCACGCCACTCACTGAAAGGTGACAGCGACATTTGTTGACTCGAATCTAAGAGGGTGATGGCGGCGACTTCCTGCTGAATCCGCACTACGATATTTGTATTTTTTATTCTCCTGCTGTGTAAAAACAAAGCCCAGTTCATCCGGTCCCAATCATCACCCCACCGACCCCCACCCGCTCGCCCGCCACCCAGATCTCTAATCTCCACCACGCGTGTTATCCGACACAGCGTCGTTTTACCACTCAATACTTTCGGGGTGTCGCTGGTAATCCGAGCGTTGGCAACGCCGCCGCAGCAGACAGCAACAAGATGCATTCAGGGTGTGGTGTGCCGGGTGTGGAAATATGTCTGTTCTGTGTCACTGACATTAAACGCTGCTTCACGCAGAGTTCCTTAAAAACTAAAACTAAATTAGTATTTTTTTCTAGGAGGTAAGGCCCACTGAGCTATTTAGTTATTTTTCGAAAGCGATCTACCAATCACAAATGATAGTTTGAACGAAGTGACTAATCGCGTGGAAATATCGAGCAGCCAAATATTCTAAACGCGTGACGTTGATTCTGAAGGCGGAGGCATAAACTAGAAAAAAAATCTACGCGGCCATAGGGAGAGAGCCACGCAAACTCCACGTATACAGGGGTCAGGGTCGGGATTGTACCCACGACTCATGAACACCAGGCCATGTAGTCTACATCTCGCCACCGTGCCCCCTATCCCTCCCCCACCCTCCCCCCACCTCTCTCCACCCAGCAGTAACAATGGGTGCACCACAATTAGTCAATCAATGGGTTGTTAGACGTCTGGCCAGCAAGGAAGAGCAGGCCAAGCACACATGACACGTGTGCTCTGCAGCTCCTTATAGTGGAGAACCCTTATCGCCAGCAGTGACGCGAGCGAGCAATTGCAGGGCTGCGCCTTTCACCATCTCTTTAACCTTCCCAAGGAGCACGCAACAAGCCGACGTGAAACGTTGTGCGGGGGAATTAACGGTGGGCGTCTTGCGAATATTTCAAAGTGTCACAAAGAACGGCCAAACAAGGCACTCTTTACAGCCGACCGCCGAGAGTAATCATGCCACCCCTTAGCTCCGTGCTGACATTGCCTTGGATCAGCACATCAAACGTGGGAACTCTGCGCCGATCAATGGGTGTTCGGAGTCGTAGATAGCCGGCATGAATTTCCCTCCCGGCCGCAGCACGCGAGCCATGGACCTCTCCCCCCCCCCCCTTTCCCCCTTGTTTGCCCGGACTGCCGAGACGAGGAGAGTTGACACAGAACGTGAACATCACGGCACCACAGTGACGCGCACGCACAAAGACAATGGTCGTCACATGGTGTGAGGTTTTCAATATTTTGTTTTCGCTGTTGGAGGACACCGGTGAATCTGGAGGAAACTCGTGCAGAACGGGTGGAGAATGTATCAACTATAAAGACAAAGACCCCCCCCCCCCCGCCATAGCCTTAACAGACTCTTGGGGTAAGTGCTGTTAGCGAGGCACCTATGACGGTGGTGCAAAGATACCGACGAATGGGGCAAGTGCTTAGTCGTGATGAGTGAAACAAATCTCACTTATGTATTTCACTTTATCCCGACATCTGCCATTCAATCTCCAGCAGCCCCCTCCGTATCACTCCTTTATTGCTACTACCTTATCAATACAATATTCAACCGCCACACCGAAGGTCACAATAACGATCAATCGCTCACTCACCCACCCACTCATTCACCCACCCACCCACTCACTCGCTCGCTCGCTCGCTCACTCACTCGCCCAAAATTTGACTCACTCACAAACTCACTCAAACACTCACTCACCTACCCATTCACTCACCCATCCACTCACTCACCCACCCATTCACTCACCCACCTACTCACTCGCGCAATATGTTACTTACTCACAAACTCACCCACACACTCACTCACCCACTCACTCACCCACCCACTCACCCGCCCAAAATTTAACTCACAAGCTCACTCACACATTCGGCCACTCACCCACCCACTAGTCTAAAATTGTACTCACTCACTCACAAACTCACTCACACACTCACTCACACATCCAGCCACTCACTCACCCACTCACTCGCACGTAACAGCACTTCTCCGTCTGCCTTCCTCCCTCACTCTGCCCCACTTTGGAATTCCCTCCAATCATCGTCTGTTTTCCCAAGCTGGTATAAAAATAATAATAACCGTTCTCGAATAATGAAACGCGTTAACTCTTCTCCATAACTATTTTAATGACGCTGTTGCTGGCTGCTTGTGACTTTGAACCATTTGGGCTCGTGTGTTCAGTAACTGTGATTAAAAATAAAACATCAGAGCTCAGAGCTACAACATTTCATGGACTTACAGCACAAATGAAGGCTGGTCACTTAATCAAATCTTCAATTCCTTATTTTTCTTGTGGAATGATTGATGCATTGATTAATTTGTAGTCCGCAAGCAATTGTGCATTTTGGGATGCAAACTGTAAAGATTGTATACGTATGTGTGCCGTGTTGGTTTGGGAGAGACGACCGATACCCGCGATTTAAAGTATCACACGCAGCACCTAATGCTAGAAATTCTACACGTGGTGCTCACTCTATCGCATCAACTCCTCTACCACGATTCGTAGTCCGAGGTATCTTTCTTCCACCCCCCCCTGACTGTGATCCCCTCGCTCCACCGCCGAACCTGCCTGGCCTCGGTGTATTTATTTGAAGCGCCGTTGGCATTTCGCCCCAAATGGTTCTCGTTTTTGCCGAGACACGGACGCGTGAAAAAAAAATTCGCGTTTTTTTTTACTGCACGGGCGTCGTTTTTTTTACTGCACGGCCAGAAAACAACGCACAGGCACGCCAAGGTTAAAGTGCTTGAGAAGGTTGGCTCATAACACTTTTATAAAGATGCTCTGTTATATATATATTCCACTCGCACAAGGTGTCACTATCGGCGTGTGTCATCTCACACTTGACAAACCATCACGTAACCCCCCCCAAATCCCCCCTCCCCCTGGCGCTTTAGGATTAACCCGAAATAATATACAACGTTAGTCTGGCGATGTGCTGCGTTCAATTTGGAATATTCCACTACGAACATGGGTGGCAGGGGGGGGGGGGTGCAGTAAAGATGAGTTGACGTGGCAGCGTTATTACTGCCACGATCGGCGATGATATTTGAAAACCGAAAACAAACGGGGAAATAAAAATCGTAATTTTTACTTCCCAAACACATACTGGTAGCTTCATCGTACGTACCAGTATCCGTTCACCACGCATTGCTCTTAAGTAGCTTGGCTTTGACTGATAGCAGCCAAACATTCGTGCATTCATAAGTGGTGCATCGGAAATAAATAAATACACTCTCATTTATGCGAAGTGCTATTGAAAGTGTATTGGCACTTGACTCTGCGATGCCAGTGTCTCATCTCGACTGATTTACATGATGCATGTGCAGAGTTATAAACCGCTGAGGGCTTTTAAAATACCACACACACACGCACTCACTACTAATAAGTGTGCTTGCTCAGTGAAAGCCTACTGTGCAAGAAATTCACAAACACCGCATCACCAGCTTTCACAACTCAACTCTCCAGCCACGCACGCACACATCACGCCGATAAATACCGGAAAGACATTTAGAGTTTATTCATGTTGAAGCCGGAAGGGCGCCAACAAAAGCTGTTGTTGGACTCTATTTTTCACGTGAGTCCTGCTACGGCACAGATGTTAGCTACTATCCCGGTTCCATCGATCGCGATACAAACAGCCATTGCCGGATCATCCTAGTAGCAAAAGTAGCTGCATATGTAGCTACTATATGTTGTAGTAGCTACCACACATGCAGGAGCTACACACACATGTAGCTACGGGCCCCGCAATTTCAAGGGCCCCGCGCTAAATGCTTTGAAGCTATCAATCCCGGTTTCAGTGATTATGCACTTGCTCTATTACTATAGTACTATGCCACCTTATACTTTTATGAACGACTGGGTATTTAATGTTAGCGATTTGTCGTATTATCTGGCTGTATAGCAAATGAAAAAAAACACAATTGCTTGACTGCAAGTTAAACATTTGTGTTTTAATGTGTGTTTTATTTTATTTAGGGCCCCGTCGGCCCGTCCTGTACACGACACAGGGACATGGAACAAATAAAAAAACAGCAAGAAACACGAGCACCTAATGTTGTTGCGAACAAAAATTAAGGAAAGAGAAACAACTGCCACTTAACGAAAGGGAACACAATCAGTAGCCGGGAAGATGTGGGGTTGTGTGAACATATTTTGTGTTAAGACCTCCCACCCCACACTCACCCTCCCTAATATCCGCACCCCAATGTTGTGCCCGCCCAGGCTACCTCACTTCTCTTACACTTACCCTGATCTTAACTATTAATCAGCTACTCCCCCCTCCCCCCTCTTACCCTATAGAATCACGGTTCTCTAAACAGCTTTCTTCATTCACTACAGCAATTTTGCTGTGGCGGTTCCACCTGAAGACGGAGGATTGTGTTGCTTCCGAAACGTAGTGATTTAATTTGGTTGTTTTCATTTTAATTTATTTTATTTTTTACCTACGTGACTTTACCGAAAAAAGACACAAAGTAAAGTTTTGTGTGAACATGTTTTGTGTTAAGATGTGGTTGTGTAAACATGGTTTGTGTTAAGATGTGGTTATGCGAACATGTTTCTATCCATCAAGCAGTCTAAATAATCAGGTGGGGTAAAGTGTGAGCACACCGACCTCCTCCAAGAATCCTGCCAGGGTGCGACATTTCATTCAAATTCGCTTTGACGGAGGTTCTTTCACCAGAGCGGTGTGAACCGAGTACCTGCAGAACTGCACAAAAAAAATATATATTCACAGTACGTTTTTATAAATTAAATTTGCGCTGCAAGGTTTATAGATGTGTTTATTCACACACAACAAGCGAGACGAAGCAGCCGACGAGCTGCCGTTGGGTACATCAATTCAACAATACCAGATAAAAATAAGATACGGGAAATGTGGTGAGGATAGCAAACGTATGTCATGAGGATAACCTGGGTGGAGTTGGTTGGGGTTATTTCATGCAGCAGTGGACTGACCATGGCTGCTGCTGATAATGACGATGATGCTAGCGATGATGATGAAGATCCTAAATAGAGGTTTTTCTGGGGGGTTAGATCGCATAAATTATACATTTGTCATTAAATGGTGAAGATTGCTGAAAGTGGTATGCCAATGCATCGCATTGATCCACACCCCTAACGATGCATTCAATTATTAATTTTATATAGATTTAAAAAAATATATAATTTCACTTCAGTCTTAGTTTTTCAAAGGGACGTAGCTGATATTTTATCATTGTGATTTGAACAAAAATAAAAAAAATAAACGTGGGGCCGTAATGCACGGCTCTAGAATGTGCTCAGCCTGCCACATCGCCGCTGTAAGTTGCGCAATCAAACGGACGACATCAGAATGAGAACATTTATTCACCCCGGAGGAATCCGACGGCCTACGAAGCTCTTCCCCACATACGCTAAGCGAACAGCATCGGGCTGGCACGATTTGAAGGCCGTGGAAGAGCGGAGTTCGTGCGCTTCGCGGGCCGAGCGAAGCTGTGAGATCTTGGGGGAGGGGAGGGAGCGGAGGGGAATAAAACAAGAGAGAGAGAGAGATGGCAGGAGAGTGATTTGCGAAGCGAGCGAGCGAGTGGTGAGAGTGATACTGGAAACGGTCTCGGGTTGTGAGCCCCCTCCACCAAAGACAAAGGTCCCCCGTGTAGCCTTCACAAGACGACTGCTGGGGCAAGTGCTGTTAGCCAGCACCACGCCCGGCCGCCTTTGTCCCTCGTGGCGATGTTTTTACGCACGGCACCAGGTTACTCATTTGAGGCTGAGTCGACTCTGGTGGAGGCCCAGGACCGCTTCAGATATTCGTCACCGGTGTTGGCCGCGAGCGGGAATCGAACTCGGGTCGCCAGGTCCGTAGCGCAGCATAGCGCTAACCCCTACACTACCTATTGATTTGAAGCTTTCGTGACTGCAAGGATTCATACTCTTAGGTTATTTCGGTAAAGTCACGTAGGTAAAAAATATAATTAAAATTAATAAAAGTAATAAGATAAATAAAATAAAATAATAAATTACGACGTTTCGGAGGCAACACAAGTCTCCGTCATCAGGTGGGACCGTCACAGCCAGATTTACCCTACACTACCGCCCCCCTCCACGAAGCGGCCCGGCCACCGTGACCGTCTGGCTAGGGGCTGCCCCGTTGCTGCCGTGGGAAAGGCAACGGTCATGATTTCATTCGATGGTTAGAGAGAGAGAAGGGGTGGGGGTTTGACTTTGCTGTTCGTTTATTTATGCACCAGACACTGTGAAATTTCACAGTTCGGGCAACCCCATGAGGTTATCCTTGTCTCTCCCCATCCACCTCTCTGTCCCCTTATACTCCACTGCACTATCGAATTTCACAAGGCGATGGTTATCGCGATGTCAGTTTAAGTAAGTTTTAAATGTTTTATTTTCGAGTCCGCTCTATTTTTATGCTTTACTGTACCTCTGCTTTATTTGACTCCAGTTCAATCAACACAAGCCTGTACTAAGTCTTTCAAATCATAGCAATATATCACTTTTACAACACACCAAAAATATATGATAATAATTACATGAATAACGACATTTTTGTGATTTACTTGCTATGCCATCAATTACTCCAACTATCATATTTCAAAGCACACCTTTTAATGGATAATAGATCAGTTATTTACTTACTCTTATGAGTGAGGTTTTCTTTGCACAAATATTTTGTCAGAAATTAAAATGTTGAAGGTAAATCAAATGACTGATTGTGGTCACACTACAACAACGTGTTGCTAAGCGGATGTTATGATTACCGTGAATCGATTTTATACATTACTGTTCAGTAAATGAAAATATCGCCAATACTACGGCCGCCCACCACTCACTCCACCACTCACCCCACCATTCTCACCCCACCAATAACCCTACCACTCACCCCACCACTCTCACCCCATCACTCTCACGCCACCAATCACCCCACCACTCTCACCCCACTACTCACCCCACCACTCACCCCACCACACTCACCCCACCACTCTCACCCCACAAATCTCCCCACAATCACCCTACCACTCACCCCACCACTCACCCCACCACTCTCACCCCACTACTCACCCCACCACTCACCCCACCACTCTCACCCCACCACTCTCACCCCACCACTTACCCTACAACTCACGCCACCACTCTCACCCCACCACTCTCACCCCACCACTCTCACCCCACCACTCTCACCCCACCACTCACCCTACCACTCACCCCACCACTCTCACCCCACCACTCTCACCCCACCAATCGCCCCACAATCACCCTACCACTCACCCCACCACTCACCCCCCCACTCTCACCCCACCACTCTCACCCCACCACTGACCCCACCACTTACCCTACAACTCACGCCACCACTCTCACTCCACCACTCTCACCCCACCACTCACACCACCACACTCACCCCACCACTCACACCACCACTCTCACCCCACCACTCTCACCCCACCACTCACACCACCACACTCACCCCACCACTCACCCCACCACACTCACCCCACCACTCCCACCCCACCACTCACCCCACCACTCTCACTCCCACCACTGACCCCACCACTTACCCTACAACTCACGCCACCACTCTCACCCCACCACTCTCACCCCACCACTCACCCCACCACACTCACCCCACCACTCCCACCCCCACCTAACTCCCAGTCTTTTCGCACACAACACTACAGTGTCCACGTTAAGAGTCCTGTGGTAGTGAAAACGTGAATGTGAAAATAACCTCATGAAATCTCAGCAAACTGTCGTCGCAAATGGCCGTCTTATTTTTAGAGCCAATGTCCTCATTACAACCTCATTATAGACAGACGTAAGAACTGATGGGCCAGACACACACCTAATAATTATATAAATATAAAAATCAAACGCCGAGCATTGTATAAAACGTCGGTGGCATGCCAATTAGTGCCTCGTTGCAGTGTTTTTTTTCTTCCTCCGTCTACCTGCACGAAGATCTACGGTGCCAGGAGAGAGAACACAACGAGATTCATAAAACATACACGTACATTTATTGCCCATGTCATCAGTAATTGTGAGCAATCTACATGCCTGTCTGATCTAAGCAATGGCACACATTGACACTGGTACATGATGTTGGGTTGCTTGTGGGAACGTGTGTGCGTTTGTTTATTTGTCCCTGGAGTTTTGGTAGTATCGCGGTTAACGCACGACTTCACGAACTCGGCGACCCGGGTTTGATTCCCTGTAACGGCCAATATCAGTGACGAGTATATGAACAGGTCCTGGGCCTCCTCTACGTCGAGTCAGCCTCAAATGAGTACCTGATGCGGTGTGTAAACATCGCCACTAGCGAGACAAAGGCGGCCGGGCACAGTGCTGCACATCCACCACCTCTTGTGCCGTGTTCAATTACCGCCCACGGCCAAAAACAGTGGCGATTATTTGAACCGGTCCGGGACCTCCCTCCCCCTAGCTCCCTCCTCCCCCCTAGTAATATGTGTTTGACTCCGGGCCATAGATAACACCGGTGGCATCTGAACTTATTCTCAGCCCTCTCCTCTAGCATGAAAAAAACCTCCGAGGAGTATTTGACGTGGCATGCAAGTGTTGGTAGTGGAGAGGCGAAGGCAGGCGTGTTTGTGCGCGTGTGTCCGTGGTGCTGATCACAGCCACCGCTGTGACGGCCGTCTTAATGGGTGCTCACCTAACAGCCCACGTGGTCCCATCGAACCGCAATGGCTCGATAAAATTGGGCGAACTAAATGAATGTGCAGGTGCGGTGCAACGTGTTTTGTTTGGACTCCTATCGGTGTTCGCATTTTTTGCCGCTGTAACTTTGTGACACCCGTGCCTCTACGTCTGTGAAACAGAGCTTCGTAAGCTCATCGGATTTCTCCGGGATACGTAAGCAAACAAGGAATCTGAGTCTACTCTTTGGTTATTTCGGTAAAGTCACATCATCAGTTGCTTGTGTTGCAATCGAAACGCCGTACTCTATTTAAAAAAAAATATTTCAACGTGACTTTACCGAAAGAACAAAAGAGTAATTCCTGCAGTCACGAAAGCTTCAAATCAAACCTGAGTCTAATTTGGTATCCGCGCCATTTGTGTCGCGCACGTGCTATCACGAAGGCGCCACGATTCACAACCAGGGGGTCATTGTCGCGTGTGCAGTAAGTCCCGACTGAGTTATTTGCAGCGTCGTTTAAATAAAATAAACGACACAGCCGGAGTGCCGCGCAAAATGCCCTGCTCTTGTCAAATTACGTCACGTGATTTACTGTCGAACAGAGGTCGCAACCGGGTACCCGATACCCGTACCCTACCCGATACCCGGCTACCCGTACCCGGCCGGTTACGGGTACGGGTAGCCGTTTGCGACCCTGGTGCGGCCGGGTACGGGTAGGCCGTGAGTCACTGGTGAGTAACCGTTTGTCACTCATTTCGGGTAGGGTACGGGTAGGGAACGGGTACCCGTACCCGGCCGGGTACCCATTTGCGACCCTGGTGCGGCCGGGTACGGGTAAGGAATGAAAACCCGTTTGCGACCTCTGCTGTCGAAGCAGGCGGCGGCGCGTAAGCATCTGTGGGTTAATTTCCCCCACAGCGTTAACCGGGGCGGCCTGCCGGAATCGAACCGCGCACGAGCGGCGAAAGTCTCCGTCGATGGGCCACGTGACACCCCACACGCGCCCGTTGATCTGTGTGTGTTGTGTGTGCACGTGTGTGTGTGTGAAGGTAACACGCTAGCCCCATCTTGACATTATGTCCCCTTAATCTCGCGTTGGGGGAATCCGAAGTCAATTAAGCCGTAATAGCTGCGTTTGTGGTGTTTGTTCTGACCACGTTCATAGATTGTCGGCAGGTCTTCGTGAAAAGTTAACGTATATCAGCCGGAGTACTCCTTATCCCACTCCCCGTAGTGCCGAGTGACGGTGACGATTCGGAAATGGCGGCATCAGATGGGGGCTGCACTTATGTAGCATAACACGTGGACGTCGTCGTCGTCTTCGCGTAACGGCGAACGTGAACCCTGGGGCTGTGCTTATGAGCGGCTGTGTGTCCAAAAATCGTCGTTTGGTTAACACACCGATTGTAAAAAAAAACACGATACAAATTCAAATTCTAGATTTGAAGTTTTCATGACTGCAAGGATCCCATACTCGTTTTTTTCGGTAAAGTCACGTAGGTAAAAAATAATAGAAATGAAAACAACTAAATTAAATAACAAAAAAAAAATTGAGAACAACTAAATGTACTTCTTAAATACATATTTTAATTAAATTAAATAAATAAAGTACAAAATTGAGAATTTCTACATTTAGTAGTTGTTCTCAATTGTTACTTTTATTTATTTAATTTGTGAGTTATTTTAGTTGGGAACAACTACATTGAGTTGTTCAATATTTTTTATTTTATTTATTTAATTTGTGATTTAATTTAGTTCTTTTCATTTTTATTATTTTTTTACCTACGTGACTTTACCGACAAAACCAAAGAGTATAATTTCAAATTCGTTTACCGCCAATCAAATGCGTGCCAGCAAACGAAATTTGCACACGTGAACGCATAGCGATCTAACCCAAGAACATTCATTATGAATAAATTGGTCGCGAAAGCCTACGTTTTAAACCCAAAGACAATCAACTGACTCGTTTCACATTTTTTTGGGGGTGGAAGGGGGGTTTAGCGCGCCTCTTTGAATAAATAACAAACACGGAGTTGACGTTGGTGTCTGTGCTCAACTCCGTGTGTGGGACTCGCTTTAATTTAACTCACTCTTAGTTTAACACGTAGGCTTTCGCGACCAATATTATTCATAATCAACGTTTTTGGGTTTAGATCGCGTTATTTATAAATGTGTCGTAACCCTCCACCACCCGACACGGCCAATCAGTAAAAAAGTGTCACGTTGACAAAAGACAAATAGTTCACTGCTTTAGCCCACCGGTGTGTTGAAGCGTGAAACCACAACATTTACAATTTGAGTTGTACGACGTTTCGCTGGAAATTGCATCCAGCATCGTCGGGCAATTCGCCAGAATGTCGTACTCAAATTGTAAATGTTGTGGTTTCACGCTTCAACACACCGGTGGGCTAAAGCAGTGAACTATTTGTCTTTTGTCAACGTGACACTTTTTTACTGATTGGCCGTGTCGGGTGGTGGAGGGTTACGACACATTTATAAATAACGCGATCTAAACCTAAAAACGTTGATTATTAACTCACTCTGTCTGTTGTTGTATCCTCAAATCTTGTAACTCAATTTTAACCCACTTCCCAATGTGGTATCGACTGCAAACTTGGTATACTTATGTCATACTGATGACAATACTATATACTATCATTAAAAATAAAATATATATTTTAAACCATAATGTTTTACATGTTATGTTTCGGCTTGGGTCTAATTGTACACGCTCAACTGATGTTGGCTGTAAATCACCACGGTCCCTTACGTTATGGCAAGCTTCGGGGCCACTTCCTGGAGTCGTGGAGCTCTTCCATTACTAGTACGGTACATTTCATTAAAGCGTGTTTTTTAAAAAGTTTTTTTTTAACATATTATTTATTTTGTTTGACTGGAGACGCGGTGCTTAAAGGGTTAAGTGTGGATGGAATATGCGATCTCGTGTGGGTGGGCCGTAGTTATCAGGATGGGATCGGGGGCTTTTATGATAACCTTATGACATCGCTATCCTCGTAATTGGAATTTTGAACAAAATTCGTTGCTGATGCAGCCAAAGCAGTTTAGAAGAAGAAGAATAAAAAAAACTGTCTGTAAGCACTTTTTATACATATAAAAAATACAACTTTTTTTGTATTTCAGCCTCTTGATTAAAATGCGCTACTTTATGAAAGTTGCGCACACCCAGCGCAAATAAATCACTTGAGCACGTGGTTTGATTTTAAACGAGCTACATTCACGCGGGCAATACAGACGACACGACGTTCGCGAAAGTGACAAAAGCAAAGGGCCCCTCCCTCCCTCCCGTTGCCCTAATTGCATTACAATGGAAAGGCATCGCCTTTACGAGAGGGCCCTCCCTCTCGCCCAGGATCAATTGACTCGTGCGCATCGCACCTCAACGATGGCAGCAGCAGCAGCCAAACCCCTTTGTGCAATGCGATTCAAAATGAATATTTAACTTTTGTTTTAAAAAATGCTCACCAACGACAATAACCTGACTGGGGAGAAAATAAATGCTGGGGCGAAAATAAGAAATACAAACAGCATACGCACGCTCGTTTGGTTAGTGCGTGAAAAGAAACACTTAAAAAAAAACTCAACTTATTTTTTTATATTCATATAAATTACACAAATAAATATACTAATGCTCCTTAGAACATGAGTAGATATAGAGACGAAGGCATTTATTCAAGGCGGTGGGTGTTGGCAATGTCATCAGTGAGAGTGCAGGCATAACCTTAAACAAACGTTGCACCATTATTGTACACCTCAATGTACACTCAGAGCCGATCTGTCCTTTAGCTGACATGTCCATTGCAATGGAGTGAAGCTCAGCCTGAGCCTCCACCTCTTCTCTCCCCACCCCACCTCCCCACCCTTCCGCCCCCCCCCCCCCGAATTGCGGTACACTTTACAATTGGTTCGAACCTCACAGACATGACTGACTGTCATGGGCATCACAAAGGTGGTGAACCTCTTTGCCACCGTACATAGCCGACCGTGCTCATCGGAGGTGCGGGGTGGGACAACTAACTGAACGCAAAAGGCAGTTCTAAAAATAAAAGAGCGTTAAATCTGTATTTAAAAGTGCATATCTCCAATGTCGGAAGAAAGAGGGTTCCAGACGGCCGTGGATTCGCATCTGAAAACGTGCGGAGCAGTTATCGTCTTTGATCGATGCCCCGCCAAAAGCTGCCACAATTGGTTAACATAATTTTAAATATTATAATGTGACGATTCATCTGGTCATGCCCTCCTTCGCCTTAAGCTAAAAGGCGCAATGGCGCTTCAATCAGGAATATGTGAACGTGGACATGGCTATAGCGAATGTGTGGTTAGTGGTGGTTAAATTCTGCCTACGAGTAACAGTTGAGTGTTGGGTGACGATATATGAATTAACAAAACACAAAATCCACTCAACATGTTCGTCAATAACACTGCCATGAAATGAAAATAAAAACAATAGAGAAGCCATATTTCGGGCAATGAATCTTCTTCACAGCCACATCTCTGATAAGCAGTCGGGCCATTTCCCAAAAGGTCGTGCGGTTATATATGTTTTCCTGTCTAATGCAGTGTTATTGACTAATGCGTGGTGGAGTTTTTGCACTGCTGCCTATTCAATACCACTGCATTTGTTTTTGTTTCATCACAAAGGACAGAACAATTGTGAGGCACCTTGGAAGCATTCATTTAGCAAAAGGTTTGCAATACATATATTTTAAAATTATTGTTTGATAATGCCGATGGTGGTAGTGATAGCGGTTAAAGTGGGGCAATGTTAGTCATCTCAGTCATTAACACGGGTCTGTCCTTGCCCATCTGCCAGGGAGCATTGGACACTTCAGGTGTTGGCCTCAAGGTGCACTTATCCTGGCACCCACGCTTTGCTGCGGTGATGTCGTCGCCACTTCGTGGATAATTGGCAGCTGTTGGTGGTCGTGGTGGTGTTGTGATGATGATGACATGACGATGGAATCGCTGTTGTTAAACCTCATGCCACTGAACAAATGCAACAACAATTATTTTCACAATGATAACTGAAAGAAAATAACAATAGATCACGGCTAGCCACTAGCGTCACCTTGATGGTGCCAGCGAATGTTAATAAATTACTTGATAAATAACGACACATCACCAACACGGTTTTCCTGTAAATTCTCTCACTTGATACAGCAATCGTGCTGTGACTGTTCCACCTGAAGACGGAAGCTTGTGTTGCTTCCGAAACGTCGTGATTTTTATTTGTATTTTATTTTTATTTTACTTTTATTAATTTTAATCTTTTTACCCACGTGACTTTACCGAAAAAACCTACGAATAGGGGATGCCAGAGGCAGCGACATGCAACTTGGCAGAAGTGCAGGAGCAGCAAGAATACCAAGAAGAATAAGAAGAAGAAGAAAAAATAAGTGCGAAAAATAAACATTTGCAAAATATCGTTTGTTGATGTATTATCCAGGACACCCAGGGGTGCCCTTAGCGAGGCGATGGATTTACCATGGAGTGAGGTTTTTTCAAGTCCCTCTGGAAGTTGTCTCCTTCAAGAAAAAGGAGAGAGGCCGCTTGGATGCACACGGGCACACGCATTTCCACGGAGACATTTGCTGCCCACCTGCGCTAATTCATAACCAGAATTATGGCCAGACATTGTGCGGTCGGATATGAGAGAGTGTCCCGTCTCTTTTTTGCTGCTGTTGTTGTTGTTGAGTCTCACGGCCTTAGGACATGAGACGCGCGCGGGCTAATACAAACCTGTGCCTCGCTTAGAATGTTATTCACCGCTGGCCTGTCACTCGCCGTGACCTATGCGCGTTCAAGGCCGTGGCAGCACGCTCAGAGTAATCAGAAATCAGAATATATCTGCACGCGCTCGATTGCGCGTGTAGGATGCCGATGAGCGCCACTCTGCTCGGCGGGGTGAAGATAACAGGGGTTGCCTTATTCTTAGGTTTTTTCGGTAAAGTCACGTAGGTAAAAAATTTAAATTAATAAAAGTAAAATAAAAATTTAATAAAAATCACGACGTTTCGGAGGCAACACAAGCCTCCGTCTTCAGGTGGAACCGTCACAGCACGACAGCTGTATTAAGTTGCCTTCTCGATTCTCATCCACCCCCCAAACTCCTCGTCATAGCAATGTGGAATTTTCCACCGCTGACTAAGTTGCTGCAAACGGGAGAGGTGAGCACCACTGCAATGCTCATTTGAGCAGAACATTTCTTTGGCTGTCGTGTCAACGCTGCATTGTCGACGGGTGTTCGTCGGGATTTTTTATTTTGCTGTTCGTGGAAGTGGAATATGATAGACATATATATCGGCGTGATGGCGTGGTGTAATTGTTAGCACGCTGGAGTTGCAATCTCGGTCTCCCAGCGTGGCGGCGGTTGAAACAACGGTGCAATTTTCTTAAAATCTCCCCACCTGCATTTAATCCTCCCCTCCCCCCTGCAGTGTTAATGGGTACCCGCCACAGGTTCAGCCGCTCGGCAGGTCGCGTATGCGGTGGGGAAAAGTGTGGGTCACCCCCATCTCTTCCGAGACGTCTTGCCTAGTGTGGAAGAGAAATAATAAAATAATAAAAATAAAACATAATAAACATATTTTATTATCATGGGACCTCCTTTGCCAATACCAAAATATACCAATAGGGGTTTTCCCCCTTTTTTCTGGCAACAAAACTGACACCTTTTGCAAGGAATCATGTTTACATTAACCACAATACTTGCAGTCAAATGCAAACAAAAACACAATACTCTGGTGATTTATGCATTGTCTTTGAAACTGATTGCTTACCCCGAGCCCTTATTACTCTGGTAGTGCGTTGTCTTGAACTGTGCGCCTTTTGGCGTCATCTGGTCGAACACCATATGAGACGAGGCTCCAAAGAAAGCTGTCTCTGGTGTGGACCAATCAGTTTCAAAGACAATGCATAAATTATCAGAGTATTGTTTTTTGTTTGCATTTGACTACAAGTATTGTGGTTAATGTAAGCATGATTCCTTGCAAAAGGTGTCAGTTTTGTTGCCAGAAAAAAGGGGAAAAACCCTATTGGTATATTTTATTATGTTTTATGTTTATTATTTTATTATTTCCATTCTACGTGACTTTACCGAAAGAACCAAGAATATGAATCCCTGCAGTCACGAAAGCTTTAAATCGAAATTTAGTGTGGAAGAGTCGAGCAAAAAAAATATTCCTGGCAAAGGGTGCTGTCTAAAGCTCCCTGTAGTGTATGTATGTCCGCCAGTAGTAGCGTGAACAAGCTATTGCAGGGATGCACCTTTGCTTGAAAAGTATATGAAATGTGCGTGTAACGATTCGCCCCGGACTTTACTGTGAATTGTTATTATTTGGGATTCCGATTTGATTCAACAACAAAGCATCCGTCTTCTTCATGCTGAACCCTGGTGGCCTTTCGCCGGACCTCCGATGAGCGCGGTTGGCTACGTACGACGCGAACAGAAGTTCAACGCTGCGAACGCAACACTACAGGGACCACAGTTTGGGTTGCGAGCTCACAATCGTACTCCCGTGGCTTTGTGTCCGTAATTTTTCATCGGTGTAGTCGTCGTCGGTGGGGAGTGTCAAACGGCCGGACACGTGGCTCTCGAACGAGGATGCGTGCCGTGTGATCGTGCCACTCGACAACATTAGCCTCATTTTTCGATTTAAAGCTTTCGTGACTGCAGGGATTCTTCTTCTTGGTTCTTTCGGTAAAGTCACGTAGAATGGAAATAATAATTGTGTCTAAGGGGCCATCGTCATCAGCGACCGCTTAACAGGCACCTACCCAGCAACTCATTAAGCATGGGGATACTTTGCAATTTCACTCGGCTATGCCTCTGTACGAATACGACGTTATTATAATTTTACTCTCATTATTTTCTTTTAACGTCGCCCCATAAATGAGTGGAGAGCGCATGGAGATCTTTTTTTTTCTTAACAAGATCCCTAATTTAGTCGCAAAGGCTATTTGGGCAACGTGCAGTTAGTGAGCACCCATTAATAAGCGCACGGCGTGCGCACTCAGCCAACGTAGCCTGATCATACCCGATACTCATTTTAGGCTGAGTAGACCTAGGCGAGGCCCAGGCCAAATCCGGACACTGGCTGTTAAATCATGACAATGTGCATCATGGCCTTAGAAGTGAAATTGGATGGCTGGGATCGTAGTGCAGTGCGACTATTTTAACTCACATTCGTGAACCCAAAGGTCCCACCTGTGTTGCCGTTAGCGAGCACCTATTAAGGTCATTAGGGAGCACAGTGGGGTGGGGGGGGGGCAGGGGGTATTGTCAGCAACACACTGAGCCCCCTATGTCTCCCGAGTGCGGATACTCAACATTGATATAAGCCATGGCTGAGATATTAAACTTCGGCGGCCCAGTTAGCGGCGCTATACGCTAACCACTATGCCACCATTCCTCACACACTGAAACGTGTGCTCACAAGCACACAAAGACACATTTCCCCAATATAGCCGTAACAGACTGTTGGATAAAGTGCTATTAGCGAGCACCTATGAAGGCCGGCACAGCACACGAGGGAGTGGGTGTACACCAGGCACTCATTTGAGGCTGAGTTGACCTAGGGGAGGACCAGGACCGGTTCAAGTAATCGTCACTGTTGATGGCCATGAGCGGGAATCGAACTCGGGTCTCCGGGTTCGTAGTACAGCGCGCTAACCGCTACACCACCGCTCCCCAGCTCCAAACAACAACAACAACGTCACCACGGCGCTTGTGCCAGGCTATGTGCACGCGAATGCCAACTCCATTAAACACACGTGTACACACACACACACGCGCGCGGTATACAGCTGCGACGCAGCGTGCTATTTACAGCGTGTTCCCAATGACGGTGGCGGTGGTGGAGATTCGCTGACATTACAGCCGCCACAGACAACCTGTCTCGGGCAGCCTCCCATCACGAGCGGCGAGCTGCTGCCACGGGTGGCCAGAGCCTCCTGTGGAACTTTGACGGTGGCCCAGGAATGAATGCAACTTCCTTCCACTCCACCCGGGTTTGCTCGGCCACATCGTAGACACCGGCCTTGCCCAGGACGGGCTTAGGTTGGCGGGGAAGTTGATCGAGATTAAAACCACGCAGCAGGGGATGCAGCAGAGATGTCTGCAAAACCGTTGCACTACTCAGAGAAACAACGCAATAAGAATTCGTCAATCAAACTGTGGCCTTAAAATCAAATAATATTTAATAGTTTACCTTTTAGGAAATGGGCCTGCCATGCATAGACCGGCAATTATTAGTAGTAGTACAACTGATCAGGAGTAGGACGCCTGATAATTGCTGTAAACTAAAACTAAGCTTTGTTTTACCAGGTAAAGCCCACTGAGCTGCATAGCTCTTTTCAAGAAGCGATCTGGCCACAAATGACAGCCCAGCGAAGTGACTTATCACGTGGACATGTATAGCAGGCAAATACTCTCAACGCATTTTTCTCAATAGAGAGGGGGAATACCGGAGACCCCGGAGAAAATCCACACAATCACAGGTAGAACGTGCAAACTCCAAATATACAGCGGGCTTCATCTTCTTGGTTCTTTCAGTAAAGTCGGCTGCTTGCGTTGTAGCCGAAACGTCGTGAGAATTATTTTATTATGTTTTATTTTTATTATTTTATTACTTCCCTTCTACGTGACTTTACCGAAAGAACCAAGAAGATGAATCCCTGCAGTCACGAAAGCTTTAAATCGAAATTGAACCCACGACCTCCTGTGATCCAGGTTAACATCGCAACACCGCGATCTCGGAAGCTAAGCAGCTTCAAGCCTGGGTAGCGCTTGGATGAACAACTGGAATGCATAACAGATGTTGTAGGCTGCTGCAGGAATATGTTGTGGGTAACAGATTGCAGTGCGGAACAAATTCATCGTTGTACCTCACTTCTATGCTGCTTCGTCTATGCTCACCACTGTCATCAACCCACGATGACCAGCATTAGTGAAGTTCCATCGATTATCCTGCGCGACCCACACGGCAAGGGGGAGGCCCTCATCCAGCAGTGGATGGACAAAGGACTGTGCGTGTACATTGATGTAGAGTTCGTGTGTGTTGAATGTGATGGCGTCATGCAAGCGAGTGACGGCTCTTGTTGACGCATCATCGTCTGTCAACGGGATTCCCGAAAAGCCTCGGAGGAGTGCGTCTTCAGGCACATTTGAGCAAGTTCGATTTTCCAAATCAGCGTTCCTTTTTCACGTGCAGTAAGCCAGAGGCTGAAAGCTCGCCCCGTAAGCCTTTCCATAAAAAATATTCCACAAAATGTTGTTTGCAACAGTTTGCATTTTCGCTCAGATTTTTCTTTTTTAAACCATCTTTGACATCGTTGACATCCCATTCGATGCGAGTTCACATTACACAACATTCCAAAGCTGCGTTTCAAGATGCTTTGCAACAAGCAAGACACGTGTAGCACGGGAATTAAAACAGAAGGTACGCAATTTATCTTTTTTTTGCAAGCGAGGTGCAATTTAAATCACATTAGAGAAGGGAGACAGGGAGGAGAAACAGATGTTGAACCTAGACTTGAACACGGGCATATATGTTTGTCTGTATGTATGCATTGATGTTGAACTTCTACGTAGCAAGCCGCGCTAATCGGAGATGCGGAGCCAGGGAGCACAAACTGCTGACGGGAGGGAATTCAAAACCACCTGGAGACCAGCAAGAGAGATGATGCAAAAACCTTGTATTGTATTTCGATGTAAAGCTTCTTTCGTGACTGCAGGGATTCATCTTCTTGGTTCTTTCGGTAAAGTCACGTAGAATGGAAATAATAAAATAATGAAAATAAAACATTATAAAATAATTCTCACGACGTTTCGGCCGCTTGCGTTGTGGCCGAAACGTCGTGAGAATTATTTTATTATGTTTTATTTTTATTATTTTATTATTTCCATTCTACGTGACTTTACCGAAAGAACCAAGAAGATGAAACCTTGCATTGTGTTAGAGAATCGCTGGCTCCGGATATCAGCACACTGATCTCTAGCTTGATGCCCAATGCTCGTTTCAAGTGTGACGTTTTTTGATTTTGCATAATAGAGGCTTTTGGGTTGGAATGCGATCTAACCCAAAAAGCTTCTATCGTGGATAATATTGGTCGCGAAAGCCTGCCACGTGATAAAAACGGACTTTATTTTGTTGAACCAGGTGAGAACTCAAGAGACCAGGGTGAGTTTCGTCTGCGAGGGTGATCTGGGGCCTTAGACTGCCAGTTCGGGGAGAGGAGTGGGCGGCGATGGTTGCTCTGCTCTGGGTGTAATCCCAAATTGAGTAATTTGCGGTGACATTTTATGATTTAAAAAATGTGGACCCTGACACCGGGCACGCGACGGCCGACACTTTGAGAATTCACATCAGGGGGATCCTTAACTTTCACCGCGAGTTACTGCGGTCATATATCTGCCACGGTAATAACCAGGGCGGGACGCTGGATTCGGACCACGAGCCTTTGCCCGCGAGAGGCGAACACGCTACCACCGGCCTGCCTCACCCACCGAATGCCGGCCGTGCAGTGAAGGAAACTGTTACGCGAACAAACAGGACGTGTAGCCAGTTTTGTGGTAAGCTCCGAACAGAATTTTCCAAAGTTCCTGATCCTTTGACGCAGACCACAAGCTTGTTGAGGCCACTCAATGATAATGTGAAGTCCAAGAAGATTCTGCGATGCGGTCTTTCTAGTCGTTGACTCGAAGGGAGTTAGATCTCTGAATAATTTTGAGAGTCCGAACAATTAAAACATCTCCCGTGAGTTTGCTGTGGCAGTCTCTCTAATCCAGTGGCGGCTCCTGCAAAATCTCTCAGGGGGGGGCAAATGTCTGGATGATTGATAAGGATAAGGTCCACCCATGCAATGGATAAATTAACAGCTTAAGCATGTAAAGGCAACTTCACTTCTTTAATATTAATGAAAAATAAAGTGACTCTTACAATACATCTTGTTTGTTTCTATACTCACTATTAAAACAAACCACTCAAGTTACTTTTATTAAAGATTCCACTAGGTGGCGACAAATTATATTGTTGGATGAAACGTGCTTACGTATGATGACGTAAGCACGTATGATGACGTAAGCACGTTAGGGCGAGCCCTCCCGGAAGCCATAGAGAATGCATTGCAGCGCCCCCGTTCGAAAAAAAACAGCTTTGAATGTAAGTCTATGGGACCACTCGGGGCGATTCTCAGCTGCAGGGAAATCGCCCAAAAAGAGGCGGTACTCGACAGAACGTAGCATGACGCTGATTGGACTATATCCAGAGGCACAGTGACGGCTAGCGTGACTCTGTGGTTGAATGACATTGGTGGTGCGTCGCCCAATCGCCCTAATGAAGAAACCGCCCCTGCTCTAATCTCTAATTAGGGCTGGTCTCTAATTGTCGTGCTCTTTCATTGGGGTGGAGATCAGCGGTCTGGAAGACCGTGGGAAAACGAGAGAAATTCGTTAAAGGCAGGACACAATGGAGGCTGCCTGGCAGAGGCTCAAGATCGCTGAGCGTGAGTCGGGCGGGACAGATTTGCTGGGGGGGAGAGGGTGAGAAATCCGGTCTCTCTGGGTCGGCTGAGGCATCAGGCTAAGCCCTTTGAGAGGCAGCGGACAAGGAAACATTGCCATCGGAATTGATTTCATTGGCGAGGTCGAGAAGCACCTTTTGATCCGAAAGCTCTCGTCCTCTTTACGCGCCTCTGTGCTAAAGGCCGTGCCTCGGGGAAGCTCTTAATCGGGGGCGCCTGATGATGAACCTCTTGTCTGTTAATGAGCGCAGGCCCGCGTTGGTCCCAGGACTTTGGGTAGGCGCTTATGTCTTCCTCAACGGTTTCTCTGTTGGACTGGTCGACTAAAATGGTCCCATTCCATCTCTGCTCCGTACCCCTTTCTCCGCGAAACAGGTCCCGTAGCAGGAATTGGTTCACGCCCTGGTGCGCAGCTCGGGTTTGAACATCCCCTTCCCATCGCTCAACGTATCCGAGTTTTCTGTTCATTTGGTGAAGGAGATCAGGAGAAGAGGTGCGCCGTGCTAACCATCCCATCTTCGCAGTTTGACGTCGGTCAGGAAGGTTGAATGGTGGCGGAAGCAATAAGTGAATAATGGAGTGTGCGGTCACATCCAAAAAGTTAGGAGCAGAACATTTCTATATATTTGCAAAACAGGAAGAAGCAAAAAAAACCCGTGTCCTCGTGTGTTTGCGTGCAATTTCATTTGTGTACACGCTGGGGAGAGAGTGAGTGAGCAGTAATGTTGAATGTTGAGTGGTGTGCCTGACCCCCCCCCCCCGCCGCGTAATGAAAAGAGCAGGTGCTGAAAGCACAGACGACAAATGCGGCTCATGAAAAGCGTGCCCAAAACTGACTTTTGCGTCATTTAGTGAAAATCGTCCGTCCTGAGAGAACGTGATCGCACGCCAGGCGCATCGCTCATTTCTGAGAAGCAATTTCCGAGCGGAGTCGCGAAACGCGCCGAGTTATTCGCCCGCTCAACGAAGAGACGCCGTCAGAGTGCTTCTGCGTGAGAAGGGGGAGGGGGTGTTGTAGGTGAAAAAAAAGGCAAATATATATCGTGCCTACCTTTCTAGTTTTGTTAGCTTGCGAAGATGGATCGAGCGCGAGCAAAACGGAGGGGGACTGTTGCTTACAAAGGGAACGTGTTGACGTCTGGCGTGGTGGTTCTGTCAAAATGTGTGACCTCTTGATCAAGTGGAATGTGTCAGGATATTTCACGGCTGCAATCTCTGCCGCGTGATGGATGGCGAGTGCGTAGCGCACACGCAAAGACAAACAAAGACAAAGATCCCCCGTGAAGCCTTTAAACAGGCTGTTGGGGCAAGTGCTGTTAGCGAGCAGCACCTACGAAGGTCGGGTCCGGTGGCCAGCACCACGCCCGGCCACCTTTGTCTCCTGAGTGGCGATGATTTACACACCGCACCAGGTATTCATTTGAGGCTGAGTCGACCTAGGGAAACGCCATGACCAGTTTGGATAATCATCATTCGTGTTGGTCGTGAATGTGATTCATACTCAGGTCGCTGGCTTCGTAGCGCAGCGCGTTAGCCACTGGGCCACCGCTCCCCATTATATACAAAGACAAAGATCGCCCTTATAGCTGTAACAGTCTGTTGGGGAAAGTGCTTTTAGTGAGCACCTATGAAGGCCGGAACGGTACAGGAGGGGGAGGGTGGACAACACCACACCAGACCGCCTTTGTCTTCCCAGTGGCGATGCTTACACACCGCACCAGGTACTCATTTGAGGCTGATTCGACCTAGAGGATGCCCAGAACCGGTTCAGATAATCGTCACCGGTGTTGGCCGTGAGCGGGAATCGAACTCGGGTCGCTAGGTTGCCTCACTATAAGACACAGACAAAGATCCTCTATAGAACGTGAACAGACTGTTGGGGCATACCCATATATATATTTATACACACATGCACACACATGCATGGGTATCTCAAACTGTGTTGTGTTTTCTCTCCGCCCTTTCAGTCACGTAAACGTCCAAGGCACACGTTGTTGGGGAGCGCCTATTAAGGCAAGGCAGGACAGGCGTCACGTGCGTGCAGACAGCATTTGGTCAACGTACGCCTCCCCATGGATCGCGTTCACCAACGGCAGAGGAAGCCAACGATACAGCGGTGAACCCGGTCCGATCTCCCCGCGTGGCAGCTGAAACGACGGGAACGTTTTCTCAAATCCCCTCTTCGCACCCCGCCACCGACTCTGTTCACCCAGAGACTACGAGTTACACGTCTCTTCCAAGACGTCTGGGCAGTGTTGGAAGAGTAGGCCGAATGCCGCACCTCCGATGAGCACGGGTCGGCTACGTACGGACAAATACCCTCCTTCTAGAGGGACTCTTCCAGAGCAGGGACGTGAGACCGCGACTTGCAGAGCTGCGCCTTTAGCTTGGCAAGTGCGGGGGGGGGGGGAGACGCGCCAGGTATCGGTCGTTACCGCCATCTCTTTTGCACGTGGCCACGTTTGGTTTTGCATTTTTATTTTTTGCGAACGTCAGTAACGGTTGTGAACACGCGTGTTGGTATTTTGGGGAGGGAGGGAGGGAAACAAAAACGATCGTCATAGTTAGATAACTTAGATCGTTAAAAGTGGAGCTCTTAACGATCGCTGTCACTTTCCTTTGACGGCTTTCGTAATGAACGGGTGCCTGTGGGACGATGATGCTGAGAAAACGAGAGGGAGAGGGAGATGAGGGGATATGCGTCTTTCGTTTCTTTACCGCATTCCGTTATTTATTTCCGTTGCCCCACGATTTTTTTTTGGTACTAACAAACATCATTGCGTTCGCAATTGCCATTTTTAAAATTTCTTCATGGGGTCCATTCTGACATCGCAAAAAAGCGCAGTAACAATTTGCGGCGTACAATAGCACGCAATAATGAGATCCGGTAATGGAATGCAATACCGAGGCAGAAAATAAGTGCACTGCTGTGTGGTTTTGGCTGTGATGTAGACCTATTATAATTTCATACGGCGGTGTGTTTTTTTTTTTGGTGCATAACAATTGAACCGAGGTGTTGATTGTGTGAAAAAGAAGAAAGACGAAAAAAAAACACGTGCCAAGGAATCGTGCACGTGTGGTTGTTAAATCACACGCGCACGAATGGAGAGGTGGCGTCTCTTACTTTAATCATCCGCGCGATAATCCAAACATGTATCATTAGTGCTGACCTTATTAGCATACTAATAATAAACACAGTTATCTCATTCGCGAATTATCATCATCATCATCAAAGTCATCAAAGCCATGTACATCAATTACCCATTGTCATTCTTGCCATGATGTTTAACATCAGTCATTACATTCATCATTGATCATCCATAAATTCTACTTCTATGCTGCCATGTCCATGCTTCCCACCCTCACCAAACCACATTGACCATAGTGGTGAAGTATGGTCAAATAACACTCCATTGATCCAAATAGTTCAGGGAGGCCCCCATCGACCACAGATTGATGAGAGCTATACATTTGCAAAAATGTCAACCCACCACAATATCATCATCCTCATCATCATCATCAATGTCATCATCCTCAATGTCATCATCATTATCATAATATATTAATCAAAGCTATTGTAAACCCAATCATTCCCACCATGATTGTCATTAATGTCATCATTGTCCTTGTTTAATCATCATGAGTCATTCATCAATCAGCCATCATCATTCTCACCATAATTATCATCATTACCACATTCATCAGTCATCCATGTTATCGTCATCATCACCATCGTCATCGGTCATCCATAACCGTCTTTGTCATATTGTCGTCATCATCAGTATCAACAAAGCCATCAACCATCATTTCCGCCGCACACAGTGGCAATACGGTGTTATTCCACACACACACAATTTGTGCGCAACTGCATATTGCGGTGAATCATTCCGCGCTCTCGGGCAGAGGGTTTATAATTTATGAGACGCAGCCAGCAGCGCGCTTCCATTCCGTGCCATATTGCTTGGTGGATTTTTTTTTCTGGAGGGTTCCACACTTTTATTTAATGTCGCTTGCTATTTAACTGGCTATAAAAAAAAAAGCCATCAAAGCCAACACAGATGCATCGGACCCAGGACAGGCAAGGGCACGAAAGGTATAACGTGGGCTGCGAGCTTGGACAGAGCAACTCATTAGAATAAAATTTGAATAAAACAAAATGCAGTCCTTTGGTTTTTTTTTACGAATCAACGATCAGAGAGACATGCAGATCCATCGTGAAGTGGTATCACATATACTAAACCAGACAACTCAACTGTCAAATAATTTATAATAATTTACCTTTTAGGCAATGACTCTTTCATTCATGGCACAAAAATCACCCGCAATTATTAGTAGTAGCACAGCTGATCAGGAGTAGCACCACGTGACCTCGCGGAGAGAGAAGCACAAACTACAAATATACAGAAGGCGTCAGGGTTGGGATCGAACAGACGACCTCCATGTACAGCAGGCGAGGTGGTTAACGTCTTGCCACCACACTTCGCAGGAAACCCTCCTGAAAGTGAATCTTGAGATTCGGTTAGGCTTTCCGGGGTAAACAAGCGGCATGATAAAAAATAAAATTTTGTAAAAAATATATATATCTTTGTTTATCCACTAAGGGGATTCCTGCACAAGTCTGAGACTGTGAGGTGTCAAATATAGCACACGCAGTTCAGTTCTGCACGGTTGGCTACGTACGGTGCGAAAGAGGTTCAACATACATACACACATACAGTAAGTACACTTCAAATCCCCACACGTTTCACGTCTATCTTCACGTACATGGTCTAGTTGCTCTTGTTGTTGCTACGATTGCTATTATTCTGAATCCCATCACAAATCCGGCAGCGGCACCTTCAATCATTTCCGTCACGATTGGTTCAAAATGTCTCTTCTGATCTTGCATTATTGCGCTCATGAAAAATGTACAATTCGCGGACGCGTCATTGAGAGAGGGCACCAAACGGCACGCGCGCATGTTCCACACGCGCCGGACAAAAGGCAACTCGCGATCGCGAGCAGCGATCGCCGAAGCGAAAAACAGCGCAAATCAGCACGACAACAACGACATCTCGCGAGCTGGGGGGATAGACGGCTCGCGTTCGTGACGCACGCAATTAGCGAAACAATCACGCGTCCGTGTGTTTACGCCTTCAAATTGGGTCGCGGGGGTTCGAAGCTGTCTCCGAATTGATAAGCCTTGCAATACAAAAAACATGTTACGATGCTCGTCCGTGCGACTGATTGATATCTGCTCGAAAGAGGCTGATTAAAGGCAGAATTAAATATTTTTTTATATATATAAATACAAATTCCCCCTCTTCTGTTGGTTTAATTACAACTTTAACCTACCAGGACCCTATTAAAATGAGCAATTACACAAAAGTTTGCCCTTCATTAATCATTTTGGTGGCAGAAAACTTGCGAAATTAAGTGGAGAAACACGAGAGGAACCTCAGCAACGTGGAGCTGTCCGTCACAAAATGGCCGCCACGACTCACAATCAGAGGGCCTTAATTTACTTTCTTTTTTTGTACTCGGCGAGTTGGTAAGTAGTTTTTTTTTACGGGTTTAATCCGAGAGGAAGCGAGCGGAGGGGTTAGAGTTTGGAGCAGCCTTAATACTTTGGTGTGTAGGGAACATCGCGGGCTAAGTAAAACGACATAGCCTGCCTCTAGCAGATTATGTCCTTTCGTTAGCATCGGTGGTATGGAACATCCAGAAATGCTGTGTCCCGAGCAAGCGACGCTGCCACAGTGGTGGTGTAAAGGTGAGCAGCGCACTGGGCCTGCAATCCAGAGGTCACCAGCTCGAATTCCATCTCCCGGCGCAGCGGTTTGAACAACGGTGCCACTTACATCAATCTTAAATGTCCCCACATCTATCCACCCAGCGGTGTAAATGTATACACCACTGTTAGTCGATCGACTGGGTGCTTTTTGATCGGGGGTAAGGGTGCGAGTATTCGCACATCTTTCGAGTCGCCTGAGCGGTGGGAGATTAGGCCAAAGTACCCTGGAGAGAAACTCTCGGAAGCTCCCAGAATGAGTGAAATGATTGTATTGTGGTCATTAAAATTGAATAGATTAACGGCACTACTCCCGCATACGGTGATAGTTGGTGGCGCGGCCCGAGCATTGTCAAAATTCGCCGCTTGTCGCAGAGGCTCACGGTTCAATTGCAGCGGCCACCCCGGTTAATATTGCGGCGCGGAATCACAACAATGCCACGCGCCGCCTGCTTCCCAGCGGAAGTCGTTTGTCCCCCTGATGTCATTCGCACGAGGTGGCCGTTGTGTGCCAGAGTCAAAACTGAAAATTACACAGAAATTACTCGACTGGGATTATACACAGCAGCGTTCACCACCCACTGCTGGCAGACTGATTCTGCCCGGCCCACGCTTGAAAATGGGACTCAAACAGGTCTCTGGTGTTCTCATCCGGTTAAACAAAATAAACCCGAAACTTGATGATGATGATGATTATACCGCTGGCATGTGATCACTACGAATTTTTTTCAACGATGGCGATGGCGTTGATGACGATATTTAGCAAACTTTATGAAATATCAAGTAACTGTCGAAAAAAAAATACATTTTTAATGTCGTGTCTTCTAATTGCGTTCACTTTTAAGTAAAAAAAAAGTTCAAAATGAAGAAACCATTTCCGTCACTAATCAGTGGCATCATCATCATTGGTCAATCCACTCTGTCGAGTGAATGTATGTATGTTGAACTTCTTTCGCACCGTGCGTAGCCAATCGCGCTAATCGGAGGTGCAGTGGCACGAGACAGAAATTGCAGGGCCTTGCTTTCACCCGATAGCTTTTTCATGTAAATAAATATATACGTGTATTTTTTTAATAGACACATTCCTTCTCAATTCCTTACAATCCCAACCCAATCCTTCACTTTAATTCCCTCGGCTCCTCTGCTGTACGGGGATTATTGCATGGCAATGTCTGCCAACTCCACGTGTCTAGGCATCCATCTGTTCGTACTTCCACTCGCGTGTGTTAGAATCCGTCCTTCCTCTCTCTACCGTTGGAATCACGTGATGGTCATATTTAAACACAGAGCAAAAACTTACTCCACAACCCTGCCCAGTGTCCCCCCTCCTCCTCCTCTCTCTCTCTCCTTCCCCGCACTGAATTCTCGCTCTTGATTACTGCTTCCAAATCCACGTCTGCTTTCATCATTTTCTGTTTTGCATGCCGGGGGGTTTTGCAGAGATGCGTCACTTGTCATCGCTTATAGATTTCGTTTACATTTAAAGATGCGGCCCGTTTTATGTCGATGTTTTTTTACATTTCGCCGTCAAAAATCCAGCAACACAACAACGAAAACAAACAGCCTTGATCAATGTACGACCCAACGCGCGACAGCAGAAGCAATCAGAACTTGCTAATGCGCGTCCGCTAAAAAAAAGATGCAGTGCGCTTGTATGTTCTGCCGCAGACGATAATTGCGTTAAGATTACATTTCGCGGCACGCATAATCAATCACAATTAAAGCGCCTGTGCCCCCCTTTTAGGGCTTCTGTGCCAATCATACATCCACACACTCCTGTTCTCTTCCCCAACCTCCCGCCCTTCTAAACCCAGAACCACTTTGAAGTGCCCACACCTTCAATCCGTGCTACGTGGGCACGTGTCACTGTTGATCGCGTCTGGCTCTCTGCTGGAATAATTTTAAAAATTCAAATCGTGCCAAAATATTTTTTTTTTTTGGCAGATGAAGCAAAGTGCCATGAGGATGTCGATGAGAAATGCGCGGCGGATGAGGCCGAGCCACTTGCGTGCATTTCGAGAAGAGTGCTCGCCTCAATCCACCCCCAGGCCATGTATCCACCCTCAGCTGTGCCAATCATTGCACCACTTATTCATTGATAGCTCCAAAAATGACTTTTCTTGGTATATATTCATAATTGTCATTCTCATTATCATCAACTGCCACGGTGAAGCCGCTCCTTAATGAAGGCCTCGCTTAGCAGCGATGTCGCGATCCACGCAGCAGCTGCACACGAGCTGATTTCACTGCTCCTTCTCCGTGATTTAGAGGCCCTCTCAGGCGTGTTCCATCCCAGCCCTGCCGCTCTGTCACTATCTGTAACTATTAGCCGTCTTCTCCCGTCCATCGACGCGTACTGCCCAAAGCCCACTTGCTTTTCTTAACAGTTTGACTGATGTCAGTCACCCGCGTGTGTCCTCTAACCCATCTGCTGCTCTCTCTGTCTTTCAACATCATTCCGCAGCGTGCATCTCTCCATGCTAAATTGCTTGTTTCTCCGGGGTTTTTTCTTCCCATTTTTTCGTGGCTTAATTTTGCTGAAAATTCCTTTCCCCCCACCCCCTTCCCCCAGCGAGGCAAAGTGCTCAATGATTGTACGTACATATGTATGTTGAACTTCTTTCGCACCGTACACAGCCAACTGTGCTAATCGGAGGTGCGGGAGGAAAGGACAATACACTAAACACAAAAAGCAGTTAAAAAGAAATTAGTTTTCAATCTAGATGATTTAAACCTATATAGCTGCAGTGGATTGGTGGTAGCATGGTGGTGGAGGGAGGGAGGGACGATGGCAGGGAGGGGAGGGAAGGGGGGAGGGAGGGTAGGGGAGGGGGGGAGGGAGGGTAGGGTGGGAGGGTGCTTCAAATCGCTTTAAACTATTGTCATTGTAGTGTGTATTTAATATGGCGCAGCATTCTGATGCTGTAGGAGAAAACATTTATTAAAAAGTCTATTTAATTAAGTAGAACGTGTTGTCTATATATATATAAAATCGCAAATCTGTCTCTCTGTCTGTGTGTGTGTCTGTGTGTCGCCGGACCATACGCAGTTTCATTGGACGGCGGTTGCCCCTGGCAACGGGTAGCGACGCATTCTCTGCGGGGTGGACGCCATTTTTAATTCCCGTAAAAAATATGTGCACGTATTAACACGCGACTCTCAGGTTAATTCATCAAAGTTTCACGTCCTCTTCACTCCCCCCCACCACAATGTGTGCAATTACTATTATAGGGTCGGTAGATAATACAATTATAGCGATTACACAGTATTATTGTAGCGCGGGGGGGGGGGGGGTAACGGCACCCGTACCCAGCCTGAGCCGGGTGGGCAATTTAGGCGAGGCCGGAGGCTCTGCACGGTACTAGGCCTCGACACCCCACCCGTGTCAAGCGACGACTTTGTGGTATAAACTCCATATACCCAGCGTTGCCCGGGGGGAAAATACATTTAAAATCTTCTGAAAACTTTCAAACATTACATACCAATAAAAATACAACTGTGTAATTATTTTTAAATCCGACGCGCCAAGATTCGATTCTCTGAATCGCGCAAAGGAATCGAAGGTTGTAGATTCCTTTAGATTCCGACGATTCCCGTTTACTATAAGTTGGTTAAAGTCGATATAAACTGCTACGAACGGGAAATATCCGGCGTTGACCGGTGCAAAAATGTAATTAAAAACTCCTGAAAACATTAAAACATAACATACCAATGAAAATAAAACTCTGCCATTCAAAATGTAAACGCCCAACATGCCAGGAGTCGATTGTTTGAATCGCACAAAGGACTAATCGAAGGTTGTAAATTACTTTAGGATCGCGCTTCCTGTTTAATATAAGTTGGTTATAGAATTGATATAAATTGCTACGAATGGGAAATATCCGGCGTTGACTGGGGCAAAAATATAATGGTGAGGGCGGTTGTGAGTGGCGATTGTGAGTGGTGATTAGTGAGTGGTGAGGGGAGGTTGAGTGGTGAGGGTGAGTGGTGAGGGTGAGTGGTGAGGGTGAGTGTTGAGGGTGAGTGGTGATTGGTGAGGGTGTGATTGGTGAGGATGAGTGGTGAGGGAGAGTGGTGAGGGAGAGTGGTGAGGGTGAATGGTGAGGGTGAGTGGTGAGGGTGAGTGTTGAGGGTGAGTGGTGAGTGATGATTGGTGAGGGTGTGATTGGTGAGGATGAGTGGTGAGGGAGAGTGGTGAGGGAGAGTTGTGAGGGTGAATGGTGAGGGTGAGTGGTGAGGGTGAGTGTTGAGGGTGAGTGGTGATTGGTGAGGGTGTGATTGGTGAGGATGAGTGGTGAGGGAGAGTGGTGAGGGAGAGTGCTGAGGGTGTGATTGGTGAGGATGAGTGGTGAGGGAGAGTGGTGAGGGTGAATGGTGAGGGTGAGTGGTGAGGGTGAGTGTTGAGGGTGAGTGGTGATTGGTGAGGGTGTGATTGGTGAGGATGAGTGGTGAGGGAGAGTGGTGAGGGAGAGTGGTGAGGGTGAATGGTGAGGGTGAGTGGTGAGTGGTGAGGGTGTGTATATATGTAAGGTTATTAAGAAATATATTTTTCACCCGGGCAACGCCGGGTACTTCTGCTAGTATAGATTTAAAGTTGCGCATTTGATGTGACGTCACATTTCTCACCCCCCCCCCGTCACACATCGTCACAAACGTCTAATATGTTATATATTTTTTTTGGGGGGGTGGGGGAAATTCAGATATTAAGCTATTTTAATCAGGGTAGTTGACCTAACTAAATGTGTATTTATTTAAATATCATTAGTTAAATATTAATGCCCGGCAGTAGCCCCGTGGCTCAAGTGGTCTTCGCCTGTGAAGTGCGTCAGGCCGTGCTGGTAAATGAGGAGCCTCAAAAGTGGCTCTGTGGCTGTGTGGAGGCGGACGTGCACTCAGAGAACATTTATTTCCATAGTAAATGTATTTCGTGTTTTAACTGTGGGAAGTCACGTGGAATGGCATTCGCTCAATAAATAACGAAATACGAATGTCGGGACCAACCTGTGCATTTGCATCAGAGGCCCGCGGACCACCTGGAGGACCGTCGCGGATCCAATTGCCTGGTCCTGGGACCACCAGCACACTCCGAGAACCACTTGCGTACGAAACAAAGAGAACGGCTGGTCAGTGCCGGATTATCCTCGTAGCAAAAGTAGCTACACAAGCTACGGGCCCCGCACTTTCAAGGGCCGCCCACGCTAAATGCTTTCAAGCTATCAATTCCGGTTCAGTGATTCTGTACTTGCTCTATTACTATAGTACTATACTGCCTTCGACTTTTACGAACGACTGGGTGTTTCAGGTTAGCGATTGGTCGTATTATCTGGCTGTATAGAAAATGAAATAATACAATTACTTTACTATGCAAGTTAAACATCTATATGTTTTAATATTAACGTGTTTTTTTATTTTAGGGCCCCTTTATAACAACATATGCTACAGTCCCCGCACTAGCTTCATCCGGCACCGGGCTAGCTGTAGGTAAACACAACGTTCAAAGCAGAAGTGTTTTTTTTTTTTCCGCGATAAGCAAAAGGCCTCGTAAGTGTCTCTACTGAGTGACGAACTGAAAAACAAGTAAGAGCGCGCGTGAGCGTGAGTGTGCCTTCCTCGTGCGACGGTGAGTCACGCGCACACTTGCGCTGATTTCCGAGAGTTGGTTTTGAGCTCCGCAAATGGAGTGCAGGTCAACCAGCAATGTACTTACTCCGCACTCACACGGAATAGCAATCATAGTGATTTACAGCAGCTGAGTCAATCTACTGCTGGAGGAAGGGCCCCCCCACCACCTACCTCTGCCGCGTCCACACGGCGTAACAATCCAACAGGCGTCTGCACAATTTGAACTCGATAATTTAGACAAGACTCTCTTACAAACACATTTAATGTTAACACAAAAAATGTCCCCATCTCATTGGAACCACGTTGACAACATGACTCTCTTTTAGCCCGCCCCCCCCCCAACACGTTCCATTCATTGGCTACCACATTCAGATAAGCCCCTCCCCCCCTCCCCCTTAACTTGTATTTAAGAGCTGGTCTCTTGGAATTTTGCCTCACTTGAGACAGTAAATCTGGCTGTGACGGTCCCACCTGATGACGGAGACTTGTGTTGCCTCCGAAACGTCGTGATTTATTATTTTATTTCTATTATTATTTCTATTATTTCTATTATTTTTATTATTTATTTTTACCTACGTGACTTTACCGAAAACACCTAAGAGTAGGCGTCTGCACAACCGCACGGTTTCACCGCTGGGTTTTCTCCAGCGACGTTCTGTTCCTCGGCTGCTACTCTATTATTCTCATCGACCCGTCGGCCACCGTCTCTTCTATCACATACTCTTAGTTCTTTCGGTAAAGTCACGTCGGTGAAAATGAAATTAAAATTAATTTTAATTTCATTTTTTACCTACTGACCGAAACGTCGTGAGAATTATTTTATTATGTTTAATTTTTATTATTTTATTATTTCTATTGTACGTGACTTTACCGAAAGAACCAAGAAGATGAATCCCTGCAGTCACGAAATATTTAAATCGAAATTTATGAAGCTCTTGTTCAACTCTGTTCCAGTCGGGGCGGGTTTAGAAAGTTACAACTACAAACAGTACAAAAACACGATAGGGGTGCAAATTATAGGGAAGGTAAGCATACCACCATTTTTTAAAACTATATTCACTTTAATTTTTATTTTATTTTACCAGGTAAGGCCCACTGAGCATGAGCTTCTTTTTCAGAAGCGACCTGGCTGTCACAAATAATTACTCAAAGAAGTGGCTTATCACGTGGAAATTTTGTACCTGCGAAATAGATCTTCGAGCAGGAACGGTGGGGAGGGAATTCATTAAAAGTGCAGCAAAGCGCGAGGGGAAACAAAGAGAGGTTGCGTTTTGCCCTGTGCTAAGGCGGTTAAACACATGAACAACATTCTTATTAATTAAGCATGTATATTTATATATAAAGACAAATATCACCCGTATAGCCTGAACAGGTTGTAGGGGCAAGTTCTGTTAGCGAGCACCTATGATGGCCGGCACAGCACAAGAGGGGGTGGGTGGCAACACCACGCCAGACCGCTTTTGTCTCCTTAGTGGCGATGGTTACACACCGCAGCAGGTACTCATTTGAGGCTGAGTCGATATAGGGGAGGCCCAGGACCGGTTCAGATAATCGTCACCGGTGTTGGCTGTGGAGTGGGAATAGAACCCGGGTGGTCAGGTTTGTAGCGTGCGAACCGCTACATTATGCAGACATACACACAAATCTGCGTGTCCACGAATGTTTAAAAACATGTTTCTTTTTTTTTTATCCATCAGCCTATCGGCTTTCTGGACCAATATTACCCAGCCGCATTTGTTCAAGGAAACTATGGACCAGTTTTTAAAAAAGTCTGGGTGTTATCAACAGAGGTAGGGCTTGATCAACCGATGCTGCCAGCTTGCTGCTTGCGTCAGCTTCAAATACGTACGGCTAGAGGTAATTTGATATAAAAAGCCTATAGGCTGAGAATCTAAACGTGTTTTCTCTATTTATATAAATCATAATTATGCTTTTAAATATAGTATTTACCCACAATGCTCCAGAGCAACACATGGCTGTGTGTATAAAATCGCTTTTTCGTTGAAAGAGGGGCCAATAGTGGATATAGACTGCTTTTGGCAATATAATCTGGCAACCCTGCAGCATTTGTTTAATGAGCCTGATTGATTTCACTGCTCCATCTCCTCATTATACATATTCTCGGACACGTTCCATCCATTATCTGGCCACTTGGCAGATAAGACCCAGAAGGTCAATAGGCTGGCATAATTGGTAAAAGTATATTTATATGTGGAGACGAAGAAAGGAGTTTATGTTCATTTTTTTAAATATTTCCTCCGACCAGATGGCTCAGTGGCAAAGAGAGCTGCTCGCAATTGGAAGGTTGCGATTTAAACTTTCTGTTCCGGGAGTTGACTTAGCCCATCATCCCAACTGGGGTCGATAAAAGTTGTATCACTTTGTGGGGACGTCAACAAGTGGTTGTCCTATGGGGGGGGAGGGACTAACCCTCGCCATAGGAACGTGGAATTCAAACCAGGAGATAAAGAGCCGACTCAGTGCTCGCTTGTGCATTAAACAATCACTTGGATCCACACTTTGACATCACGCGCAACGGGTTTACAAACACGAGGAGTGAGACTCGCATTGCCACCCTCACTGAAGAGGGCTCTTCCCCCTAGTGGAGAGAGGGACGGACGGAGTGAGAGCTCGCGTCGAGAATTCAACGCTCGCCCACACCTCCACGCACGCTTGGGCGTCAATAATTGAATGGCCCAACACTTCATTTGTGTGGCTAACACGCTCCCGCGCGCAACACGCGGACCTTGCACTCACCGGCAATTTCCAAAACGATGGAGACAAGTTGCTCGTTTACGAATGACGCAATCGCGCATGCCTCGTTATGAACATTGACCGCAGCAGCGTTTGACTTTCAAAGTAAAATGTTCCCTAGATTTTCAGCTTTCGTGACTGCAAGGATTAAAATTCTTAGGTTTTTTCGGTAAAGTCACGTAGGTAAAAAAATTTAAATTAAATAAAGTAAAATAAAAATTAAATAAAAATCACCACGTGATTTGTGTTGCCTCCGAAACGTCGTGATTTTTATTTTATTTTTATTTTACTTTTATTAATTTTAATTTAAATTTTTTACTTACGTGACTTTACCGAAAAAACCTAAGAATATAAAAGGTTCCCCTTCAGGGATCTTACTGCTGATGGGTGGAGGTGCCTCGATTGACCCATGACCTTCGATCGGTATCATCGTCTTCATTGTTGCCACCATCTCCGCCATCACGACCATCGCCATGATCATCGCTAGATAATAATTGGCACCTCCGGCTAGCACGGTTGGCTACGTACGGCGCGAAAGAAGTTAAACGTACAAACATTACGTTGTCATGGTATAGTGATGGTAAATGCCTGGAACCCAGCGACTTGGGAGGTGACGGTTGGTGGATCAAACTGAGACGGTGAAATAATGCACACGAGATGCCTGCCTAGCTTGCTGCACTGCTTGTAAGAGGCAGTCCAGCAAGTAGGTTCCTGGAGTCGGAATGTTGCGTTCCCTCGGTATGCATGGGGCATTAACCTCGTGGGGATTTTGCGATTGTTCTGTAGCGCTCTGCGATGCATTTTCGGGTTGTGCCGCCACGTGCTGTTGGGCGCAATGTCCGACGGTTCGCTCCATGTCCTGGGAGCAGTCAATTCAGTTGCGACAGAAGCTCCCGGCGTGTGGAGAAAGACGTCGGACATCGTGCTGAAAAACAATGACAGTAACAACCCGATAGCCCACTGAGCTATATCGCTCTTTATCAGAGGCGACATGAGAAACACGTGATAGCTTATCGAAGTAGCTGATGTCATCACCATCGTTGGGAATTTATAGCTGCAGTCAAATAATAATCTAAACGCACGTCGTTTCTAAGTACGGAGGGGGCGAAAGCGTAGAACCCGGAGAAAAATACACGTGACCTCCACGGGCAGAGAGAGATAACGCGCCAACTCCAAATATACAACAGGCATCTGGGATGTAACCCACGGCCTCCTGCGTATCAGGCGAGGGAAATAACATCTCACCACGGCGGCGCGCCATACATTGGAAAGCAATACATGGAATTTCTCCAAGAGGTCTGGCTTCCATCTACAATGCAAAAGACAAGGCTCGTGAAAATAGAACCTTGAGACCCAATGAGCCAATGAGGCTTTCTTGAGTCTAGGCTATACACTTCTTTTTTCCCCCCAAAGCATTTTAAAATGGCAGACATTGCAAGCTGGCACTTGTCTGTATAATCTGGTTTTCTTGGAGGCTGAGGTTTGTAAATCACTGGGGAACAAGAGCGGAGAAGCACAGATCTTTGTCAAAGTGCTAAGCCCTGCGCCAATGTGCTGGCACTTGCAACTCATAAATCACTCGGCCGTGCGCGTGTGCGCGTGTGTGTGTCAGTGTGTGTATGTTTGTGGGGAGCGGTAGTGTAGCGGTTAGCGCGCTGCGCTATGAACCCGATGACACAGGTTCGATTCCCGCTCACGGCCAACAGCAGTGACGATTATCTGAACCGGTCCCGGGCCTCCCCTAGGTCGACTCAGCCTCAAATGAGTACCTGGTGCAGTGTGTAAACATCGCCACTAGGGAGACAAAGGCGGTCGGGCGTGGTGCTGGCCACCCACCCCCTCGTGTACCGTTCCGGCCTTCATAGGTGCTCGCTAACAGCACTTGCCCCTACAGTCTGTTAAGGCTATATGGGTGATCTTTGTCTTTGTATGTTTGTGGGGAGCGGTAGTGCAACGGTTAGCGCGCCTCATGGCAACACCAGGTGACGATTATCCGAACCGGTGCTGGGCATCCCATAGGTCGACACAGCCTCAAATGAGTACCTGATGCAGTGTGTAAACATCGCCACTGGGCACGAGGCAATGTATGCACACTGCGTGGTGCTCGCCATCCACCCCTTCGTGTGCCGCGGCGGCCTTCATAGGTGCTACTCGCTAACAGCACTTGCCCCAACAATTTGTTACGGCTATATTGGGGATATGTGTCTTTGTGTGTGTGTGTGAGCACGCGTTTCAGTGTGTGAGGAATGGTGGCATAGTGGTTAGCGTATAGCTATAGGGAAGGGGGAATTTTTGTATTTGTGTGTGCGCATTGACCATACGAGTGAATTGACAGATGTCTGTCCAGCATAGTTATGCTCGACGAATTAATTGCAACAACCTCTCCGTAATCAGATAATAGCTGATTGGGTTACGACAGGCGTGTACGTGCGATCCGACGCCTGGAAGGCAAGGGTTGGTGGATCATGTGCAGATTTGTACAAAAACATCCCAAACTTTGCTTGGCTGCACACATAATACAGTTAGCATAATAAATATCCCAAAACATTAGCAGGACAGCAAATTGGATATTGAACCTGACTCTGTGGACATTTCAGTGTCAATTGAATTGACCAAACATCCATATGCAGTGCCCCTCCTGAATAAGAGCCTTGAGACTGATGTTTTTTTGACTGAATGAAACACACATTTTATTATAGTTATTGTTTAGATTTGAATAAATTACCCACAGCCACATTCGGGACTATTAGAATTTTTTCTAATTGTGGTTTAATTCCATATTAATGTATGCAAATTGGCCTGACACTAGCCTATAATTCATACGAATGCTTTGTTGCCTTGGTGGATTGTGGATAATATATTCATCCATTGAGGCAGAGAATGCATCTGTTTCATTGATGAATTCAAACTTTGGCCTGTGTGCGAAAACAAACAAAACATTGGAATTTGGGCCTTTGAGTCAATGGTTTTTATTAGGCCTTCGGGCCGCATTTTTCACAGCAGCAGCGTATTTATTTATCGGGAATTCTGGACCGGTTTTTTGACTTCGCTACGTCTGTCTCATCATCAGAGTGTGTGACTCACTCAATTGTCCGCGCTTTATAAAATAAAGCCCCGAGGGAGAGTAGATCACAATTATGTAAAAAAAATCGCTATGCCCATATCATTAATATGCCACTCAAGAATGCCCCTTTCATTCTAAAGACACATTATCCCCTTCAGAAAGGTCTTGCATTGCCTAATTCCTTTTAAAGATGTCTTTTTTCCCTTTTTCAATTGGCAACCCAAGAATGAAAGAGGATTCTAGTCAAAGGTCTGCACGGATGTATTCAGAAACAGCAATATGGTGTAATGCAATCTCCTGGCCACCTTGCAATCCAGCGGGGGTTAGCATTTTCTTAAAATCTCTACGCAATCCACCAACCCTTTCCACAAAAGCACTCTATCGCTTTTTTTTTTCTTCTAGATTTTGAAGCTTTCGTGACTGCAAGGATTTATATTCTTAGGTTTTTTCGGTAAAGTCACGTAGGTAAAAAATTAAAATTAAAATTAATAATAGTAAAATAAAAATAAAATAAAAATCACGACGTTTCGGAGGCAACACAAGCTTCCGTCTTCAGTTGGAACCGTCACAGCACGATAGCTGTATCAAGTAAGAGAAATTCCAAGAAAACAGTCCTTGTATATATACTGGTTGAGGGTGGGAGGAGCCAAGGTAGGCCCTGGATATTATTATTGTGAGGTTCGGTGCGGCTGAAGCACGCTGTTAGGAATGAGCCTTTGTTGTGTAGACTGGTTGAACTCTATAGCTGGCGTTCACAGCTATCATACCCGGCTAAAACCCAGTACTAATTACTGAGCATCTGCAACAGGGATCGGACCTCAGTGCCATGCAAACTCTCTGCATTACAAGTACACTGAACACTTGGCCAACCGTCGTTTTAATTCCCAATCCGATATGTAAATTCAAACTCTGCATATTCATTTTTGCCAGCACTGCCAATGGACTGTGGCGGAGTGGTATATAATCAAGGCAGATTATTATCTTTAACAGGAGAACCAATCGTGTCCAAATTCCGCAAACCGTGAAGCCGTTCATTTCCATCAAGTCTTGGCGAAAGTCGCTTTATAAATCCAAAATAGAGTAGGATAGAAAGTTCCACAGAGGCAGCGAGCAAGTCCATTTATCGACGCCAAGTTCAAGCCCCGAAGCAGGCTGATGAAAGGCAGCTGAACTGAGATATATATATGTAACAACAACAAAAAATTGGTCCCAAGTGCAAGGTTTTTGAGATTTATGCCTTTCATTCTTTCCATTGAAGTCACGAATTGACTTCGCACCAAAAAAGCAATTTCCCAAACCTCTGGTTTCATTGCATTCACGAGCGTCTGGTTGCGGACAAAACCCACTCCGATGAACGTTGAAAAGTCAAGATGATGTCCTCCTCAAATCACCATTTGGCGCAGCACTTGTCTCCTGTTTTACAGCCCGGAGCCAGTGGAGGAAATTCCACGTTCCTGTGGCAGGAGCGAGTGTGTGCGTTTAATAACCACCGTTGACTATTTTTCGCCCGTTGATAGAAATGAAGGAGCCGAGTCAACCCCCAAACAAGACTCGAACTCTAAAGCTTCCAGCTGCGAAGCGACCGCTCTACCGCTAAGCCACTTGGCCTGAAAAACATTTTAAAACTGATGGCGTCATCAGTTTTTCTTCCAATTGCGTTCAGGTGACGTACGTGTACGTGTACGTCACCGGAATGGAACCGGAAACAAAACTAGAATAAAATAACTTTATCGGTGCTGAGGCCAAGCGGGAGGGCGTGTGGCACAGTATGTCTCCAGCTATCGTAGGGCTGTGGTCGTGTCGCTTCAGTTTTCTGGGGTGAGTACGATGTATTTTAAAAACAACGGCGCTACGCCTCTCTATATAAAATGTACGTCGAACCCCTCGCGCGTTCCGAGATTCAGCGGCGAACGGGACACCCACCCACCCTGCAACATGCAGACGTCTCAGAACGGGAAAGGGTGAATGAATGCTTACCCGTGGGAAAGGAAGCCAAAGCACCCGGAACGAAAAAACAACAACCCACGTGTGCGAAGGGGAAACACTCTATCCCACGCAGACGGAACAAGTGGAGCCCACATTCTCGTCGCACCGCATGTATATATGGCACCGCCTCGACGCCCAGAGAGAGAGAGAGAAAGTTTGTGCGGTGATCCAGAAACTCTCGCTGGCTGTCTCCCAAAGTGCTGCGGCAGAGACAGGCCACATACAGATCCGCCACGGCCACGGCTCTTCCGCCGTGGCGATAGGGTTATTTTCATATGAGCACGAGAAGGTGCTCCAGATTTGCGATTTTCATTTTGCGAGTTTGCACCGCCGCCCGCAAGATTCCTTGTTAGCGACGCCGGCAAAGTCTCGCCAAGGAGTTACTCCGTTGTTGAGAAATCACCCGCGGGGAAATTGCTTCGAGCTTTTGCTTAAGTTGAGCTTTGCTGAAGTGAGTTGAGAATTTTTTTTTTTTAATGAAAAATATATATAAGGGGGAGACTGACACGGCGAGTAAAAGAGCCCCCATCGGTCCACTTCAGCGGCACAGATGTAGGGGGAGGGATGTTGAAGGCCCTCCAACGTGAAGGGGTGGTTCGTGGCAGCGTGTAAATCAAAGGTAGAGGTGGAGCCCCACGGATTGCTGGCTTACGCCAATGCTGGCCAGAGGTGCTCATCCCCAGGGCGAGCTCTAGAGATAGCTCGAGGGCGGTGGTCCTCAGAGCGTGGTGGTTCTCAGAGTGCGGTGGTCCTAGGTCCAACAGTGGTGGTTCTCATAGCGCGGTGATCCCAGGACCAGCGGTGGTGGTTCTCAGAGTGCGGTGATCCCAGGACCACCGATAGTGGTTCTCAGAATGCGGTGGTCCCAGGACTAGCGGTGGTGGTTCTCAGAGTGCGGTGGTCCCAGGACCAGCGGTGGTGGTTCTCAGAGTGCGGTGGTCCCAGGACCACCGATAGTGGTTCTCAGAATGCGGTGGTCCCAGGACTAGCGGTGGTGGTTCTCAGAGTGCGGTGGTCCCAGGACCAGCGGTGGTGGTTCTCAGAGTGCGGTGGTCCCAGGACCACCGATAGTGGTTCTCAAAATGCGGTGGTCCCAGGACCAGCGGTGGTGGTTCTCAGAGTGTGGTGGTCCCAGGACCAGCGGTGGTGGTTCTCAGAGTGTGGTGGTCCCAGGACCAGCAGTGATGGTCTATGACGGTCCCCCAGGTGGTCCCGTGGGGGCTGTAATCCACGTGCACAGGTTGATCCAAACAATGTCTTATTTATGTGGGAAAGGCTACAAGGGGTAATGTATCGTTATTGTGTGTTGTGTGTATGTGCATGTATAGTGTGTGTTGTTTGTGCATGTATAGTGTGTGTGGTGTGTGTGCATGTATAGTGTGTGTTGTGTGTGTGCATGTATAGTGTGTGTTGTGTGTGCATGTATAGTGTGTGTGGTGTGTGTGCATGTATAGTGTGTGTGGTGTGTGTGCATGTATAGTGTGTGTGGTGTGTGTGCATGTATAGTGTGTGTTGTGTGTGTGCATGTATAGTGTGTGTTGTGTGTGTGCATGTATAGTGTGTGTTGTGTGTGTGCATGTATAGTGTGTGTTGTGTGTGTGCATGTATAGTGTGTGTTGTGTGTGCATGTATAGTGTGTGTTGTGTGTGCACGTATAGTGTGTGTTGTGTGTGTGCACGTATAGTGTGTGTTGTGTGTGCATGTATAGTGTGTGTTGTGTGTGTGCATGTATATGTGGGGGAGTGGTAGTTTAGCGGTTAGCGCGCTGCTGCACTACGAACTCGGCGATCCGGAGTTCAATTCCCGCTCACGGCCAACACCGGTGACGATTATCTGAACAGGTCGACTCAGCCTCAAATGAGTACCTGGTGCGGTATGTAAACATCGCAACTGGGGAGACAAAGGCGGTCGGACGTGGTGTTGGCCACCCACCTCCTTGTGTGTCGTTCCGGCCTTCATAGGTGCTCGTGAACAGCACTTGCCCCAACAGTCTGTTAAGGCTATACTGGGGGATCTTTGTCTGTGTGTGTATCTGTGAATGCGTAGTGTGTGCGTGTGTGCAACAATGGTGCGATGGTTTGCGAGCTGAACCAGCGACACGAGGTCGAATCCATGCTACGGCTAACATCATTGGGAAGTGGCATCGTTCACCAATCCACACTGCCCAGCGTGGTGACGTATGGTAAAAAAAAAATCATCCGTGATCGACAAGTTGCGGGAAGCCCTTCGTCCATTTGTGGATTGATACCGTCTTGATTTATTTTCATTTGAACGACGCTTAACAATAATTATAATATATCGTAAGATCGCGAGGGGAAACCTTCATCCAGCAGTGGATGAAACACGATGACGACGGTGATGCAAATGAACGCAAGATGACTCGAAACGCGACGGTCAAATAAACTCAGAAACAACACAAGTGATATTTTAAACGAATTGGGGGACGATATCATTGAGGTGTGTGTGTGTGCGTGTATATATTACGGAGTCTAATGTGTTCAACGATGTTGTGTGGCTCTCGAGAGGCGTGATGCCGAGGCGTGCTTGAAACACGCTTTTACTAAATCTATTTGACAACTTGTCATTTATGCGCGCGAGCAAATATGATTTTCAGGCGAGAACATGTTCTGCAGGCGTCGTTCTCATCCCTCCCACCACCAGCCTCCCCATCCCACAAAACTAATAAACCAAAAAGATAGCATTTCTGTCCACAAAGCACCAGGACATTAGCTTTAATCTTCTAGGGCATTATTTTTTGTGATGCGTTCACGTGCCACGCCATTAGGCAGCAATCCGTCACAGCAACGTCAGGATGTGAAACGGTCCGCGAATGCGAAGGGCGGACGATTTGAATTTGTTAATCGTGCAATGCATTTATTTTGCCCGCTTCTGGCGCTGCGTTTTCATAATAACAATAGTTCCACTAAAACCGCTTGTTTGTTGCGACGGAGGTGGGGGTGGGGGGCGGTTTCGCGGTTTGAGCCCGCGGCCGCCCTGGTTAACACTGCGGGCGTTGGTTCGTCAATCGTCTTCATCCCCTGTGTGGACATAAGGCCACACGAGTTCTCTTCGCTTCTCCCTGTCCTTGGCAACACGTGATCCTCGCCCCAAGAGAGTTCGATCGCTGCCACCACCAGCTCGGCCTTCATGGCCCTGCGCCAGGATGGTCTCGGGTCTCCCGGGTTTTCCTTTTGCCCGGTGGTGTGTCCATCCCAGTGACATTTTTGGAATACGGTCCTGGTCCATTCTGAGGACATGTCCGAGCCATCTGAGTCGCCGTCGCTTGATGTCTTCTGTGATATGATTACAACACTGCGGGCGTATTGCCCGTTACACTGCGTGTCCACAGTGATTGACACACTCCTCCTCCCCCTGCTTCTCGTGAGAGGCACTCGCAACCCCTGAGCCGCATCTGCAACACAAATCATAGCAGCAGCAGCAGCAGATGCGGATACCTGATGGTGATGATGATGATGATTCACATAACGGGAAATAAAAAAATCTCCGGCAGTGTGCTGAGACTGTGGCACTATCGGCCAATTAATGAGTGCTTACATGTGGGAGTAAACCAGAGCATCCGGAGAAAATCCCATGCATGCGAGGGGGAAACACTCTATCCCCGTAGAGACAGAACAGGTGAGGTTCATCTTTGTAGTAATGCCCACGGGAGGGGAGTTTCACAACATCTGTGTGTGAGCCACCAACTCTCGCTGCCTCCTCATTGTTGTATTGCAGGCTGCGTCTGCATGCGTATCCGCCACCACTGCCTGGCTAACAATGATAGCCGTGCACTCTAAGAGTCGCACAAACACCAAATGTAACATTCACTTTATTGTAATTCCCACGGTAGGTACTTTCCAGTCAATGGACCGTCCACCGTTGACTTCTAACAAAGTGGCGTGCTGCGATGTGATATGCCCTGGAGGTATGATCGTCTGAGTCAATTCCCAACCAGGATTTGAACTCGTGCCGTTCAATTGCGAGTCAAGTTTAATAACTGCTTCTTCACCACTCAACCGGATAAAATGCCTTGGGAATGTAGTGTGTGTGTGTATATATATAGTGCACAAATCATTGCTGCTTCAGTGACAACACAAAACTTAAGATACGTGAAAAACAAACTCTGATCGCTGGGTCATGGTCAATACTTGTCTCTCAATGGAAACTTGTCTCGATGGACGCAATGCATCTCTGTCTGCAGTCAACACGGCCTGTTTATTTATCTGCTTCTGCTCGTGTGAAGATATGCGCTCAGTCTCATTGGACTATTGCGTGCAAATGCTCAAACAATCATTTGAGCATTTGTCACCTCCATCACCAGTCCTACACCAGTGATGAGAGACACACGTTGTGAGACACCGGCGGTGAGAGACAAACGTGGTGAGAGACACACGTGGTGAGAGACAGGTGGTGAGAGATACAAAGCACAGTTACCTGCTGCCTTTGTGTTTTTGCTCACCACGCTACGAACCCCCAACAACCCGAACGGTGTTCCCTGACAGAGCTATAACATCCATGGCGCGTGAGATCCGGACAGGCCGCGTGTCCCTGCCGATCCAAGCTGTGTTCGTCCAGAGTGGTGAAGTATGGAGGGTGCCCATCGATTTGCGAACGTTCTTTGGACGAAATTTCGCTGTCGACGCAATTGACGAATTATAATGGGCACTCTTCGTTTGACGACATCGAATTTCCACGTGGACGCAATTTCACTCGGGCCAGACGCCACGCGACCATCAAACACGAAGCACCGGCGAGGCAGCGTCATCCATCGACGCGTGCGTCACGTGGTCCCCACAGTGGCAGCAGTAACGCCTCCACGTCGCCGCTCCACTCATCCCGACATGCAGCAGATCTTTTTGGTGAGTTCCGCGGAGTAGGCGAATTACTTTTGTCTCGCAATGAATTATCGCTCGAGCGATTTTCATATTCACGTTCTTCGTGATCATTTTTTGTGAAATATGATGGCGGTGTATTTTTCCTCGATTAGGAGTAGAGCTGAAATGAAACATTTCCTAATTGCGAATATTAAATTCATGGGCAAAGTAAATTTCTGTTATACGAACTTTCGTTGAACGCGCGTTGTTTGAAGATTGACGTAGCCTGGTGAGTTATTATTATTTTTTAACTGTGATGCTAATTTATGATTTATTTGCACTTACTCGTGACGAGGTATTTCGCGAAGCTCCGTTTGGCAGCGGCGCACGGACACAATTGACAAAGCAACACACTCACCCATAACACCGTGGTCCTTAACAAAAGACGGAAAGTATATATAATACTGGTAGGAACTTCCTGGTTACACCGGCCCACAGGGGATTATTGTGTCCGTCCGTCCGTCGTGCATCCAAAAATGGGAGGAGTGGGGCTGGGTGGAGAGGGGAGGGTGGGGAGGGGCTGGGTGGGGAGGGTGGGGAGGGGCTGGTCACCCCGTGGTGCCCTTATAAAACTCAACGTTTAACCTACTCACGCCGGCTTGTGCCCGCCCTCATAGTCAGCCATATTTGCGGAATACACCACGCCGCCGTTGACCCTGGCCATTGACCGAGCAACCCAACGTTCCTACCAGCTCCCTCCGCAGGAATGTGTTAGTTGACGTTTAACGGGCAATGGTCCTTCCTCATTCATTGTGTGCCAGGCAGTAGAGTTTCAGCTCGCTGTCCTTTCCTCCCCACCTCCGATCAGCACGGTTGGCTACGTAGGGTGCGAAAGAAGTTCAACGTCCACATGTCGCTCCCACCACCTGTGAGTCGTTTGCAGACCATAGAGGGATCGACATTGGTGATAGGGTGGATGATTTTAGTTAATTTCGAATTCATGTTGTGGTGATATTGGTCGCCTTTGCACACGAGTGAATGCTCACGTGAAAGACACCTATTGGGGTCGCGGTCGCTATATGAAGTTGGTTACCAAAGTTTGAATTCCGCTGATTTTTCTACCTCTCCATCGTCTTCCTCTTCTTCTTCCTCTCATTCTTGTTCTGCCATACAGCTGCTGATGCAGATGCAGAGGCAACAACGACAATTTCACAGCCAGGTGGTCGAGCCCGATGACCGCGTCAGGATGAGCGGAACAGGAATGGTTGTGACGTCTGATGACATCACGGCGATGATTTCCGCTCACCGCCAACATTAGTGGTGAAAGTGGAATTGTTCTGGGTTTACTCTCCAACACACCGGTGTGTTCTGAACTAGTAACCTAATTGACATGTCCTGTTTACGTGACAAACCTTACTAATTGGCTGTGTCGGGTGGCGGCGGGTTTAATGACACATTTATATTTAAGCGATCTTACCTCCCCCTCCCAAAAAAACTCCTTCTATTATGGAAAATATTGGTCGCGAAAGCCTACGTGTTAAAGTCACATACATGATGCATGCATTATGATATGTTTTCATTTTAAGGCCACAGTGTTGCTACTAATGTATGTGTTGAGTGTTGTTTTGTTAATAGCTTGTTGCACCACTACCAATGCGAGCAGCCTTACCAAACAATTACAGGCCTACATGGGACAATCTTTGCCTTTGCGTGATTCATATATCCACGTGTACGATTCGTATTGGTTCCCGTCTCCCGGATGGATGGCGGATGCGTGCGTGAAACTAATGCAATCAAACTTACGACTCAACCGCCGCAACTTTTTGTTATTGTTTAACCTTGCAAATGTACCATTTTGACTTAAAGCTTTCGTGACTGCAGGAATTAATATTCTTTGGTTCTTTCGGTACAATCACGTAGATAGAAATGTTCTAATAAAAATGAAGTGAATAAAAATAATAAAAATAAAATAAAAATGAAAAATACATTTTATTTTATTTTTTATTACTGAAAGAACCAATAATAACTCTACATTATAGACTGCCAGCACGCTTACTCAGTTTAATAACCATTGCTACAGTTTACATCATAGACTGCCAATACGCTCACCAGCTTAAAAACCAGACTACAGTCTACTTATAGACTGCCAGTACACTCACCGAGGTTAAGAATCAGGCTACAGTCTACATTATAGACTACCAGTACACTCACCGAGGTTAAGAATCAGGCTACAGTCTACATTATAGACTACCAGTACACTCATCAAACTTAATAACCAGGCTATAGTCTACATTTTAGATTGCCAGTACACTCACTCCGATTAAGAACCAGGCTACAGTCTACATTAGTGTTTTTTTATTTTAATTTTATTTTTTTCACTTTATTTTTTTTCTATCTACGTGACTTTACCGAAAGAAGCAAAGAGCAATTCCTGCAGTCACGAAAGTTATGGATCTAATTGAACCAAATCAACTGTTTATAAAGGTTTAAAGATGTCGTAGCCCAAGTGTCAGCAGCATGGGCGAGGCAGCTAATGTGAATGTTGTTGACGGTGGAGGTTGCTGATGCAGGTGATGGTAGGAGTGGGCAGTGATGGTGCTGGTGGTGGGCTTCCACCACTTAATTTTTCTTTTATCATTTTTATTATTTAAGTTTGTATTCACTTTATTATTATTTTTCTATCTACGTGACTTTACCGAAATAATCAAAGAACACTTACAAATGTTCTCAAATGCACAAAGAGTGCACCGTGGCATACTAAACATACATTTATTCTTCTTCTTAAGTCTTCGCTTTTTTCTCATCCTCGGTCCAATTTTTTTGTTGTGTTTATACCGCGAGCGTGGGGATCCTGGTAGGTTAGGTAACGCCGTTGCGTAACTCGATGGAAATAAATGTGCTGGGCACGTCAATTTGCCCGGTCAATTGCGAGGTAAGTAAGAAAAATCGCCGCCCTTTTGAGAGAGCAATTAAAGTGGCACGAGGCTTGGGGTTGTTTTATTTCTCTTCTCGCGTCTCCCCCCCCCCATCTCGCAGACGCTCTTCCACAAAAGCGACTTGTGCGCGTTGACACTCAATCAACGACGGCGCTTCTCGCCACGTGGAGCCGTCGACGGGCTCCTGAAGGGGGGGGGGGGGGGGCAAAGCGTTGTTTGCGAGCACCTCTTATCATTGACTAGATCGGGATTGTACGCACGTGTGCGTGTCGAACCTCTTTCGCACCGTGCGTAGCCAACCGCGCTAGTCGGATTGCACGAAGCAGCAGCAGAAGAAACGTCATCCCCCTCACTGCAACAAAAACAAACTTGGCAGGACCCTCCTGAAACAAAGTCTTGTGACTTGGTGAGGCTTTCCAGTGAAAACAAGCACAACAACAACAACGATCCATGTCACAGCACTGACTTGAGACTACGGTGCAGTGTAAACAAACAATAACACCCCGATTCACATTAATGGATACCATTACACTGTGCTCTATATCCATCTACATCAACTCAAGCCTCCTGTAAACCACGTGACTTCTGAGTAGCCACACCCACTCTGAACCCCCCCCCCCCTGCCCACCCGCTGTGAAAACACCCTCCCTCCCTCCCTGCCGGCAGCAGCACGAGCAGAGTCGAGGCCTTGATGCAGCCTCTCCCTCTCCTCCCCTCTCCCCCCTCTCCTCCCCTCTCTCCTCCCATCTCCCCCCCTCTCCCCCCTCTCCCCCACTCTCGCCCCCTCTCCCTCCCTCTCCCCCACTCTCCCCCACTCTCGCCCCCTCTCCCCCCCTCTCCCCCCCTCTCATCCCCTCTCCTCCCCTCCCCTCTCTTCCCCTCTCCCCCCTCTCCCCCACTCTCGCCCCCTCTCCTCCCTCTTCTCCCCTCTCCCCCCTCTCCCCCCTCTCCCCCCTCCCCTCACCTATACCTAATAAATGAACTTGAACTTGAACCTCTCTTCACCCTGTGCTATGTGTCTTCGCTCCATTCGAAATACTCTTCTTCGTATTCCCCATTCATTATCTCCCTAATATCTTCCCATTATTTTTTTATTTCCCCATTCATCACATCCTTGCCTCTTACTCTCCTTCCCGTGGTGTGTGGCACCGGTAAAAAAAAAAAACGTTGCAAGTTCGTGACATTAATAATGCATAAGAGTTATGGGAATAAATGAACATAATGCCCTGCAAGTAATTACAAGAAGCATAGATTAATGAATATTAATATATTTAATTCACAAGACTCTCCTACATTAACGACGACTTAAAAATACTGTTAATGTAAGAAAGCAACGTGTTCCAAGGATCGTTGCAGTTTCAGCTTTTTCTCACTGTTGTACATTTCTGTTTAAATTGTTAATTGCTAAAGATTTGGCTTTAAAATGTTTAAACATGTTTAATGACAACGAATGCATGCAATACCGGTTGTTCATGGCATTGTGTTACATTTCTGTATTGGAACCTTTAATGAGAGCAATTTCTACTTTGAAGTATTTCTACGAGGCAGGGCTCCCATTAAGATTGCACGAAGTACTCGCTTTAGTCTGAGCCAACTTACGGTGGATGCGCACGGAAGATTTCCCGTGGTGTGCGTGAACAGGAATTGATCCCAGATTGTACGAGCTCGCATTCAAATCGCGTAGACCACTCCTGGCGGCCGCAACAACAGCTGACAATCGCCAATACATTGAGGTCACCTTCAGCGCTTGTGCCAGGCTAGGTGCACTCAGGGGGGGGGGGGGGTGGGGGGTAATCACGCGAAGTTGCGATCGGCTCGCTGGCAAGTCACGGGGCAGATGCAGGGCCGTCACTGTTCTTGGCTGGGAATTGAACTCGGGTGGCAGGGTTCGAGGCGCAGCGCGAGCACGTCCGTTGTGTTTCAAGCCGTGTATAATGTTTCAAGCCGTGTATAACGTGTCCGCATTTCGCCTGCAGCTGCACAAACTACGAGCGCGAGGCATCTCTTCCAATGCAATATCCTCCGATGCGATATACTGCGAGCGAGGATGTTGGCACTGTGGTGTCCGCGGGTCACATTGCCTCCCCCCCACCCCACTTAATATCTCATAGCCCCCCACAGCCCCCCACAGCCACCACACCGCAGCCCCCCACAGCCACCACACCGCCCATGAGGCACTCGAAGGGGCTCATCGGACGCTCCCGTCGTGTCGATTCCGTGGCGTCTCCGTCGAAATTTTCCCAAAACTTCGTTAGTGACGTCATTCGTTTGTTTTATATATTGACGCCGATTCAACATTGTTGCGCTTGAGTTGATTGTGGCACCGCTGGTTAAAGAAAGAGACAAAGTTACCTCCCGCATAGCCATCTGGATTCTATCCTAGATTTGAAGCTTTCGTGACTGCAAGGATTCATACTCTTGGTTCTTTCGGTAAAGTCACGTAGGTAAAAAATGAAATTAAAATTAATAAATTTTATTTTTATTAATTTTATTTTCATTTTTTTTCATTTTTTTACCTACGTGACTTTACCGAAAGAACTAAGAGTATCTGAATTCTGGTTGGCGTTGGGTTTCGATTTACGTTTCGCGACCACCTACTCTGGCTGGCATGGCACAAACGAGGAGGCAGAGGGGGAGGCGGGCGCATTGTGGCTAGCATCACGCCTGGCCGCCTTTGTCTCCCCAGCGATGTTGTCCCACTCCACCTGAATTCAGGACGATGGGGTTTGTAGCGGATTTCGCTAACCAAAGCGGCTCCCTCTCGGTCGGCAGGAACAACAATGACACCCACCATTCTCCACCAAGTGGCGCTGACGTCACCCCAGCACTTGTGCCAGGCTACGTGCGCTTTAATGCCGTGTGAAGTGTCGGAGGCTCGCTGCTGGCAGGAGGTCACGGGACAGGCCCAGGTCTCACGGGTTAACTGAGATGCATTTATTTATGCATTTATTTGTAATCTACTTATTTAAAACACACTGAGTTATAGGTCTCCTTTTTCGGAGGGTCCTGCATTTAGTTTTTATTTCACAGTCAATCAATCATAAGCTCCTGGGGTCAACACTGTATCCCCGTACAGATAGACACAGATGGTGATTAGTCCACTTGCTCCCGTGCCTTCGCCTGGCGAGCCAGGGCACGGTACCTCTTCGACGCTCACGTGAAGGGAGTTACACAACGTTCGTCTGATCCGCCAACCTCCACAAAGTGCTGCATTAGAGGCCACGTGCAGCGTGGCCACCGCAGCCTCGTGATGACTGCCAGAAGAAATCCAACAGCTGCCCTCCTGCACTGCCGCTGTGCCAGCTGCCGTTGGCTGGCACGTACAACCCTCAACGCCTGGGGAGGGTCAGAGGAACGTACGCCCCTCCGATTAGCACGGTAGGAAATAAGTTCAACAAACACACGTACGATGTCACTGACTCAGAACAACAAGATTCGCTCCATCACTTTTCATCGGCATGCCGTCGCTCTCCAGTGTCCAGACAGACCCATTTCTGATAAGGTGTTTGCTCCTCGCACCGTTTCTTCAATTAAGGTTTACAAACAAAACAAAATCGCTTATGGACCCGACTTGAATGTAAACAAAATCATACAAAGGAAGGCCTCTATCAATATCAAGACGACAACACGTGCAGACGTGAACATTGATAGTGATAATGTCTGCGACTATGTCATGGCCCAGAACACCGCGTTGCTTACTGCAGTCGATTCACGTTGTTTTACGCGACATCAATCCTTTTGCACAAATGCACGAGTTCCCCCACTCTCTTGCTGTGACGTTTTGTTGGACAGCTGAGACCTACGGACACAACTTGGGTGTTCCTGAAAACAACAAGTAGTACAACCTTGGTGGGCTCTTTCCTACACATAAAGGACAGTCCCACAAGAGCCGCGGGTATGATTGCACGGTCCTTTTAAAGACACCGCAATGTGAAGGATTGACTCCAGATGAAAAAATATATATTCATGTGGAACTTATTTTGCACCATACGTAGCCACCATCGGTAGTGTAGAAGAAATACAACAACCCAAACACAAAAAGCAGTTCTAAAGAAATGTGTTTTCAATATAGATCATTTAAAAGTGCATAGCTCCAGTGGCTTCCCGATATCGGGAGGAAGAGCGTTCCAGACGGCCGCAGAAGCGCATCTGAAAGCGCCACGCGATGGGTTCACTGCCTTTTTTGCGATGATTCGCCATAAGTCGACCATCATGCAAGTCATGTCAATCTCCTCCCTTCTATCTCCCTCTGGTCTGAATAATTACCATCGTGCAAACACGTGGAGGAAAAGAACAGAGTTTTGTTTTCATGTCCGTTGAACTTCTTTCGTCCCGTACGTACGTAGCCAATCGTGCTAATCGGTTTGCTGCACAAAAATGGCGAGTTTGTGTACTATACAGGGCACCCATAGTTTAGACAGATTACTCTTGCCAATGGCATCTGGCAGTCCAGAAGCATTTATTTATACACATTCCTGCGGAAGGAGCTGGCAGGAACGTTGGGTTGCTCGGTCAATGGCCAGGGTCAACGGCGGCGTGGTGTATTCCGCAAATATGGCCGACTGTGAGGGCAGGCACAAGCCGGCGTGAGTAGGTTAAACGTTGAGTTCTATAAGGGCACCACGGGGTGACCAGCCCCTCCCCACCCAGCCCCACCCCTCCAACCACCCACCCAGCTCCTCTCCACCCTCCCCACCCAGCCCCTCCCCACCCTCCCCTCCCCACCCAGCCCCACCCTCCCCACCCTCCCCTCCCCACCCAGCCCCTCCCTCCCCCCCAGCCCCTCCCCACCCAGCCCCTCCCTCCCCACCCAGCCTCTCCCAGCACGACGGATGGACGGACACAATAATCCCCTGTGGGCTGGTGTAACCAGGAGGTTCCTACCAGTATGACCCTGGCTGTGATGGTGACGCGCAGAAGGTTTAAACGAGTCTGGAGCTCTTTTGCTTCAGCAAATGTGATGATATTGGTCGAGAAAGCCAATAGGTTGATGGATTCATAATGTATTCTCTTCATATGTGATGCATATGTTTAATCCAGAATGCAGAAATGGTAATGGTGCTCTAACATTTTCAGACTGCAAACAGGAATTTGAATTCGTATTGTCCCTCACACACACACACTTTCACTCTGAACTAAATGACTTCCAGGAAAACAAAATAAAGGATGGAAAGTTGCATGCGCCAGTTAATGCGTGTGATTCCAGTGTCAGGTGAAGTTCAATGCACGGGTTCTAAATTCCACAACCAGGGTGAACGTGAAATGCGCTCCATGTTTGTGCTGGAGTAACATCCTTACCTTTCTCGACTTGTGGCAAAAAACACCCTTCAATGATAGAGCAGATTTCTGAAGCAATTAAATATCTACTGCCAGTATAATCCTTCTCAAAAAAGTCTCATTCCGGTAAAACATCCGTTCCAATCACAACACGTGCCACCACTAATGGATTGCCCAATTTAATTAGGTTACAATTCGGGGGGGGGGGGGAGAGAAGGGGGGAAGTTCCTTTCAACTAAATTACAAAAATTAAATAACACCCCGTTAATAACTGTCCTCCACATAGTTGGATATGCCCGGGCCTTTTATATTTTAATAAAAACAAATATTACGATTCTCAAAGGGACCTCGCCGGGCAAAAATGAAGAGCAATGACTGAATTGAAATATTAGCGGTGCGAGTTTACGGCCATAAATCAGAATCGGTTTTTTTTTCACATTTTGTTTCGCTCGCGGCCCACACCTCGAGCGGCGCGCTCCGTGGTGTCGCCTCTCGCTCGAACACGCGGACCGATGGACGGACGGACGCGCACGCACGGTTTCACGAGCGCGCGCGTGCGCGTGCATGTGCAACCAACCCCCCAACCCACCCCACACCCTCTCTCTATCCCACCTTAAAGAAAACGTTACTGTCACAACCAATACCCATTTGGATCCAAATCCATCGCCCGACAAACCAAGGTCAAGGAACGGGAGCCGCCGCCGCCTGTTGGCTCTGATTCGACGGCGCAACGAGGGTCGTGATGTAACGCCGTGACGCTTTCTCGCCCGCACGCCCCGGCAGACTTTATATTTAATCCATTCGGCGGCAGATGGATGGAGTGGTCTTCTGTCATCATGAGGGTCATAGCGGAGGATTTTAACCGATTCCTTCAGCAATCCCTGCCCCCCCCCCACTATGCCCCCCTCCCCCCCACCTCACTCAGATCTGCGGCGAATCTGCGACAGTTCGGCAAGAGAAGCTGTCACGAGGGGCTCTTCGATGGATGCGTGTTGATCGCTGCTTTCAGCCACCACCGCTGTCACCGCGATGCAATGTAAATTAAATTATGGCAAAGTGAAGTGCGCCTTCCAGAATACTAAATCCCGCGTCTGCCCTCGTTAATGTTGTTCCCGCTCGCATCACGCGAAGTTTTACTGTTTTTTGGCAACGGCTGCTGGCGCATTTGACGACGGAGCCAAACTTGTTATTCCTGGGATGGTACTGGGCCCAATAATTCTGCGTTTCGGTCCCCGCGCGCCGCTAATAATAATTTTTAAAAATTCGATATTTTAAGCGCTGGTAAATAATATATACAAGCAAGCATTGATTGGGGAGCAGAATTATTTTAAAATCTGAATAAGAAAAGCAGTAAAAAATAAATGTCATGAGAAAAATAAACCTCGTGTGCACTGTAGAACCGCTTTATGCCACCCAAAATGTGGAGGGATGAACACCGGCGGATCCAACTACCCACGACACTTAAATTTGATTTAAAGCTTTTGTGACTGCAGGGATTCATCTTCTTGGTTCTTTCGGTAAAGTCACGTAGAAGGGAAATAATAAAATAAAAAAAAATAAAACATAAGTATATTATTATATTATTTTATCCTAGACACATTTGCAAATGATAGGAAATCATTCTGCAAAGCAAAGCATGGATGACTGCAGGTAACAGGAGATAAAAGGGGGCATGGATAACAGTGGTCTTCGCAGGCCCTCCAGCTTTCACGGATAATACGAAGTCACAGGTAATAGGATCGCGGATAAGAGGAGTGTATATGAAGAAGAAATAATAATAATACGTGTTTGTTTATCTAGAAATGCCTGACTTAGTCTCAACACTTTACAGGAGGCGGGTGGAGTGCGGTGGGGTTCTGGGTTGTTGTTTACAGCAACCGTTTACGCTCCCTCATCGTGTCGGCGAATGGAAAAGTTTTAAAGCAGGGGCAGCGCGTTTCTCTCTTGAGCAACTTTGATAAATCACGTCGTATACTCAGCCCCCTCCACTCCCGCCCCGCACGGCAACGCAGGGCAGGCAATGCGTTTGATCACCGCGACCCTGCTGCTTGTAAGAAGTTAGCGTTCTAAAATATTGTGCGCCTACGTTGCTTTGCGCTATAGGCGGCGAGTTATTCAGCGCTGTTTACTGTCCACGACTTTAGTGCGACTCGGGAGGGCCGTTACGAGGCCGTGGATCTCGAATTGATGAGTAGTGGTGGCAGACACTCGGTTTTGTAAAGGATCGGCTCTCCTGTTCGTTTGACCGAGCATCCCTATGTATTGCATCAAACACACATTTTATCGAACACAATCTTCAACCTTTGCGGCAGCGTTATAAAGGAACACAATCTGATCAAGTGCCGGGGTCATACGCGCGCTCATTGCCTCTCTTTGACGGCTTGGCAATGGGACGCGGTGAATTTATTTAAGGAGGGTAGGGAAAGGGGGGGACACAAAATCATTCTGGACGCTGCCGCTGGCATTAGGGCCAGCAAGCCGTTCTTGCAATCCAGAGGTCGCCGCTCCAAAGATGCCAAGTCCCGGCGTGCCATTGCGAAACGACAATTCACATTTCGTAAATTCTCCCCATCGGTGATGAACGGGCGACGGCCACGGTTAGGATCGTCGATTGGCACGCTGCGAGCGGTGGGGTCAAATGTGGCTGTCTCCGGCCTCTGCTAAGAACGTCTGGCCGAGTACCCTCTAAAGGGGTTTTTTTCGAGCTCCCTCTCGTGTAGTGAGAAGCCCATCTGCCAGCAGCGGGCACGAGCAAGCAATTGCAGGGCTGCACCTTTGTTTACCTTCAAACAGGCTGGCATCGCCGCATATAAGTTGTCTGGTATGGGAGCATTTATTCCGAAACAATGCCCACATTTGTCTCAAGCATCTGGCTCTCGCATGCCTGCCTGCTCTGCCACCGCTAATGTGACCAGACTGAAACATTCGGGCCAGGAAAACCGCGCTATTGGTTATTGCGATGGATTCGTCTATATTCGTGCGATCAGATAAGATTACACAGGTGCCTTCATCATAGCTCCATCACAGTGGCCAGATCAATCAAACTCCGTTTTCTCTCTCTCCCCCCCCCCCGCCCGCCACAATGTCCCCTGCCTCTAATGATGTTTTATTGAAAGCGGTCGGCTTGACCGTGCAGATGCTCGGGTCCCGCGCAGCGCGCACACATCTCACTCTCGCAATTATGGCCACGGATCATTTCCGTCCCTTGATTGCCGATTGATGTGTCCCCGTGTGCAAGGGTGTGTTCGTGATGCCGGTGTGTCGTGTGTGTGTGGACGTGGTGTGTGTGTGTACGTGGTGTGTGTGTACGTGGTGTGTGTACGTGGTGTGTGTGTGTGTGTACGTTGTGTGTGTGTACGTTGTGTGTGTGTACGTGGTGTGTGGGTGCGTACGTAGTGTGTGTGTACGGAGTGTGTATGTGTACGTGGTGTTTGTGTGTAGTGTGTGTGTTTACGTTGTGTGTGTGTACAATCCTGAGTCTGCCCCGTAGCACCTGCTGGGTCTGCACCATGACCCCCTGCCAGCGGGCGTTCGACACTTCGCGTGGCCTCAACGTGCACCTAGCCTGGCACAAGCGTCGTGGCGACGTCACCGTCACGTCGTAGCGAATTGCGGTTGTTGTTGTGTACAGAGTGTGTGTATGTGGTGTGTGTGTGTGTACGTGGTGTGTATGTATGTATGTAGTGTGTGTGTATGTGGTGTGTGTGTTGTGTGTGTGTTGGGAGTGGTCAGTATAGTAGCGGCTGGCGCGCTGCGAGACTCGGCGAGTCGAGGTTCGATTCTCGCTCACGGCCGACACCGCTGACGATTATCTGAACCGGTCCTGGACCTTACGCTAGGTCGACTCAGCCTCAAATGAGTATCTGGTGCGGTGCGAAAACATCTTCACTGGGGATACAAAGGCGATCGGGCGTGGTGCTTGCCACTCACCCCCCGTATAGCCTGAACAGTCTGTTTAGGCTTTATGTGGGATCTTTGTCTTTGCTGTGCTTTGTGATGTTGGCAAACAGCACTTGCCTTAAGAGTCTGCTAAAGGCTATAAGGGGGTCTTTGGAGCTTTGCGTGTCTTGTAGTACGTGTGTGTACAACAACTATAACAACGGGCAGAGAGCCGTGACGCTCACAACAATGAGCGGAACACCGGGCTGATACAACTCAGCAAGTTGCCACAGTGGGGAGCACAGGTGGTGCATCTGCCGGTCATCTCAGTCAGTTAATCCATAACACCTGAGTCTGTCTCGTAACCTTCTGCCAGCAGAGAGCCTTCCAAACTTCGCCTTCCCTAATAGTGCACCTAGCCTGGCACAAGGGCACCGCGGTGGCAAGATTATGCCTACCTCGCCTGGCATACAGAAGTTCGTAGGTTCGTTCTCCCTGTGGTCGCGTGGATTTTTCTCGAGATCCTCCGGTTTTCTCCTTCCACATTTAGAATCATGCGTTTAGAGCGTTTGGCTGCAATAAATATCCGCATGACAAGCCACTTTGTTAGGCTATCATTTGCGGCCAGGTCGCTTCTGAAAAAGAGCTGTGGAGGTCAGTGGGCCTGACCTGGTAAAATAAATAAAATAGTTTAGTTGTTTAAAGTTTAGTTTAAGCACTGCGGGTGACATCATTGTCGATCAACTTTTGTTGCACCCATTTATACTTCTGAGTGGATAGAGGCGGGGAGATTCATGGAACCTACCAACTGTGTCAACAACGGGGAATACAACCTGGGACCCCTGGATATAAGGCCAATGTGCTCGCCATGACACCACGTGTCCATATGTAAACCATCTATATATATATTTGTACATAAAAACACAGTACATGTGTGCACAGGAGATTGTAACGTCACACGTGGTCAAAGTGCTGGACGCGATATTGCCCTGTGAGGAGTAAAAGTGCTTTCGTAATCACCATCAGCCGTGGATGAGGGCCTACCAAAGCCGTCGCGACCTCTCACAATCTTGCGATGTCGTGAAAAAAAACTTTTTTATTTGACGAGTCAAGGTCCACTGAGCTACGTAGCTCATTCAGAAGCGATCTGGCCACAAATGACAGCTCAACGAAGTGGCTGATCACGTGGGAATTTATCGCAGCCAAATACGCACGATGGTTCTAAATGTGGAGGGGAAAACCCGGAGGACCCGGAGAGAGAACATGCAATCTCCAAAGATACAGCAGCAGGCGTAAGGGTCGGGATCGAACTCACGACCTTCCTGTATAGCCGGCGAGGTAGTTAACATCTCGCCACACAGCACCTCGCTGCACCACGAAACAGATTCCATCGCTCCATCTCCGTCGTCCTTTGGGACGCGCTCCGTTCCTTCGGCTGCCACTCCCTTACCGCCCTTGACCATCGGAGAGCGTCGCTCGCGATCACGGCGGGACGCGCCGTGCGCCCACTGAACGACTTCGCTTCACGAGTTGTGGATGCCGAGGTGCGCGATGGTAAGGGGCCGTCCATAAATGACGTCACGCGATTTTTGACGATTTTTGACCCCTCACCCACCATCGTCACACGGCGTCACAAAAAGTCAGACCCCCCCCCCCCCGTCAAATATGACGTGACAAAGCTCTGCCCCCTCCCCAAGAAAAAATTAAACATGCTTCAAATCGCTTTAAACTATTGTCATTGTAGTGCGTATTTAATGTACCGCTGCACTCTGATGTTGTAGGAGAAAACATGTATTAAAAAGTCTATATAATTAAGTAAAACTTGTTGCCTATATTTATTTAAAGTTGCGCATTTTGACGTGACGTGACGTCACATTTCTCAACCCCCCGCCCCTCGTCACACATCGTCACAAATGTCTGACCGCCCCCCCCCCCTAGGTGCGTGACGTCATTTATGGACGGCTCCTAACACAAAACCTCTGCGAGGGAGACGGCACATTTGTTGACACAAAAAAAAAATTGACACCGAAATTTACGCTAAATTGGATTGTGATGTAAATCCCGGTAATTGTGCCGAATACATTGTAAACATCAATCCCGACGAGACGCAACCTGATTTAAATTGGTATTATAACACTCTAAGGAATTATTATTATTATGTTTAGCTGGTTGTGCTTGAAACGATGCAAGAGGCATACATTTTTTCTGTTTGCGGAATTTTAAGCCTCTAATGATCCGTGAATGTTGGTGGTTTAGAAACTTCATGCCGGAGTACACATAATGTCCTTGTTGTTTTGCATTTAGGGGAAAAAAAACACAATAAAAGTATGAGCAATTATTTATTTATTTCCAGATTTGAATTGGTAGTTGTGCATGTCTAAGGGCGGTTGTGCTGTATAATGGGGTTGTGGTAGAACAGCAGCATAGCGTTGAGAGCGCTGCTAGAACACTGGTCAACACACTTTTTCTGGCGTAAGGTATTCCTACGGTTATAAGGTAATTTTGGGGTGCTGATTCCAAATCTGGCATTTCGAGCAGTTTTTGTCTATCACATCAGGTTTTTGAGATACCAAATATTGCATTTTCAATAAAAACTGCAGAAGAAAAATATTAAATAAATGTGGATATATACATAAAATGATATTATAAACACACTATCCTAAAAATACAGCACCATATTTTAACACTAAAGCGGTCACTGACTCGAAACAACTTGCAATCATAAGTGACAGAGTTCATTTCGGGTAAAACCAATGAAAATGGGGTATGCCGATAGCATAAAATGAGATGTGATAGAGAAAATCTGAGATCAGATTTGGAATCAGCGCCCTGAAATTAGTCTAAAACAGCTGCAAAAGTCCAGGCCAGAAAAAAATGTTTTTTTTGTTGTTGACCAGTGTATTTGATGTCATTGTCTTTGAAACTGATTGGCCCTTACCAGAAGAAGGCCTTCTCTATGGGCGAGTCTCATCAATGTCAGACCAAAGATCGCCAAAAGGCGAACAGTAGAAAAACAATGCACGCATCAGAGCATTTTCATATCTCCGGGTGAGCAGCTTCCGTGGGTAAACAAGCGTCGTTGTAATAATACTCTTTGTTTTTTTCGGTAAAGTCACGTAGGTAAAAAAACTAAATAAATTAAAATAAAACAACTAAATTAAATGAATTTTAATTAATTAAATTAATTTATATTTTTTTATTTTAATTTATTTTATTTAATTTTTTACCTACGTGACTTTACCGAAAAAAACAAAGAGTATGGATCCTTGCAGTCACGAAAACTTCAAATCTAGAAGTCGTAATAATGTTTATGAGCTACATCTCAATGCGCTCCAAACCTTGGTTCGTCGGGGCTAACGGCTGGATCTCTGACGCGCACAATGGTTCAGCGCGACTCTTGAAGAGTTGACGTTTGCCATAATTGTCTTGAGCAGGCGAGGAACAACGCTCAACCCAACGCGTCTCGACCGTAACCCAGAGCAAACACAACCCCGGGGACAATCCTCCCCCCGCCATGTTTACCTTGCACCTCATCCCGTGCCGTATGTTTGTGTTTTAATTTGAGAAATTGTAATTCTCCGTGATGTCGTGGCTAAGTAACTGGGAATGGCTCCAAGGTGAACCTTCGACATGGACCCCCCTAGGTGCAATTATTAATCAGTGTCTACTCTTGTTAGCTTGTGTGTGTATGCGCGCGCGCGCATGCGTTTTGCGCGTGCGCGTTTGCACGTGTGCAGTGAGGAGCGGTGGTGCAGCGATCAGCGCGCCGCGCTACGAACCCGTCCACCCGAATTCGATTCCCGCTCACTGCCATCATCAGTGACGGTTATTTGAACCGGTCCAGGGCCTCTCCTAGGTCGACTCAGCCTTAAATGAGTCGCTGATGCAGTGCGTACGTTTCAGAACTGGGGAGACAAAGGCGGCCGGGTGCTAACTACCCAAACTTTTGTTGCGCTGTGCCGGCCTTAATAAATAACCCCCAGCAGCACTTGCCCTCACATTCTGTTCAAGGCTATATGGGGATCTTTATATTTCTAGGGAGCAGCAGGGTAGTGGTTATCACACTGCAACGCAGCCAACATTGGGTACATATCTCAACCGGTCTTGGGCCTCCCCTAGGTTGACTCAGCCTTAAATTAATAGTTGATGCGATGCGTAAACATCACCGGTCGAGAGGCAAAGGTGGTCGGGTTTAACGTCTTCAAGTATTGATGCTCGCTAACAGCAATGTGTGAAGGCTATGGGGGGAGGGCGGGTGGGCGGGTGGGGGTTGTTAACGTAATTGTTTTGTGCGTATATTGAAGTGGCGATGGAGTGCACTATAAATAAGAGACAGGAGGCTGTAGGAGAGAGGAGAGATATTTGTGTGAACATTTGAGCTGGTGGTGGTGGGGGGGGGGAGATGCTGGAGGTGAGTGTTTCGTGAGTGTTTCGTGAGTGTTTGGTGAGCGAGGTGAACGGGAAATTCGTTCGACTGAAATCTGTGTGCCTCCTGCGAGCGGTGGCACAACGGATGCCGGTGTGACGAGTGGGGAGGAGAGGTGGAGGTATCGTGAACGCGAGTCGAAGGTGCAAAGCAAGAAGAAAAAGGGAGAACAAGCCCCGCATGACAGTCTGTTAAGTGAGCCTCAATGGCTTGCTCACACCACTGCCAGCAGAAGAACCTCCACGGCAGCGAGTTCGAGCGATCCCTCTGGACCAGGCGTCGACAACCAAAAATAACAACAAGAGCCATTTTTTTTTTCGAATTCGGTATATATATATCTCTATATATATTTCGAGAGCCGTGAATACGAGACGATGGGTCCTTAACAAATAACGTCACGAAACAGTTCTTAATAAAGCCGCATGAGTCGCCGAAGCAGCAGGTTGTAGACCCCATGCCCATGGTCAGCTCTAGAGTATAGTTGGTCTACTCTTGCACGCCGATCAAACATCTTGGAAGAGGTGGCAGTGCCCACACTTTGCCCCACCGCACGTGACCTGCCCATCAACCAATTGGACGTGCACCCCTTCCTGCTGCCGCTGGGCGAGGCACAGGGCCGGGAGGTGGCATCGACCAGGCGTGACGTCACGTCCAGCGTGCTGGACGTGACGTCACTTGCAGCATCGAAGGATGGATGGACGGTTCGGACGTAAATCAATTCCTGGACATAACGGGAAGCATGGTCTCGAGCGGGCCCCCCTTAAAACACCCACAGAGATATCCAGGCAGATGGGAAACTGGACACTGCAAGATGAATTGCACAATTAGCAAATTAGCAGCCAGGCTGCCGATCAAAGCAATCTTGTTAACATCGGCGGGCCGAGCGAGAATAATGGCACCGTTACTAATTTTAGATCTCCACTCGCAAACGGCTTCCGGTGACTCGAGTGTGTCTTGCCACTTTCCTCCGCACGACTGGCATGCACACACAATGACAAAGATCCCCTGTGTGGCCTACGCAGCATGCTGGGTGCAAGCGCTGGTCACGAGCAGCACCTATGAAGGCCGTTACGGCGCACTAGGAGCTGATGTGGCCAGCACCACACCCCCAGTCCGGGCGTGGTGCTGACGCTTACGCACTACTGCACCAGGTACTCATTTAAGGTTGAGTCAACCTAGGGGAGGCCCAGCACCGGTTCAGATATCCGTCGCTGATGTTGGCTGTGAGCTGGAATCGAAGTCTGGTCACTGACTTGCATAAACAGTACCCCGGTGCGGCCTTTGTCTCCCTCGCGGTGATGTTTACATATTGCGCCATGTACTCATTTGAGGCCCACTCGAACTAGGTGGAGACCGAGGACCGGTTCAGATCATCGCCACTGGTGTTGGCCATGTGCGGGGAATCGGACTTTTGTCGTCGGGGTTTGTAGCGCAGCGCGCTAACCGCTACACTACCGCTCCCCACGCGCAAGACAACTATCCCCCGTGTCGCCTTTTAACAGACTGTTAAAAGCGAGCACCTATGAAGGTCGTCGCGGCACACGAGGGGGTGGGTGGCCAGCACCACGCCCGACTCGTACACACACACACACTCGCACTCGAGTAACAATCACCGGCGTGGTATCTCACACGGCGGCTTTCCGTGCACCCTTATATCCCTCAGAGAAGAAAGCGCTGTTAGTGAGCGCCTGTTAATTTGGAGCATCGCCCAAAAAGGATGGTGTGTGTGTGTGTTGATACAACCACTCCAGGCTGCCTTAGTTTCCCCCAGCGCTGTTCTTTTACCGATTTGTGGCTTAGTCGACCTGGGCGAGGGGAGGGGGCCCAGCACAGGTTTGGAACCCACTCCATCAATCGTGATGTGCGTATGGGACAGGCAATGAAGTGAACTGTGGCTGATGGCATCCACCACCTTCACTCACGCGCACACGGCCCCTAGCCCAGGGGTCGACAACCTGCGGTTCTGGGGCCGCATGCCGTGGATCTTCAAGGACTGCAGTGGCGGCTCTTGAAATTCGAAAACAATAAAAGGCTTTTCTTGTTATTTTGGTTGCCGACTCCTGACCATGGGAGTCCAGTTCACCATGGGAGTCCAGTTTACCATGGGAGTCCAGTTTACCATGGGAGTCCAGTTTACCATGGGAGTTCAGTTCACCATGGGAGTCCAGTTTACCATGTGGTTCCAATTTACCATGGGAGTCTCATTTACCATGGGAGTCCAGTTCACCATGAAAGTCCAGTTCACCATGGGAGTCCAGTTTACCATGGGGGTCCAGTTTACCATGGGAGTCCAGTTCACCATGGGAGTCCAGTTTACCATGGGGTTCCAATTTACCATGGGAGTCTCATTTACCATGGGAGTCCAGTTCACCATGGGAGTCCAGTTCACCATGGGAGTCCAGTTTACCATGGGAGTCCAGTTCACCATGGGAGTCCAGTTTACCATGGGAGTCCAGTTCACCATGAGAGTCCAGTTCACCATGGGAGTCCAGTTCACCATAGGGTTATAATTTATCATGGGAGTCTCATTTACCATGGTGGTCCAGTTTACCTTGGGAGTCCAGTTCACCATGGGCGCAGGGGTTGGCATCCTGCGGCTCCGGATCCGCGTGCGGCTCATTAGAGGAGCTGCTGCTTCGTGACGATGTCTGCCAAGGACCACCGCCGTCTCTGTTATTCACCACTCACATCGCGGCTCCTGAAATATTGAGGGGTGGTGCTTTTTTATCTTTTACCGAATTCGATTTAAAAAAGAATAGATGTCTCACCTTGTTGTTTTGGTTGCCGACGGGCCTGGGTCCAATACGTTGGTGTCTGCTGCGTTGCACTTGTGAGAAATTATTTTTGGAGAAGGCTCGGGATGACCATGATGATGATGATGTTTTTTTACGACATCTTTCCATTTATTTTTCTCATATTTTTTTTCCATCTCATTAACAAAATCGCCTCGTGTCGGCAGAAATATCCGAGGTGATTCGCGGGCGGAGAGATTCTCTTAAATAAATATTTCAGCAAGGGCTCCGTCTCCCTCCCTCTCTCTCTCACACACACACAGGCGCTGCACACCCGCAAGAGAAGCGCTCGCCGTTATCCCTCGCTCGTTTGCAGTAATAGAGCTGCCTTGTCTAGCAAGGGAGTGGTGGGTTGTGGTGGGTGGTGGGTGTGTTGGTGGGTGGTGGGTGGGAGGTGGGTGGTGGTGGGTGGGTGGATGGGTGGTGGGTGGGTGGTGGTGGTGGCGGTGGGTGGGTGGTGGGTGGTGGTGGGTAGTGGGTGCTGGTGGGTAGTGGGTGGGTGGGTGGTGGGTGAGGTGGTGGGTAGGTGGTGGGTGGGTGGGTGGGTGGTGTGTGGGGTGGTGGGTGGTGGGTGAGGTGGTGGGTAGGTGGTGGGTGGTGGTGGTGGTGGTGGGTGGGTAGTGGGTGGTGGTGGGTAGTGGGTGGGTGGTGGGTGGTGGTGGGTGGGTGGTGGGTGGTGGTAGGTAGTGGGTGGGTGGGTGGTGGGTGGGTGGAAGAAGAGGATCGCAAGGCTGCCCTCGTGTTGGGAGTGGGTCCTCAGTGAGTCACCGGTGAAAGCTGGAGAGAGAGAGACCAACACAGAGTGCTTTAAACAGTTAATGTTTTGCAATGGCAACGTGATATTACGCTTGCACTCGTTACGATAACGTTTGCCAGCGTTTTTGTATTTGAAATGCACTGGCAAATTAATATCTGTACATGACTATAATTTATATATAGATACAGGGTGTCCGAAAACGAATACACCAAAAATAACGTTGGATAGTTGTATTGTTATTCGAGATACTGACATGAACGTAATACGCATACATGTAATAGACTTGATTAGATATTCTCTAATTATAAAAAAAAAACGTCATCATGCCGTCCATCATTCACTGTAATCAATCTCCTTCGGCGTTCAAACTCTGAGAAAACATTTTCCAACACAGCTGTAGCGATGAATGATGACACAGCATCAACAACAATCCGATATAACCGTTCCTCATGGTCCCTTGGTTTCGCTCGTGTACACTTTAATAAAACAAATCTCAAATATAACAAAATCTAATGGTGTTGTCGGGTGAACAGAAATAAAGTACGACTCAATATTCACAACTAAAACTTACGAGTTCAATGCATGTATATTCAGATCAAATTTGCATCAGTAACTCGAATAGCAATAAGGCTATTCAACTGTATTTTCGGTTAATACATTTTTGGGACAACCTGTATATACAGGAAAACACAATGATATCAGGCATCCTGCGATGGTGTAACTGCTAGCAGATCAGACTTCAGCAAATTATGCATCTCCCCCTCTGAACATCTCTAAACATCTCTAAATATATTTAAACATCTTAAATAATCTCTGTTCCCCCAGCAGTTTAAACGGGTGTAGTGAATCCTGGGGGTGGGGGCGGACAAGAGAAACATACTACACTATGGGAACCTCATTTGCCAGTAAAAATATTATAATTGGTGTTTTACCCTTCTATCTGGCAACAAAACTGTTTGTTTATATTATGGCTGCAGGTATTGCGGTCTATGCAAACATGACTCCTTGTAAAAAGGTGTCAGTTTTGTTGCCAGATAGAAGGGTAAAAAAACAATTATCAAGAGAAACATAGTTTACTTTTATTTTATTGAAATCGTCAAATTTCATAATCAAAACTTAATTTGAGCGATGCACCGCATACAATTTCGAATACAAATGTGCCGCGCGTTTAATTCCGTGTAAACAATTATTGCTTAATTCTCTGTTGGGAATTTACTAAATAAGGTGTGTTCTTTTTCATTGCGTTCAATATTAGAGTTCCTACAATACGGAGACAAGCTGAGCACTCTATCGTGTGCCAGTCTTCAAGACTTCATATTCTTAGGTTTTTTCGGTAAAGTCACGTAGGTAAAAAATGTAAATTAATAAAAGTAAAATAAAAAATAAAATAAAAATCACGACGTTTCGGAGGCAACACAAGCCTCCGTCCTCAGGTGGAACCGTCACAGCACAATAGCTGTATCAAGTGAGAGAAATTCCAAGAAACAGTATTTGTATTACCTTGTTATCTCGGCATCTCTTTAGGAAGGCCAGCGTCTCGAGAAGCTGTGACTTCTTGTCTCGTTGTCTGTTAAAAACTCTAACAGATAGGTGGCATTCCTCACCGTAGAGACCTCTCCTCCCTTGTAACAATTCACGGTAGCGCAGTTGCCTTTCTCAAACCAAGAGAGAGCAAAAAGCAACCGATTCATTACGAGGCAATGGCGGTAGATGTAAGTTGAGCCCAACAAGTTTGTGAGCATTTCAACAAATGTCTTAAAGCACAAAACACACGCGGCGGCTCGTTCTCTCTGCCTTTGCTCGTGGTGATGGTGGTGATTGTGGTGATGGTGAAGGTGCTGGTGGTGCTACTGGTGGTGGCGATGGTCGAGGTGGTGGTGGTGGTGATGGAGGTTCTGGCCGTGGTGGCAGTGGTAGTGATGGTGAAGGTGGTGGTGATGGTGATGGTGCTGTTATTGGTGGTGAAGATGGAGTTATTATTGGTGGTGCTGGTGCTACTGGAGGTGATGGTGCTGGTGGTGGTGCTGGAGGTGGTGCTAGAGGTGGTGATGATGATGGTGGTGGTGGTGGTGGTGCTGGAGGTGGTGCTAATGTAGGTGGTAGCAGTGCTGCTGGTTGTGAAGTGAAAATGTACAGCATGGGGACATAATGACTTCAGCTTCTGAAGACAATCACATTTAATCTCTGCCAAGACACAGGTAACTAGATGCATATGTAAAAAATGTTAAATCAGGAGAAATACTTTACATGTAAAGCTCCTGCACCTCTGGTCAATGCTGATAATAGTTTAAGAGTTACAGCTGAAGCGTTGTCCAGAGCACATTATGGGTATTAAGTGCGAAAATTGATCTGCTGCAGGCTTTATGATCCAGAGCGTAGGGAGCACACCATTGCCCTAAGTGGATGAGTTATCCCTTCACCTAATTGTAATTAAACCCTACATCATTTAAATATGTACACATCGCCCCAAAAGGTAGTGTTGTGCAGTTTAGTACGTGTAACTACGTAATTTTGGTATGTTTTCTCCGGCCTAATCAAGTAGCTGCCTTTCGGTGATTAAATTATTCAAATGTTTTTTTTTTATAAACAACATTTGATCTTTAAATGTTCTGAGATTTGGTGATGACGGCAGCAAATATTGCCGTTAATGATGATCATGAGTTAATGATTAGGAATTATGTACTAAGCAGGCTTTGATGTTGGTTCCCACTTGAGTGGTGTGTTCAGCGTACAAACATCACCGCGTGCGTGTGCGTGCGTGTGCGTGTGTGCGTGTGCGCGTTCAAGCGTGGACATGTGCTCGCGTGTGTGTTAGCGGTTAGAGCGCGGCGCTACGAACTCGGCGACCCGAGTTCGATTCCCGCTCATGGTCAACACCAGTGACGATTATCTGAACCGGTCCTGGGTCTCCCCTTATAGGTCAACTCAGCCTCAAATGAGTATCTGGGGCGGTGTGTAAAACATCGCCACTCGGGAGACAAAGGCGGTCGGGCGTGGTCCTGGCCACTCACCCCCTAGTGTACCTTCATGGCCTTCATAGGTGCTCGCAAACAGCACCTGTCCCAAAGGTCTGTTGAGGCTATAACGGGGATCTTTGTCTTCATATGTGTGATAAAGTACACTTGAGGTGAGTGATGGCGTGGTGATTAGCAGACTGGGCTGTCGAACCCAGCCACCCATGTTCGATTCCCGCTCACAACTAATGAGAGTGGCGAATGTTTGAACCGGTCCTGGGCCTCCCCTTGATGGACTCGGCCTGAAACGAGTACCTGGTTTGGTGTGTAGAACATCGTCATGCATTGGGGATAATCTTTGACGTGCTAATCCATGATCGCAATGCCATCTTCCGGTGACCTCTTAGCCCAAGTCGGACAACACATGGGCATTTGGAGGCAGCCTCCCATCCGGGTACTTCACTGAACAGGCTTCGATCACTCTGAGATCGGACGCATTGAGGGTAAATCCGGAATTGGGACTGGGAAGCTGATGGGCCGATGCACGTCTCAACCCCGAATGAGTCTCTGCGGAGCCTCTGCTCGTGCGTGAGCTTCTCAGTGGTGGTGTCGGCCCACCGGGAGGCTCAACACAATTTATTTTGCCACCCGCCCCCCCCCCCCCCTGCAATGTTTAAGCTCCAAGTAAAATGACGGTGACATGTATTAGACAATAAAGATGTAGTGACATGACAGTAACATGTATGAGACAATAAAGATGTAGTGACATGACAGTAACATGTATGAGACAATAGAGACGTAGTGACATGCCAGTAACATGTATGAGACAATAGAGACGTAGTGATATGACAGTAACATGTGTTAGACAATAGAGACGTAGTGACATGACAGTAACATGTGTTAGATAATATAGACGTAGTGACATGACAGTAACATGTATGAGACAATAGAGATGTAGAAAGAAGGGATACAGACAGACGAAAAAGATGAATCCATTGTTTCATGTTGACTCACTTCTTACATTCATCTGGAACATGAGTTGAGTGCAAAGCTGCCTCGAATTTTCCACGTATTCTCAACATCAGCCGTTGGCAATCACGGATAATCAAACATATATATCGATCTTCCAGCGACATCAAATACACACACACATACAGTATACAGTAAAACCTTGGATTGCGAGCATAATTCGTTCCGGAAACGTGTTTGTAATCCAAAGCACTCGTATATCAAAGCACTCGTGTATCAGTTGTGATCACGTGACGCTCGGCAGATAAAGCGTATACACGTACTACTCGTATTGCAAGACCTCGCTCGTTTATCAAATTTATATTTATTTAAAAGTTTTGTTCGTCTTGCAAAACACTCGCAGACCAAGTTACTCGCAATCCAAGGTTTCACTGGATATATATTTGCCCAACAATGAGCCGTCACTTATTCCGCGCTAAGGATCCCGTTTATATACGAAACATTACATTGTCGAGTGACGCTTAGGAAATCGATACGATATCGCAAGGAGGGGCGTGGAGTGATGCACCTAAATGGTCAATTTTACTGTGGGGCCGTGTGAGGTTTTCACGGCCATGGGATATAAACCCGGGGCGCGAATGGGACACGCGCTTTTTATTTTTGTAGCTCGCTGTCGGAATCGTTCTCGGGCACAAGTTCGTACTTGCGAACGCCCGATTGAAATCGAATTAGCGGCCGTGCACTTGAACAACGGCCCACTGCCACATCGCTTGGTTGCTCGGAAGTCCGCACGTCAAAGGAGCAGCAAAAACACAATTCAAGCCATCGAATGAATAGCGATGACTGCGATAAATGAACTAACTTGCGTATACACCATTTGGGGCTGCTGCTGCTGTTGGCGGCCCAGGGCAGTGACGGATGTGAAACTGGATTTGACAACTCCCGGCATAAGCAGTTCGAACCCTGGGCAAGTTTCTTAACCTCCCCATCCACTTCCAGCCTCCTGCCAACCCCCCCACCCCCTCTATCCACCAAGTAGTTTAAATAGGTCACGTGTGGTGGGGCAAAGTGTGGGTACTGCCACCTCTTGCGATGCGGTCCGCCCCATGTTTAAGCGGAGGCCAGAATAGCTCTGTGGGGAGTTATCTAGTCCAGGGCTCCCTGTGGTGGGAGCAGGAGGGGTGGGGGTGGGGGTGGGGTGGCCTTCATCCAGCAGTGGAGTGAGCAAGGGATTGCAGGTGGCCGCGCCTTTGCCTTTGTCAATACACATATAACACGACACCGTGATCACGAGTCTCAGACTATTTACATGAAAGGACAAGACGAATGAAAGAAGTAGTGTGAATATTAGCTCAATAATGAGCCATTTTAAGGTCGATGCCATGTAAAAGTTCGCTTACTGTAATTTGTGTGTGTTGGGTGAGTCCTTCAGCTGAGCCTCCGAACGCCTGCGAACAAACACAAATTAGCAGAAGCTGTCTTTGCGCCGAAGCTACAATTTTTACCTTTTAAATTGACAACTTCTTTGCTGCTGTTGTTGTTGTTGACACGTTTCTCTCGAGCGGCGTTATAAACTAAGTGGCCTATCAGTCGGCGTGCTCGCCACCGAGGGCAGTTCGCATGACATTGTTGATCGAGTTGCCTTGATGTATTTTCGCGGCCACTTGCCAATTTCTGCAGTGATTTCCCAAAGTATTTATTGACGCTGTGACACCACCACCATCATCATATGCAAGTGTAGAAGACTGCAGCTTAAGCGAAAGTGGAGTGTCTCGCACACTGCGTTGCCATGAATTCTATTCCCGCTCACGAACAATAACGGTGGTGAATATTTGGAACCAGTCCTGAACCTCCTCTTGGTCGACTCAGCACTTAAATAAGTACCTGGCGCATGTGTGTAAAGAGCAGCTCCGGGGAGACAAAGGTGGCTGGGTGTGGTGTTGGCCACACTCCCACTTGTACGCCATGCCGGGCTTCATAGGTGCTCGCTAACAGTACTGTAGGTTCCCTAACAGTCTGTTAGAACTAAAAACGAAATTAAACATCAATTATTTTTAACTTACCTGTCCTAATGGGACATAATTTATCTTGCGTCGCCTTTCCGCACTCACAACACCATGGACGCATTGCCGCCGGCGATGCGGCGCTTGATGCCGTGCAGACATCAACAGGCATTTATAGCGGGCAAGTACACCCATTGTTGGGTTGATCGCAAACACATTCCTGCGGAGGGAGCTGGTAGGAACGTTGGGTTGCTCGGTCAATGGCCAGGGTCAACGGCGGCGTGGTGTATTCCGCAAATATGCCCGACTGTGAGGGCGGGCACAAGCTGGCGTGAGTAGGTTAAACGTTGAGTTTTATAAGGGCACCACGGGGTGACCAGCCCCTCCCCACCCAGCCCTACCCTTCCCACCCCCCACCCAGCTCCTCCCCACCCTCCCCTCTCCACCCAGCCCCACCCCTCCCATTTTTGGATGCACGACGGACGGACGGACACAATAATCCCCTGTGGGCTGGTGTAACCAGGAGGTTGCTACCACTATAAATATACAAACAGCCGCAGAGATACGAAGACACGTGCGCGTGCCTGAAAAAAGAAAATATTCTCTCCAAAATACACCTTACCAATGCATGGGACGTATAAATACATCGTTGCGACGTATCATTTGCATTCACCCTTGCATTGCGTTAACAAGTAAGAACAAGCAGGCTCTCAAGCAACGACGAGATAAGTGGGCATTTTGTATGTGTGTGTGTGTGAGAAGGGATTGATTGTGCTGGCAATAAAATTATGCGTCCGAGGTCTGTCTCTTAAATTCTGCGAGCGACGGACACCGAGCGGGCGAGCGATCGTGCGCGCACAGATGCAAGTTGGAAAAACACTCCATCAAATGGCCTTAATTTTCATCCTAATGGCCATCATAAACAATAAGGCTCCTTCAGGATGGAGAACGTACTGGTTTTAATGACCCTATCATTATCCACATCATCATCTTAATCACCCTTAACCCTTTAATAGACAGACACTCAAGCACTCTGCTGCTGTCTTATACAAACAAAGGGGGAGATCAAAAAATGTAACATTGTTTATTAGTTCATTAACGGGCTCTAAAATTGTTATCGTTCCTTTTTACAAAGGTGAGTTTCACGGCTTGTTATGAGAGTCTTTCATTGGGCTGTTTGGCTAATTAGATTGATGAGTACACTTCGTCAGAGGTGCGTTTTGTGTGGTGCCACGTGCTGTTCAGCATGATGCCCGACGTTTCACTCCGCGTGCTGGGAGCTTAATCAGGAACAAAATTGAGCGAAGTGCTACGTCACTTTTCCAAACAGCTGATGGTACAACCGAAGAAGACGCCGGAGATCTACACAGACAAACCCCTACACAGCCCCATTAACATCTACACAGACACACCCCTACACAGCCCCATTAACATCTACACAGACAAACCCCTACACAACCCCATTAACATCTACACAGACAAAACCCTACACAACCCCATTAACATCTACACAGACAAAACCCTACACAGCCCCATTAACATCTACACAGACACACCCCTACACAACCCCATTAACATCTACACAGACAAAACCCTACACAGCCCCATTAACATCTACACAGACAAACCCCTACACAGCCCCATTAACATCTACACAGACACACCCCTACACAACCCCATTAACATCTACAGAGACAAAACCCTACACAGCCCCATTAACATCTACACAGACAAACCCCTACACAGCCCCATTAACATCTACACAGACACACCCCTACACAACCCCATTAACATCTACACAGACAAACCCCTACACAGCCCCATTCACATCTACACAGACACACCCCTACACAGCCCCATTAACATCTACACAGATAAACCCCTACACAACCACATTAACATCTACACAGACACACCCCTGCACAGCCCCATTAACATCTACACAGACAAACCCCTACACAGCCCCATTAACATCTACACAGACACACCCCTACACAGCCCCATTAACATCTACACAGACACACCCCTACACAACCCCATTAACATCTACACAGACAAACCCCTACACAGCCCCATTCACATCTACACAGACACACCCCTACACAACCCCATTAACATCTACACAGACACACCCCTACACAGCCCCATTAACATCTACACAGACACACCCCTACATAACCCCATTAACATCTACACAGACAAACCCCTACACAGCCCCATTCACATCTACACAGACACACCCCTACACAGCCCCATTAACATCTACACAGACACACCCATACACAGCCACATTAACATCTACACAGATAAACCCCTACACAACCACATTAACATATACACAGACAAAACCCTACACAGCCCCATTAACATCTACACAGACAAAATCCTACACAGCCACATTCACATCTACACAGACAAAGCCCTACACAATCCCATTCACATCGACACAGACAAACCCCTACACAACCCCATTCACATCTACACAGACAAAACCCTACATAGCTTCATTTAAGAGCATTTGCCATGCCCAAAACAACGAGTACACACTGAGAAAGTAGAACACCCAAAGTTCCACACAGATGGACTCCGCATTTTACAGTGCTGCCATCTCTGGGACACCTCGTAGCCCAGGCGTACAACGCCTCAATTCCCAGGGAGTCTCCATTAACCTCGTACCAAGTAGGCTCAAACCTGCTTAGCTTCTCAAATGTTTACATCGGGTTATTTAAGGCCGATTTTGGCCACTGGCTGACCTCGTTATGAACTCGCTCGTGAAGCCCAGAGCCCTTCCGTGTGTTCCTGCCGCGTTGCCGTAACTGCGCACGGATTAAGCTCTTGCCTCGAGTGATTAGCAGGGACGCGATCAAGCAGCCGCGACAACACGTCAACCCTTGCGGGGAAATGACTCCAGCGCCAAGCCGCATCTCTGACCGGGAGAAGGGGGGGGGTCGGGAGACACTGACTAAGCGGAGTGCGTCGACCCGGGACGGATGCCCCCTTTCTTGCGTTCTCGTCTCTAGTGGCGCGGCGATGTAATTCAGACGGGGGGGTCTTTAACGTGCACGTGAAGAGCGCGGAATGAAGTGGCGGGCGATGTTAGCGGCGTGCTGCCGCCATCCGTTGCCACCTGACCTGGGGGCCTATCTCGCAGCTGCCTCGATCGTGAGCGGCAGTATCGATTTACAACGAGCTTGGTGGTGGAGGGGGGTGGCAGTGCTAGTGGTGGAACCAAGGGGGGTCGGGGGCAGTGTCAGTGGAGGATTGGGGTGGGGCAGTGCTAGTGGTGGATCTAAGGGAATGGAGCGGCAGCATCGGAGCGATTGACCCTCTACCCCCTTTTTCCAAAATTAGGTATTTTATTGATATTTACCACCGAAAGAAAATGCATTGAACGTTTTAGATTTTCATTATTGCAGGGCCCGATCTCAAAAGATTGAAATTTCAGAAGCGCCACCACCACCGCCATTCCCCCTTCAACCACCGCCTCTGAGCAGTGTTGATTTTGTCGACGAAATGAGCGATGAAAACGCTTGTCAACAAAGTGTTGTTTACTTAACTTATTTTTCAATAAGACTGGCCGAGTGGATAAAAAACCCTCCCAGCGTGACGATGACCACACCGCGACCCCCACCAAAACGCAACTGGCTGTGGACGGGACAGAATTAACGAGTCTTTCGAGCGAATACACAGACTATGAGATCATTTAGTAGCGTCATTAGCAAGGTCATATGAACGCCTTTCGGGTTTTTTTGTATCATGTGCTGTTGCAAACTTGCTGACCCACCCATACAGGACATCTGTGAGAAAAATAGAGCTTCATAGCTCATCGGATTCCTCCCCCAGTCTAAATAAAGATTCGTATTTTGAGAGCAGATATATTGAAGTCTGCTTTGAAAAAACACATCTTTCAAGTGGCCTTCCCTCTTTATTTTGGTCGATTGCCCCCGGTTTTGTTCCTGCGTCCTCGTTTTTAATGCGTTGCGCATTGAGATTCTATGATGGAATCATCATCATCATTATTATTATTAAGCAGGACAAGAGGTATCGTGACCTGCTCCGATAGTGGCTCTTGGGAAAACGAGGACACGTGCGGTCTGGGACTGTTTTGTAATTGTTTTTGGTGCCTTGCCCAATCTTTATAAATCTTACTTTTAACATTAACTAAGTATTTTTTTTATATTTACATCGCTTAATATGTTCTATATTTTGCACTCCTATCGTTTTTGATTATGATATGCTGTTGTAGCTTTTCTGACCCACCCCATACTGAACATCTGTGAAATAAAAAGCTTCATAGCCCTGCGGATCCCTCCGCCTGCAGTCGAAATAAACGATTCTGATGCTGACATAGTAGAAACATAAATCCAGCTCCTCGTCTGCCATTTCAATTTACAACCTACAGATGGACCAACCTCAACCTACAGATGAGAACCAACTGATCATCATCATAGCCACCGCCGCTACTCGATCAGACGCCCCATGCGTCGGCCTGCCCCCAATTCGAATCTGCAGACAGAATCCGTGGGGTTGCGATCGTCTCCACAAACAACGGCGATATCGCCCCCTCCCCCCCCCCATGTGCTCCCAGTGTGTTTTTTTAATTATTAACGTTGCACTGAAGGCCCACGGTAAAACCCTTTGCGGCGTCACTCAGAATCTGCTTCGGACACCAAGGTCACGAACTGTTACAGCCTCACGTCACTATACACTGCACTATACACTACACTACTATACACAACACTATACACTACACTACTATACACAACACTATACAATACACTACTATACACTATACACTACACTATACACTACAATACACTCCACTATACACTAAACTACTATACACTACACTATACACTACACTATACACTACACTATACACTACACTATACACTGCACTACTATACACTACACTACTATACACTACACTACTATACACTTCACTATACACTATACACTACACTATCCACTACACTACTATACACTCCACTATACACTACACCAGGGTGTTTGGAGCGGGTTCTCAAGCAGTAAACCTACCCGACTAACCAAGTTACGCCCATTTATGCCGTGACAAAAAAAAAGTGTGTGAATATTTCGGGCACCTAGCCTGGCACAAGAGCTGTGGTGGCATCATCGCCAACTAGTGGCAAAATCCGCACCTCCGATTGTAACGGTTGGCTACGTACGGTGCGAAAGAAGTTCAACACACATACAAATGTCACACATTGTTGATCTTGTGCTTGTTAATATACATCTGCAACAATCCGTAAAATTAAAATGAGCGGTTATTGTAAGACATTCACTAGCTCTCACATTGACCAGCCTGGTGAAGTATGGTCAAACAACTCGATCAAACCCTGACAACAATCTGTCAATTGTTATTTTGTATTATTATTTATGCCGATACATATTTCAAAATCTACATGTACTGCACAGTAGCATGTCGGGCCTTTGGGCCTGCACTCGTGAACTGCGAGTGAAATAAATTCAGCCGAAGTTGTGAATACTATCTGAACGCCATGGTTGCACACACACACACATCAGATCCAGACAGATATCCGTGACAGACAATATACCGAGGTGTCTACGAGGCATGCGTTGGTAGGGTGAAGGGCGCCTGCATTTGAGGGACTTCTACATCCACCGAACGGACGACGAGACATGCTGTCGTCTGCGATCTGTCGTCGATTGCGATTGCAATATCCCCATGATAACAACTTGAAACTAAATCAAAGTCATATTCTTGGTTCATTCGGTAACGTCACGTAGAAGGGAAACAATAAAAGAACAAAAAAATAAAAAAATAAAACTACAATTCTCACGACATATCGACTGCAACACAAGCAATCATCATCAGGTGTGAAAAACACAGCAAGATGATGATTGCTTGTGTTGTAGTCGAAACGTCGTGATGATTTTATTGTTTTATATCTGAAAAAAATCCGTAAATACAAATGAGTCATTATGGTAAGGTCTCTTTAAAGTGACACACCCCCCTCCACCGATATTCACTAGCTCTCAATATTGACCGGCGTGGTGAGGTATGGTCAAACGAGAACGCGGAGAGAGAATTGCTGGCCTTCATGATTCGCCGACGATGCGATATTCCCATAATAACAACGTGAAATGCAATACAATTGTAATAAACGACTGGACCACGATGTCTGGCTCAGTGTCCTTTATTATTCGGTTCGTGCTGTACACCCACACGGCTGTCTTTACTCTGTAGCTTCTCCACGGTGCTGACTCCAATGTCGGCCCGATCCACAACAGCAGCTCCGCTGCTGTTTCTCTCACACAGCCCCCCTTGGCTGTACTCTCTGCTGCTCTTCTCCCTCCGCAGCTCTCACAGCTTCTTGCTCTCTCTCTCTCCGCAGCTCCTCCTGGCAGCCACACCGCTGCCTCTAACAAGCAGCCCCCTCTCTCTCTCTCTCCGCAGCTCCTCCTGGCAGCCACACCGCTGCCTCTAACACGCAGCCCTCCTGGCTGTCTCCTCCCCAGCTGCACACCACTCCGCAGCTTCCTCTTATCTTCGGGGTTGGCTCCCGATCGCCGTCGGCGCCCCCCCTCTCCACACTTGCCCGCGTGGCCTCACTCTTTTCCGCTCACACCCCGACTACCTTCCCCTTCCGGTTTACCCGCTTAAAGCCCCGAACCTTACCCCCACGTCACATGACTCCACCCCCCGTGACGTCACCTCCGGAAGGTCGCTTACGCCCGCATTACACAATGAAAAGTCGTTGAAAGCGCAAGGAGCGGGGGGGGAACGTGGTTGTTGTTGTTGCGATTTGTATACATCTGAAAAAAATCCGTAAATAAAATGAGTCATTATGATCAGGTCCCTTGCAAGTGATCCCCCCCCCCTCCCTCGACATTCACGATCTCTCAACATCGACCGGCGTGGTGAAGTATGGTCAAACGAGATCCGCCGCCGTCGATGCGATTCCGATATTCCCACCGAAGTAAAAGACCTCCCAGGCCCATTATCTTTTGTTCGTTTGAAAACGCATCAAACGCACGCCGCGTGTGCGTTCGTTCGCTCGGCAAAGATTTGCAATATAGTTGTTGTTGTGCGGGCACCACACAAAAATAAATGTATAAATGTTATTCGCTACGGTAATAACAACGTGAAATGAAATCAAATGAAAAGTCGTTAAAAGCACAGCGAAGGGATGGGACAACTTGACCTAACTTTTTCATGAAATAAACACTCCCGATTCGGCCGGCGTTTTGAGCGGAGAGAAGGTCTGACAGTTATTGAAATAATGAGTGTGCCTGCGTTGGCAGTGGAAAATGAAAATCCATTAGGCTGCACGTGCTTTTAACCCCTGATAGATCATACGAGTCCTGAAGGTGGTGTGTTTATGCTGACAAAAATCGTGGGGAATCTGTTAACAAATTAAAGATGAAAGAAGAAACACTGAGTTTGTGTAAGATGCACGTAAATGCGTGTGTGAGTGTGTGTGTGAGTGTGTGTGTGAGTGTGTGTGTGAGTGTGTGTGTGAGTGTGTGTGTGAGTGTGTGGGGAGCGGTAGTTTAGTGGTTTGCGCTACGCTGCGCTACGAACCGGGCGAGCCGAGTTCGATTCCCGCTCACGGCCAACACCGGTGGCGATTATCTGAACCGGTCCCGGGCCTCCCCTAGGTCGACTCAGCCTCAAATGAGTACCTGGTGCGGTGTGTTAAAACATCGCAACTGGGGAGACAAAGGCGGCCGGGCATGGTGCTGGCCACCCACCCCCTCGTGTGCCGTTCTGGCCTTCATAGGTGCTCGGTAACAGCACTTGCCCCTACAGTCTGTAAGGCTATACGGGGGATCTTTGTCTTTGTTATGTAAGTCCGAGTCAAAAATCTAATTCGTCTTAGTTTACCCATAACTCCTGGAACTGCCCCGTGACATTTCGTCCAGTGAAGGTTTGAGACTTCACGTGGTCTCAATGTGCACCTAGCCTGGCACAAAGTGATTTGTCCACCGTCACTGTGTGGGGAATGGAAGCTGCGTTGGGAAGTTGCAGCGCAGTGGGTCTGTGCTTTTGCTTCACAAATCCAGTGTCCCAAGTTGGATTCCGAGCCATGGTTAACATCAGTGGCGAATAATGTCAAAACTCAACCACACAAAAAGCGCATGTTGCGGCGTGCAAACATGAGGACTGGGAAGACAGAAGTGATCGGGCATAGGGCTGGCCACACCAACCCCTCGTGTGCTACGCTGGCCTTAATAGGTGCTTGCAAACAAACGTCGATACAGGCCAGGCCAATCTTCGCGTGGAGTATATGCATGCGTGCCCGCCTTTCTCGTGAATGTACGTTTTGATTCATATAAGCGCGGAACGATGATGCACTGTAACATTGCAATTACACCCTATATTCTGTCAAGCCACTCAGCCACTCAACAAAATGTTACTGAACGACGCGTGACGGGACGCGGTAGACACAGTGTGTGTGTGTGAGAAATATAAAGTATCCTGTGTGCTTGTGTTCGGAGTCCCCGTGCTCCCGTAAACCGCAGCAGCTCAGAGTCCGAGGGTGGTGACACGGGCTCACGGTACGTACGCGTGTTGAACCTCTTTCGCGCCGTACGTAGCCTACCGTGCTCATCGGAGGTGCAGTGAACGCCTTCACATTAGCACGGTTGGCTGCGTACGGTGTGGAAGAAGTTCAGTATACGATGGCATCCGACCCGCGGTTGTCAGTCGTGAATTCTGCTCGAGCTCAAAGCCCACGCGTCTTTGGGGAAAGGCGGTGGATACCAATAGTTGAATACTTGAATTGTACAAGAAGAATGTTGAAGCAACTTGAAATAACAAGTTGCATTTTTGCCGGACGCAAATGCAATTTAACGTAGCGGCTGACGACGATGGTGATGACGATGATTTTGCACCATTGGAACCTCATTTGCCAGAAGAAAAAATATGATAATTGTTTTTTTTACCCTTTTATCTGGCAACAAAACTGACACCTTTATTTACAAGGAGTCATATTTGCATTGACCACAATACCTGAAATCAACCAATCAACTTCAAGGACAGTGCATACATTATCAGAGTTGTGTTTATTTTGTTTGCATTATGACTGCAGGTATTGTGGTCTATGCAAACATGACTCCTTGTAAAAAAGGTGTCAGTTTTGTTGCCAGACGATGATTTTGTTTTAAAGGTGGCTGTTTTTGTTTTGTTCCGTTGCGTTACGTGAACTCACACATTTATCCGATCACAATGAGGAACGTTATCCGACAGCCGATAGCACTGGGAGCCAAAAGTAAAACAAAAACCTATTCATTGTAAATTACCAGCCATGGGTAAATTATAATAAGCTCGGCCGATGTTTGCCCATTGCGTCTCTATAGGCGTGCAGCTCAGTTCAATGTAGATGGATATTGTGGTTACTGGGAGAAATACCGATGAATGTTTAAACAGCTTCGCTTTCATTTATTTTTTTGGCGCTTTTACCCCGTAATTTGCAGCTCTTGCAAAGACAAAATAATTGGTGCCTGTCATGTAAATGTGGAACGCGAAACGATGCGAAACGATGCGGAATGCTGCGACAGTGTTGGTGTAACGGTCAACACGTCGGACTTGCAATCCAGAGGTCACGGGTTCGATTCCACCCTCACGGCGCTGCAGTTGACAATTAAAGTTGCTTAAATCACCCCCTGCCTAGAAACCACACCGTTGGTATAAATGGGTACCACACCACAGTCATTCGTGGGGTAGAGTGTGGTAACTCTCACCTTTCCCACAGCATCTGTCCAGAGTGGAAGAGTAGGCCAAATTCCACGAATATGGTTTTGTTGAGCTCCATCGAGTGGATGGAACTGTTTGTATTACATTTCTTGTCCTTCCCCCGCACCTCTGATTCGCACGGTTGGCTACGTACGGTACATACATGCCCTTCCGCCAAAAGTGTCGTGAGCCGGCAATTGCAGGGCTGCACCTTTACCTTTGTACTGCAACCGTAAGTTTGTGTACTGCGTGCTTTGTATACAATTGGCGATTGACTCAGCCCATCAGATCTGTGGTGTCAATATAAATAAGTACCACCGAGTTGCAAAGTCAACAGTGACTCATCCTGTGGACATACTAGCCCCCACCACAGCAATGTGGAAAGTCCACGATTGACTGAGGGCTGCCAACATCGATGACCACTCACCCTCGTGCTTAATCGAACTCTACATGATGAAAAAAATGAACAGGATTTACCCTTTCCGGCAATAATACAGGAGGTGTTAAGAAGTTCAAACACCAAATACTCACACCTGTTGCAAAAGTCTGCACGAACCACACACGGCACGCGTGGTAAGTACAAGCAAACACACGTGCTTTGATAATAAATCATGAACGGCATTGTCTTTTAAACTGATTGGCCTACACCAGAGACAGCCTCCTATATAGCCTTGTCTCACCAGTGTTAGTACCAGAGAACGCCAAAAGGCGAACAACACAAAAGCAGCTACATACTATTAACATTCATTCCCTTTATTAATGCAACCCCTACCCCCTCCCTTTGATGCTGCTAATCCTGCATAATTCACGGGCATAATGACTTTTAACCCCCCGCCAAACCTCCTACGCATTTTACAAGTAGTACTAATCGCATATCTGCATTTCCCATAAATATGCTAAATTCCTCTTGATATGCAAATTATTTTGTCAAGGCGCTCTCCCCCCCTCCAACCCAGCTTAAAAAAGACGCTCCAAACCTGGGGTTGTCATTCAGACTCTGTCTTCTCGACAGACCTGTTCTTCACCTGAGGACGGCTGCTTGCGTTGTGGCCGAAACGTCGTGAGAATTATTTTATTATGTTTTAATTCTATTATTTTATTATTTCCATTCTACGTGACTTTACCGAAAGAACCAAGAAGATGAACACAAAAGCTATACATATGAACTATATCAAAGCATCGAAAGCCCGAGGTTGAGCAGTGCTAGAACTTTTCAACTGAAATGAAATATTCCTCCGCTCAAAGGAGAAACATCTGAATTGAACGAAGTAGCTGTGAAGTTATATATGGAAACACATTGAGCGGGAAACACAATGTACTGTTTGGATAAATCGCAACCATTTACAGTCGACGCCATATCAAGTGGCCACATGTCAAAATGTACTTGACTTCAGTGGAAAAAATATATATATTTGAAGCCGCTTCAAAGGTCAAATATTTATAACGGAATTCTGTTCGTACAAACCTAAGTGACAATGTAATTGAATGACTTATTTAGTAAACCCTGACTAAGTCTCTTGCATTTGCATGTTTGGAAAATCAGATTGATTCGTCAATCGCAGGGTGCAGCCGGTGCCGATGAGATGTCATCTCGGTCGTACGGTACGGAGGATGGTGATGGGTTCCATCCCGGACTCGGTCGATGTTCTCTCTCTCCCCGTAGTGATCCCTGCGTGGATCGTTCTCAGACCCCCCTCCCTCCCCTCCACTTGCCTCCACATTTAGAAACAACACCGCCTTTTGTGTTCAGTTTGTTGTCCTTCACCCGCCACGCACCTCCGATTAGCACGGTCGACTGTGGATGCGTTCTGAATCTTTGCCCTCTCTTTCTCTTCATCCTCTGCCTCCGTCGGCACAGTCTCGGTTGAGCTCAGTCTCTCTCCTAGCCCCTCTTCGCTGGAATCAACTGCCCTTGTACGTCAATCACCCCTCTCTCATTTAGATTTCGGCCGCCTTCAATGGCTGCGCCAGTTACATCGTCCGCTGTGTTTTCCAGGTGTGTGTGTGTGTGTGACAGGCATCTCCAAGCCAAGCCCGACACTTGTGCTCAGCTCCTATTCATCTCGAGCCCAACGCTGTCGGATTATTTATTCAGCTCGTCCTTCCTTCCTTTGCGTTTATCTGCATCGGGCGTCACGCTTACCACGGAAAAACGTGGTAAGCGTGGTTCATGAGCAACATTTTTACCCCCCACATTTTTTATGCATTACATAATTTCCCCAATCCAATTATTTTTTTGGGGAAAATAAATTGAATCACGTTGTGAATACGTGATTGGGGGGGGGGGTGGGGGCGTCACTTTTTTTTTAAAGCGCCCCACACAAAACATTGCTCCTTGCTGTAAAAAAAGATGCCACTAAAACGTGGCTTCCTTCGTGATAACTTCTTCGCGCTGTGGGAGAACACGCTCCAGATTGTGGCCGTGAGATCGTGCGGCAAATGAGACGAGGATTGGGAAGAGATCCGTGGATTACGAGCAGTGGCTGGAAGACAATTCGAGGTGCAGATTTGATGGACTGTCAACGCGAAAGTTGACATCGCCAGGTTAACGATGAGTGGAGAGGAGGAGGAGGACACCCAAGGTTGACCTGAGATCAGATAAACTCGGGCGTAAAGTTTTTGTTTGGCTTTCGGGGATGGTAGACGGCCGTGTGTGACGTGGGGGAGGGGTGCGCTGGGAGGTGAGGGGGGTGATGCTGGAAAGGGGTGAAATTTCTAGAAGAGGATTGTTTTGTTACGGTTTTTTTTCACCACGACACCCACTGCCACTTTCTATCATTCTCGAATGGGGCTTAATGAAGTGTCAGCTCAAATAGGATCCTAGTCGTGTAATTGGCTGAGAAACAGCCACGTTCGTGACCTGTTGTGCGTGTGTGCGCATGCGCGGTTGCGCAGTTTACGATTGCACAATTGTGCATTGTCGACTGGAAATGTATAACGTACAACGGACCGTGGAACCCAATTCAAGTGTTGGTGAATTATATATTTGCCCTATTTTTTCCTGAAAATGTGCTGATGTCGCCATTACCAACAGTAGGCAAAAACAATTTGAACTTCCAAGAAATCGTTTTTTGTTATATATATATAAAAAAATGTAAATCTGGATAAAAGGGCAAAAGTGCCACCCTACAATTGCTCACTCTAAAGTAAACTACGAACTATTTTTCTATCTTACCAAGTAAAGCCCACTGAGCTATACAACAGTTTTTTTAGAAGTGACCTGGATATTACAAATTATAGCACAATGAAGTTGCTTATGATATGAAAATGTATAGCTGACAAATACTCTAAAACGCTTACTCTTTGTTTTTTTCGGTAAAGTCACGTAGGTAAAAAAATATATAATAAATGAAAACAACTAAATTAAATCACGACGTTTCGGGCGCAACACAAGCTTAAGTGTGTCTAAGAGATGGCACAATTAAGCGGTTGTGCTTTCGATACGTTGTCCCCACCTGAAGAAGGACGCTTGTGTTGCGCCCGAAACGTCGTGATTTAATTTAGTTGTTTTCATTTATTTCATTAGATTTTTTACCTACATGACTTTACTTAAAAAAACAAAGAGTATGAATCCTTGCAGCCACAAATCTAAAACGCTTGTTGATTCTAAATTAGGAGGGAGAAAAATCCACACGACTACGGGGAGAGAGACTTGCAATCTCCAATTATACAGGCGTCAGGGTCGCGATCGAACCCACGACCTCCCGTATACCAGGCGAGGTAGTTAACATCTCCTAGCCACCGTGGCGCTCTCGCCCCACTGCTGACGGAAGGACCTCCACTCGGGAGAGCTCCGTAGAGCCCCTCTCGTGGGTATTTGGCCTACTCTTACACACTGGTCGGACAACTCAGAACAGGGAGTACCCACATTTTACCCCGCCACATGCAACCTACCGATTGGCTAACTGTGGTTGTACCAATTTCGCTCGGTAGGAAGATATTAATTACCTCGACTGGTTCAATCCCGACCCTGACGCCTGCTGTATATTTGGAGTTTGCATGTTCTCTCTGTGGTCACGTGTATTTTTCTCCGGGTCCTTCGGGTTTTCTCTCCACGTTTAGAAGCAACGTGCGTTTACAGAGTATTTGGCTGCTCTACATTTCCATGTGATAAGCCACTTGATTGAGCTGCCATTTGTGGCCAGGTTGCTTCTGAAAAAGTGCTTTCTGTGCAGCGCCATAGGCATTGCCCGCATGTGTGTATATTGAACTTATTTTGCACTGTACGTAGCCAACCGTGCTAACTGGAGGTGCGGTACAACAACAACAAATAGTTTAATACACTGCTAGGTGGATGGATGCAGTTGAGGGGAATTTAAGAAACTTGCATCGTCGTTTCACCTGCTGTGCCAGGAGCAGTGTGGTTACGAACCCGTGACTATACAACCACAATGTGGTGGTCATCATCATGATGGGACCTTCTTTGCCAGTACCAAAATATACTAATAGGGGTTTTCCCCTTTTTTCTGGCAACAAAACTGACACCTTTTGCAAGGAATCATGCTTACATTAACTACAATACTTGCAGTCAAATGCAAACAAAAAACAACACTCTGATAATTTATGCATTGTCTTTGAAACTGATTGGTCCACACCCGAGACAGCTTTCTATAGAGCCTAGTCTCATATGGTGTTCGACCAGATGTCTATACGGCCGCATCCCGTAAGACTAACCACAATATGGTGGTCTTTAATTATAAGGGAACGGTCTCACCTCAGCCTCAAGATATTTTTTTTGAGTTGGGTCACGCTTGGGCGTATTTGACACATTTATTTTTGATTCAATTATCTTAGTTAATTAAGAGAAACTGGCACCGCAAGAGAGAAGAACCCCGTGCATTCGAGCGGAAATCTCTGGCGGTTTCGAACGGGGCCCCCATCGGAGTGCGCACCCCGGACGTGTCCGCTCGTGCACCACCCTCGCAGTCTCTGCCAGCAGGTGTCCCGGTGTGGTCCACCAACCCCGCTTCGATCACACCCCAATTACAGGTTCATACCTGGAAGGGAACAAGTTTGACGGTTTTTGTTTGCACCGTCAGCTGCTGCACTGCGAGCGTAACTATCGCCTGACCGTGTTCGATATCACTGGTCAACAAAAAAAAAAATTTTGGCCTGGACTTTTGCAGCTGTTTTAGACTAATTTCAGGGTGCTGATTCCAAATCTGATCTCAGATTTGCTCTATCACATCTCATTTTTATGCTATCGGCATACCCCATTTTCATTGATTTTACCCGAAATTAACTCTGTCACTTATGATTGCAACTTGTTGCGAGTCAGTTACTGCTTTAGTGTTAAAATATGGTTCTGTATTTTTAGGATAATGTGTTTATAATATCATTTTATGTAGATATCCACATTTATTTAATAGTTTTCTTCTGCAATTTTTATTGAAAATGCAATATTTGATATCCCAAAAACCTGATGTGATAGACAAAAACTGATGCCAGATTTGGAATCAGCACCCCAAAATGACCTTAAAACCGTTGGAATACGTCATGCCAGAAAAAGTGTGTTGACCAGTTTATTTCCACTGCTCGCTCTACAACCGTGCTTGACGTGGCCAGCCGTTGCCCTCGTGGCCCGGTTTTTTCTCACTTTTCGTCGTTTTCCTTTTCCCACAAAGTAAAATTCCCCACACGGAAAATTGAGGCTGTCTTGGCCGCCAACTCTGAGCATTCGCTGGAGTGGACCGGCGCGTCTGGTATTGTGAATAATAATTCCCATTTAGTTTTTAATTCGCCCTTCTTGGCCCTGACTCCAGAACGCAATGGGGCCTTGCTCTTGCAAACAATGAAGAGGGAGGGGGGGGGATGATTCGTGCCTTCCGCGCAGAGCTTTCTCTCTCTCCACTGACCCCGATGTTCCAGCAGCACCACCACGCTACGGGGGGGGGGAGGAGGTGTTTGGAAGCAACGAAGCCAACAATCTAAAGAGGGGGAGGGCGGGGAGTGGAAAAATTGCGCTAGGAATTCTGATTCTGCCACCCGGTCGCCCCGCATGCAACGTGTCGCGTGACCTTCTCCGTGAGCATGCGGGCAAGTTTGTTTTTGAAGCGAAGAAACAACCGGAGCATGGCTGGATCGGCGAGGAGGGGAGGAGGCGTGGACACAGCGAATGGTCACAAATTCTAAGCTCATTATTTCTCCGGAGCGGAGATTTTTCTGGGTTAAGAGTCAGGAAGAGAGAGAGAGAGAAAAAAAAGAAGTTGTAATTTTTCAGCCGCAGCAAAGAATTGCCAAAACTTTTCTCTCTAAAACATTTTTTATTTATACTCAAGTACCCACATCCATTATCGTGCCATTGCGAGGCTGTAAAAGATGGCGACAGGATAAGGGGGATGGCTTCATCCAGCAGTGGCGAGACTATGGAAAATCATGATGTTCATGATGATTGATGATATGCATAATATCAATAATTTGTGTGTGTGTATACACATAGTGGGGAGTGGTCGTGCAACGGTTAGCGCGCTGTGCGACGAACCCAGCGACACAAGTTCAATTCCCTCTCACAGCCAACACCAGTGACAATTATCTGAACAAGTCCTGTGCCTCTCCTAGGTCTATTCGGCCTCAAATAAACACCTGGTGCGGTGTGTAAACATCGCCATTGGGATACAAAGGTGGCCAGGCCTTGTATTGACCACCCACCTACTCGGATTGCCGTTCCGGCCTTCATAGGTGCTACTCAGAATTCTTCATTTTCTATTTAATTAATCTTCGGTGTCTCTGTAAGCCATCTGATATGATAAGAAGGCCCGGTGAATGGATTGCGAATAAACTTTTTGTTGTCCCCCCATCGCGCCTTTTACAGAGAGCCCCCAACGTGATGTCCACACGTGGTAGCTGGATGCCCTCAACGTGATGTCCACACGTGGTAGCTGGATGCACCCAACGTGATGTCCACACGTGGTAGCTGGATGCCCCCAACGTGATGTCCACACGTGGTAGCTGGATGCACCCAACGTGATGTCCACACGTGGTAGCTGGATGCCCCCAACGTGATGTCCACACGTGGTACCTGGATGCCCCCAACGTGATGTCCACACGTGGTACATGGATGCCCCCAACGTGATGTCCACACGTGGTACCTGGATGCCCCCAACGTGATGTCCACACGTGGTACATGGATGCCCCCAACGTGATGTCCACACGTGGTACCTGGATGCCCCCAACGTGATGTCCACACGTGGTACATGGATGCCCCCAACGTGATGTCCACACGTGGTAGCTGGATGCCCCCAACGTGATGTCCACACGTGGTAGCTGGATGCCCCCAACGTGATGTCCACACGCATGCCGTTGGCTTTTTTACCTCCTGCCACGTCGCCATACATCCAGTCACCTGCCCAGAGCGTGCAGCTCCCAATCGTGAAGGTTGCGAGTTAAAATCCTGGTTTCGGGGATTGACTCTGTCTATCATCCCTCCCTCTGGGACGATAACATGGTACCACTTTGTGGGGGAAGTCATCAGTGGCTGGACCATCCTATGGATGTTTTCACCCCTGCCATAGCAATGTGGAATTCCCACCACTGGGTCAGGGCTGTAAAGAAATGAGCAGTGCCTTCAATGTTCATTGAAAGCACGAAATCGCTGACTTCTTTCTTCTTAATTCTCTTGCTCCTAGCAAAGCATGCCAAGCAAGAACCCTGCTCAAAGAGTCTTGAGACTCGCTGAGGATAGTATAAGTATATACCCTCATGCAACCCATATACATCGACACCACCGCCACCACCTTCATTACCACAACACCGTCGTCATTTAATTACGATTTTGTGAAGTGAAATTCATATTTAATCTCCTAGAATTGGTGTTACCAGCCATATAAAGCAGCCCCATGGTCTGCTGTGTGTGACGACGCTTGGAGAGGCTCCAACTGAGATACAGAGAGGGGGGAACACCGTGGATTAGAGATCACACGCCGGTTGTTGGGGGATGTTATTATCTTGACTGTCAAGAAAAGTAAGAGGTGCTTAGCAGGCGGCCACATCACGAGGATGGGCCAATGGCTGGTGGTTGATTTTTAAAGGGGGCAGCCCAAGGGAGGGAATTCACGTGGCCTTGAGTCACGTCCAAAGCGGAGATGGAGCAATTAGATCCACTTGTTTGTCGGTGGGGATGGCTTGTGGAGGCTTCTCAACCAGCAGTGGATTGAGCATGTACCATGATGACGACGACGAACATATTTAGTCCACACAAATGCATGCCCGTTCAAGTGCTCCCGCATATTTCTCTTCCAAGGGGAAGTCACTCAACAATGGAATTCCTTACACGTGCAATCGTTTTAGCACGCGAATTGGAGATTCCTCTTAACACACACACACTTTTCCAATGGAGATGTTGCGAGCGAAACATTGCGATGCATTCATGTGGGCGAAATTTTTTTCCATGAGAGTGATGTACGGGCCTTGGCATGAGATTGTGAGTGTATGTATCTTGAACTTCTTTCGCACCGTACGTAGCCAACCGTGCTCATCGGAGGCGCAATGTCCAGCAGCAGCCGCTGCTACCGACTGCCTTGGCTTGCTTGCAACAGAGCCACTGAGCTCAACGGGGCCTTTCCGGCGAAAATAAATTCTCGAGCTTTGAGACATTGCCCTCACAAGGGTGTAGGAAACACACCGATATCACGACGTGGTGATAATTTTCACCTGTGAAATAAAAATTTAATTGAGCTTTTTCTATCATTATTTACTATTTTTCCCCGATCGTGCTTACGGCCAAATTACATTTCTGATGGCACGATTCAAGAGGAGCGGCGTGCGATGTGAAAATCACGGAACTACTTCCCGAGATCACTTCGAGGTCCCGTTCGCGCGCGCGGGGGCACGGTTCGGCTTCGATCTCGTTCTGTCGGAAAGACAGCGTCTGAATGAACACCACCAGGCTTGGCAGCGTATATTTAAGTTGGGTTGGAGGGGGAAGAGCGCCTTGACAAAGGAATTTGCATATCAAGAGGAAGCTGTTTGCGTTGTGGCCGAAACGTCGTAAGAATTATTTTATTATGTTTTATTTCCATTATTTTATTATTTCCCTTCTACGTGACTTTACCGAAAGAACCAAGAAGATGAATCCCTGCAGTCACGAAAGCTTTAAATTGAAATGTAACTCCTCTATTGTTGCTGTCAACAGCATTGCGGGGGTTGGGAGGTGTTGCTGGCTCATCTTGTGCGAGTCCACACCACGTTGGAATGTCTCTCTCTCGCCCCGTGCTCACGTGGAGTGTTCTCCCGTTCTTCCGGGTTTTCCCTCCACATTTAGAAACACGCGTTTAGAGTTATTTGGCCGCTTTAATTTCGACATGACAAGGCACTTTGTTGAGCTATCATTTGTGGCCAGGTCGCTTGTTAAAAACGCTATATAGCTCAGTGGAGCCTTACCTGCTAAAATAAAAAAAAGTTTAGTTTTTGTTTTAATAATCTGTGTTGACCTCCCAGCTGGAAAAACATTGCCAAATTAAGTGAAAACTAAACTTAAATATTGGATTTGTCTGTGTGCAATCATTGGCGACCCAGACTAAGACGTTAAACGTGCTACATTTGAGAGACACCCAGGTTAAGTCCCTTTGCCTTGCATGGTGTTGCTATAATTAAACTGATTATATAAAGTGTGTTCCTTGCCAGATTCCACTCTACTCTATCATAGATTCATGAACTGTATGCATTTATTGTATTTTAATTTCCAAAGTACAGATGCAATTTCGAAGTTATGCAAATATTGTTAAACAAGGAAAGGTTTGTGTGTGTGTGCGTGTGCGCACGGTTATACATGCGCGGCTTTGTCAGTAATGTTTTGCTCAAATGAAGAATTGAGGTGGTGCGCGTACTCCCCGTTTGCAGCCATGAGCCAGCGGAGGAAATTCCTCGTTCCTATGTCAGGTGACCAGACATTCTATTTAGACACAACCACTGACTCCTGGGTGGATGATAACCCGAGTCAATCCTCCAACCAGTAGTTGAACTCTCAAACTTCTGATTGCGGGACACTCTCTACCATTGAGCCACCTGGCGGGGTTTAGCACGTGGCGTATCATCCCCCCCCCACGCGTTCCTCTCCCTAACCCTGCTCACAATGTACTCTTGTACCCACTGATCCTGACACAATCAAGTGATGATGTGAGTGAGCACAGCGTGTGTGTGTGTTTGCGTGCGTGTGCTCACAACACAAAAGTCAAAGACCTCCGTATAGCCTAATAACAGACTGTTTGGGCAAGTGCTATCCACTACTGTAGTGTAGTGGTTCGTGCGCTGCGCTACGAACCTAGCGACCCGAGGTTCGATTCCCGCTCACGGCCAACATCAGTGACGTTTTATCTAAACCGGTCCTGGGCCTCCCCTAGGTCGACTCAGCCTCACATGAGCACCTGGTGTGGTGTGTAAATATCGCCAGTGGGGAGACAAAGGCGGTCGTGCGCGGTGATTACCTTGTGTACCGTGCCGATGCACAAGATAATCACCGCGCACTAACAGCACTTGCCGCAACAGCGTGTAAAGGCTATACGGGGGATCTTTGCCTTTGTGTCAAAGGGGGTTAAATCGGAATTACCCCCAAAATATTACCGGGACCTGCTGTGGGCAGATAAACCTAACAGATCAACGTGGGACACACTGCCAGATTACGGACGCCTATTTTATCAATGTGGATCAGCTGCCTTTCTGTGGCCCTAATTCTTGTGCACTGATCCTTTCTACTGCTCCAGGGTTCTTGGTATCGATTGACAAGATAACTCCTATCTCGTCTTGTCTGTCACCCGGCAAAACGCATGGGGGGTGGGGGGGGGGAAGCCCACTGGCTCCAAAACAAGCCCGACAATCCAAATGGGATGGCATGGAATGAAATAATACTCGCAGGAAGATTAATGGCACCAATTATTCTGCATTAACCGGTGAAACGCTCACCAATAGCGATGACCCATTTCATGGTTTCGGATATCAAATTTCTATTTTTGGGCCCGATGTAATGTTATTTCACATTTTCAGATGTAAATTTATTTAAATCGTAATAGAAAAAAATATAATTTTACGTAAACATATCCACGTTGTTATTGGTTTTTATGATGTAAGCAAATGTGACGTCACACGAGGGCACTTTTGCCATTAAAAGTGATGACACTAGATTTTGTATAAATCAGAAAACTAAACAAAATGTGGATCATTCCATCTCATCCCGAGTATTGTCAACAAGTTCTGAGGGTTGGGGGAGGGGAAGCTGGGTGTGGGAAGCGACAATTCCCCTAAAGTAGTATCCAATACGAACGACATTTGCTGAGCAAATTGTTCTGCATGATATGAGGACCTTGTCCGAGAGGAGAGAGAGAGACCGGCCACGACTTGACGTGAATCTGTGAACTTACCACCTTGTGGGCGCCGTTATTATCCATAGAGAAAATACTCATCCGTAAACAATTGTAATACTACAGTCGATTCGCCCCATAGTTTATCGGGACATCTCGGTGTTTTACGAGTTCAAAGAAAGGTGAACGTATCTAATGCTATCCGAATTGCAGTCCTAATTGGTTGGCACACGATACCCAACTAAACAGCCACGTCACGATGATACTTACCTTCACCCCGCAGCGTTGAAAGTGTCCTGAAATCGAAAAACTGCCAGAGTCTGTCCACAGACACAAATCTGGGCTCTCTTTGTGTCTCACCTGAAATTGGGCTGGGATTCTCGAACAATCGTCGGCTCCTCTGTTGCACCACGCGGTGCCCTGCTGCTATTTCTAAAGCCACCGGTTGGACCGCCGACTTAATTTCCATTGGCAATATTCCTTTGAGAATATGCCCGTTCGCTAATGATGATTGACGCCGATTAGGAAGTGACTTCAGAATGTAGGTCTCATTTCCCATTGCACGGGGGGAGGGGGGGTCTTGGGCAATACCACCATCAAGTGAATTAATGTTCATACCACAAGTAATTACACAACACTTAAAAAAAACGACAGGGACATTATGTTAAGCCACTGAAGTCGGTTGTGCGTTTACAGTTCACATTTGGATTGGCATCGCGCAAACACACACACACATAACAAATAGTACCTTTTTGCATTTTGTAAATGTGTCCAATGTCAATTTTATTTAAAGCCAAAGTCGAATGGTTTCATTGCTCAGATGAGCACGGGACGGTGCTTAGATCTCGTTCCTGGGCTCTCCCCTCGGTCGCCTTAATATTAAATTAAATATGTACTTCGCGCGTTTGATTTAAACCTCAGCACTGGGGAGACAAAGGCGGCCGGGTGTGCTTCTGGCCATCCTCCCTCCATGTGCGCTTTGGCGAGACAAATTCACCAGGCGTGGTGCTGGCCACCCACCCCCTCGTGTGCAGTGCCGGCCTTCATAGGTGCTCGCTAACAGTACTTGCCCCAACAGTCCAAGGCTATACGGGGGATCTTTGTCTTTGTGCATATGTGTCCGTGGGTATGTGCCCTACAGGCGTATCAGCTTTTCAATGAAAAATGGAGAAGGGGAAAAAAGTAAAAATTTCCATTTTTATAGACACCGTGCATGCTGTAGTTTCGGGGAGAAGAGGAAATATCTATCGGATAACAAAAAAAAGGAACACGTTTTATATATTTCCATGATTGCAAATACTTATTACATTCATATGCTGCATTTTAACAGGGTAACTTATCACGGAGTTGAAAATAACCTGGCATGGAGAAGTACCAGCGTAAACGGTAACCTTTGGCTATTTTGCTTGGTATGCATGTATGCTTGCTCATGGATGCATATATGGATTTGTGTGTGTGGACAGTGGCTGTGTAAGCGATTAGCGCACTGCGCTTCGAACCTGACCACCCGAGTTCGATCCCCGCTCTCTGCCAACATCGGTGACGAATATCTAAACTGGTCCTAGGTCGACTCGGCCTCAAATGAGTACCTGGTGCGGTGTGTAAACATTGCCGCTTGGCAGATAAACCTGGCCAGGCATGGTGCTGGCCACCCATCCCGTCGTTGCGCGCCGGTCTTCATAGGTGCTTCTCACCAACAGTACTTGCCCCAACAGCCTGTTATGAAGCTATACAAAGGGGATGCACGTGGGACCGGTATGTACATATTAGGAAATAAATAGTGCCCAGAGAGATTGTCTATCAGGGTTTAAGACTGCGCTTAACACCATGGGGCCTGATGAGAATTCCAATAAAACAAATTCTGGTGACGAGGTTTTACATTTGCATGTGAATACTGTCGATAGTCTAATAGAGGAGTTGATATTGAGTAACAGACAAACCCTTTCAACATCTCTACAAGTATTACAACTAATAATTCAATGTTGCTGGCACATTGCATTGGGGGAATATTTGTTGTTGAGGACGGGGCACAATCACAATGCATCGCTGGACCCAACGCGTCGCTGGACTCGATAAAAGGAATTTTACATATTATGGATTCGTTTCAGATTGCATTTATTTACGATATTGGATTTTTGGAAGAAAAAAATGCGGGCACAATTTTGTATTTTATTTCTGATGTAAATGCATTTTGGGTTTCATTGCATAGCATTCGATTTAATAACTGTTTACGCATTGCATTAAAAACAGATAATTGTTGAATTTGAAAGGGGTTTCTATCTAATGTATAATAATTGGAATGTAAACATATATAATTTTAGCAAAAATGTCACGCTGGTGCATTTTGTTGAGAATCAGAATCATAATCGGAATATGTATTCATACTTGAGGACGTGACATCAATTTCTGTGGTGGCAAAGTTTTGGATACATCTAAAATGTTGCATCTTTGTCCAAATGTTTGGATTGTGTTTCATGAATCTGTAAATTGCAAACACTCCACCAAGTCGGTTGAACACATCGGCTATCATTAACAATACAGGGTTTTTTCGGTGAGATCGCGTAAATATATAAATGTGTCGTTAACCCCGCCACCACCTGACACAGCAAATTAGTAAAGTTTGTCACCTATACAGAACATGCCAATTCTGTTTACGTGACAAACCCTAGAAATTGGCTGTGTCGGGTGGTGGCGGGTTTAACGACACATTTATATATTTACGCGATCTAACCCAAAAAAACCTCGATTATGGACTGCACAGGAGATACATTGGTTCATATATTTGTAAGTGCTTAGCATAGAAATTATGGTACTTTATAAGCTGACCCTACTCAAGAGAGGCCCAGATCTGGTTCAGAAAATCTCTACCTGATGTGTAGCCGCGGACAGGAATCGAACTTGGCCCACTGACATTCTTAGCACAGTGCACAAACCACAACACTGTCGCTCCTCCACAAACAGGATAAAGACAAAGACCCCCCTCCCCCGTATAGCCAGCCTTAACAGACTGTTGGGGCAAGTGCTTTTAGTGAGCACCTGTGAAGGCCGGAACGGCACGCGACGGGGATGGGTGGCCAGCACCACTCCCGCGTGACTTCGTCTCGCCACAGCTGATATTGTTCACACCACACCAGGTCCTCTTGAAAGGCTTAGTCGGCCCAGGAGGCGGCCCAGGATCAGCTCAAATATTCACCGCTTCTTGTTGGTCTTGAGCGCACAGAAACACAGATAAATATCCCACGTATTGTCTGTGCGATCATGCCTGTGAAGAGCAAAGAAGCGGGACGTTTCATACAAAGCCAGCATTGTTGCAACACTGATAGTTGTTTTTCTTCCAGTAATAGGCTGGTTAGGGAGGGATTGTGTACAGTGGCCAAAGGAGATCATTTCGACATCGCCCGCACACCAAACGAAGGTTAACCAACAGTCTCCGCCTCGCTCATCTCTCGGTATTTATTTTTAGAAATCCCTTTCTGTCCGTGGCTTTTGTGACTTCTGGCTGATGCTTCAGAGTGCTTCACCTCGGCTGGCTTGAGCAATGGGTTACTGTTTCATATTCTTAGGGTTACTGTTTGTGCCGCTGTTTGCCGGAGCGCAGGGAAGTCCACCGACAAACGATCGGCGGGTTCGTTGTTGTTATTGTCCTTGTTGTTGTTGTCGTTCTTGTTGTTAAACGCCGAATGCATTTGCATCCGTGGTCGGCCCGCGCGACAGCTGTGCTTCCAGGAAACGAGAGGCAAGCCACGAAAGAGTGAGGCAAATGTACGATTATTCTCCGTGAGCATAAACCATCATGCGAACTCTGGTCATCCTCGCAGCAGAGGTGGCTGTTGGCGAGCCATCGAATCAAAGACGGTCACCGCATCGCGCGCTTTCAGATGCGTGTCTGCGGCCGTCTGGAACGCTCTTCCTTCCAATATTAGAAAGCAACTGGAGTTATGTACTTTTAAGTCTAGATTGAAAACTCATTTTTCTAGAACTGATTTTTGTGTTTAGTTTATTGTCCTTCCCCCACACCTCCGATTTAGCGCGGTTGGCAACGTACGGTGCGAAAGAAGCTCAATGTACACCCAACAATAAATGATTGCGTGGATCTCTCCCGGCTGTGTTTGATCAGTTTGTACCGCGCGTTGTTCTGCTGCACAATGTCCGGCATTTCACGCCACGGCCACTTTGAAAGTTGCAGAAGAGAACAACTGTCAGCTCGCAAGTTGTGCGATTGTAATTTATTTTTTTCTTCGCGGTTGGACTGTGCATACTTTATGCTAGGGATTTTTTGAGTCGTACCACTCGTTCCTGGCAGCTTCTTGAGAAACTCCCACGGGTGATTTTACACCCATGGTTTCTAACTTCTTCAAGAAGCTTCCAGCACATTCAGCAAAAACCATCGGGCGTGCCAAAAGAACACGCGGTTACAAACCGAACGGGGCACCCATCGGATGTCTGTACCGTACATCAGTGAACTCCTACACATGAGCATTGTGTGCTTGCTACCAAATATGATTTCTAAATATTGTTTGATTTGCTGGCTTTGTGTGTGTTTGTCACGCACACACACATACACGCGTAAACACAATGAAAATGTAGGATCCCTGTCCAGCTTTATAAATTTTCGAGGCTAGTGCTGTTAGTGAGCTCCCATTTAGGCCATTTGTGGCTTTTGGAAGTGATAATAATGTTAAACTCCAACACCATTTAGCCATTAAAGTGGAGCCAACCCAGGAAAGACAGGGCTTGTTCGAGTCTCACTTGCCACTAATGTGAGCCGTGGCCAGGAATCAATATACATGGCTGGGTTAAATGCGCAGTGATTTCACCACTATATAAAAAAAAAAAATCTCTCATATAGCCTTCAACAGACTGTAGGAGCAAGTGCCGTTAGCGAGCAGCGAATGAAGGCAGGCACAGCTTACGAAGGGGTCGGTGGCCAGCACCACGCTCGGCCGCCTTTGTCTCCCTCGTGGCGATGCTCACACACCATACCAGGTACTCATTTGAGGTTGAGTCGACCTAGGGGAGGCTCTGGGGACTGGTTGAGATAATCGTCACTGGTGTTGGCCGCGAGCGGGAATCGAACCCGGGTCGCTGGGTTAACCGCTACACCACCACACGCACACACTAATTCACTGGTGATGCCAGACTTACAGGCACACGATGTGTTATACAAGCAGTATGCGCACACGTTTGCACACTTGATTCATGTTAAAGCTAAGGCTTTAGACTATATCAGTAGGATTTTTTTTACTTATTTCCATTTTTGGCAGGATGCTAGACGGCGATTCTAAGTGTTTTTTTTCAGAAGCTTTAGAGCAGGGGCTTAATTCCTGCCAAAATAAGTGCTGATACTCGGAAGAGTGGGAAAGTACGTTCGGGAGGGAGGCAGAATGGGCTTCCCGTCAGCTACAAGGTCGCCTGCCAATGCTGCCACCACCCCTCCACTCCTGGTCATTCACCAATCTATCTGTGCTCCTGTCCCTCTGCACTACAGCTCCTGTCCCTCTGCACATCTGATCTTGTCCCTCTGCGCTACTGCTCATACCTCCCTGCGCTACGCCTGTATGAAGGCCTCTCCAAGCCGTGGCGGTCATGATGTTTGTGCTTGACCACACTTTCCCACGCTGGTTCGTGTGGGCTAATGACGTTTGGGAGAAGTGAGGTGGGGGGTGCAGGATCTGTCGGGATATCAATCACCACCTGAGGTTCGTAGTGGCCTAGGAGACGAACGACAGCTCGCCACAGCGCAAACCCAGTGCACTCACCGCTGCGTCGCTGCGTGCTCGCTAAAAACCCATTTAAGATTCATGTGTGAGCCTGGAGACCTGCAGCTGGAGGTCGTGGTGGGAGTCGGTGATTACTGCAATAATTTCCAACACCTCGATGCACGATGAATGCATGCAGATGCTTGCTTTTTTTTAATCGGAAAAAAAATATTGAAACTTACTACTAGTATACACGTCGAAAGGCAATTACATACAAAAAATAAAAATTTCTGTTATGTAATTTATATACGCTTATGCCACAATATTATGTTAAGCACTGAAATGTTTGCAATGTCGTGGGTTAATGTCTTGTTCATGAAATGGCAGGGCATTATAAGTTTACAATTTATTTTCAATGCCCGGCAATGAAGCCCTGCAGGTTTTAACTAAATACTAATAAGTACATATTTCAACTTGTAACGCGGCACGGCTCTCTCTTAGAGAGAGAACGACCCAGAAGTGAAAAAAACGGCAATCAAAGCGGCTCCTTAATAAATTTTCCTCGACGTAAAAAACTTTTTTTTTTCCTTATGAATAGAACCACTCGTATATATTTATTTTAACACTTCCTATCGGCCACACGGCCTTCTGGGAGTGCGTAATTTCAGCAACGCTCGAGTGCGTCGCCACTAAATCAAAAGCCGTCTCGCTTGTCTTGCCGGAGAGGACGCTACGTTGTGTGTCAGCGCTTTATCGCTCTTCCCGGTGAAATTGGGCGCCCGACTTTCGTGGGCAGGTGACACACTCGAGTCTCTGTGATGCGTCAACGAGCCAGCCACTGCCGACGAGCGCCTTGGTGACGCGCTAGGGTGGTCACTCTCCTCCGGCTCGGGATGCTATTCCTGCGAGAGTGGGTTTGACACGCGTCCACTCCGCCACTTGTGTCCGCACGAGCCTTGGAGTCTCAATTCAGGGGATTGCCGCATTTCGAGCAGCGGTGCGTCCCCCCGGTCTATCGCTTGCCACGTGCCAGCTCCACGAGACCTGTCAGCTGTCCACATACCCCTCTACCGCCACGTAGAATTGTTTTTTGAAAGAAAAAAAAGACATTTTAACCAGCCAGATTTAACCTGGAAATAATGGTATTGATTAATGTGTCAAGGTGCTGTGGTGCTCGAGACTTAAAATCCAGAGGTCGCCGGTTCAACTAGATCTCCCGGTGCGGCAGCTGAAGCAACTGCGTGAGTGTGTTTTGTTGTTGCTGTTGTTGTTGCTTTTATCCGACCGCTTGCAAGGGGCTGCGGAAAACTCCCTCTGGTGGGAGGCCTTCCGCCAGCGGTGGCGCGAGCGAGCAATTGCAGGGCCTGCACCTTTACCTAATTTCGATTTCGATTTAAGGCTTTCGTGACTGCAGGGATTCATCTTCTTGGTTCTTTCGGTAAAGTTACGTAGACAGACCTGTTCTTCACCTGAGGACCGCTGCTTGCGTTGTGGCCGAAACGTCGTGAGAATTATTTTATTATGTTTTATTTTTATTATTTTATTATTTCCCTTCTACGTGACTTTACCGAAAGAACCAAGAAGACTAATTTAGATTGATAAACAATTTAACGTGGCTTTGCGTTTTTAAGGGTTTCATCAAAATCTATTCAACTGAAATGGATTATTTTCTCTTTTGTCTGCACGGGGGTTTATGTTTTGGGGGGTACGGGGTTTTCTTTGCATGTGGCGATGATCGGCGTTCGGGGTGGATTTTTTGTTTAAGGTCATTGTTGTGGGAGAGGGTTTTGCTTACCGTTAGCACGAGGGTGTTGTGTGTTTTTATTGAAGGTTTGCGTTGAGGTTGGGGTTATGTTTAATGTCGGTTGGGGTTTGTTTAAGGTTAGTGTCCCGGATTGGGGCAGAAGCTTTTTGTTGTTGTTTGAAGGTAGTGGCAGGCATTACTGTTGTGGTTTTTAATGTTCGTGTTGTTATATTGGCGTTTGTTTTAAGGTGGGTGTCCGGCAACAGAAAAAATATTTTTTATCCAGCAGTGGAACTGCTGAACCAGGAAGAACACAGCGAGATGTGACGGCCCTCTCTCGCTGTGTTTTTTTCTGCATGAGGACGACCGCTTGTGTTGCAATCGAAACGTCGTGATATATCATTTATTATTTTATTTTATTTTTCTACCTACGTGACTTTACCGAAATAACCAAAGAAAATAGGTCAGTGGCCAAACAAAGCACAATGGTAATTATAAATACAAATGCAATTAAAATGTACGTCAATTTGTCTCGCTGGATGAAGAACTCCATCACATGCCGTGTTGGTCATATGGGGTTGTTAGACCATACTTCACCACCCTGGTCAGCGCGGCTTGGTGAGGAGGAGAGGCCGATTCCCAGGAACGGTTCGGATGTCGCTCGCCACTGACGTTTGCTGCGGCTGTAAATTAAATGAAATTTTTTAAAGCACTTTTATTGTGGACGAGAGATCGATCTGTCAGTCTATTGACTAGAGACCCCACAGGAAAGAGTGGTCCGTCAGCCTATTGTCTAGAGACACCATCGGAGCCCAGTCTGTCTATTGTCTAGAGACCCCGTCAGAGACTTGCCTGTCAGTCTTTTGTCGAGAGCAGTGGTTCCCAACCTGCCAACAAAAAAACAGGTTTTTTTCTTGGACCACAACGTACCACCTCAAACATTTTTTTTTAAATCAAACCACCTCTAAATCGTAGTATCTGCAAGAGTTCCAGAGAGAGAGAGAGAGAGACTCCCATCTGTAATCTAGACACACCCCTGTAGTAGCTGGTCTGCATACTGTCGTCCAGAGATCTTCGGCTAAATCATTCTGACTTGATCGCAGAAAGCATCGTGGGATTTCCATGTTACGGCGTTTTGTGAATGAGTGCACGCGGTAAACATGTTGTGGAAAATAAAGATGCGGTGGAGTGAATGCAATGGTGATTTTTGTAATTCTATATTTGAAGCTTTCGTGACTGCAAGGATTAATATTCGTAGGTTTTTTCGGTAAAGTCACGTAGGTAAAAAATAAAAATCAATAAAAGTAAAATAAAAATAAAATAAAAATCACGACGTTTCGGAGGCAACACAAGCTTCCGTCTTCAGGTGGAACCGTAACAGCACGATAGCTGTATCAAGTGCTCTCACTTAGCTGTATCAAGTGCTCTCACTTGATACAGCTATCGTGTTGTGACGGTTCCACCTGAAGACGGAAGCTTGTGTTGCCTCCGAAACGTCGTGATTTCTATTTTATTTTTATTTTACTTTTATTGATTTTTGTAATATCTATGCCAGGCCGCGGTGCGGGTTTGCAAAGGCAACTACTCATAATTGGCGGCAAACAAGCTGATCTATTAGCCCTTAGCTGGAGGGTCAGTTGGTCCCCGGCCAACTGTTGTGAGCCAATTACACCGCAGTTTAAAGTCACGCTGGGCAACAAGAGGGGTACACGTAGCCTCGCTACCCTTGCCTTGCTGTGCCTTGCTGAGCACGTTGCTTGCCAGTTGCTGTGCTTCCACAACATGGTAGGAATACATTTCGATTTAAAGCTTTCGTGACTGCAGGGATTAATCTTCTTGGTTCTTTCGGTAAAGTCACGTAGAAGGGAAATAATAAAATAACAAAAATAAAACATAATAAAATTTTGATTTAAAGCTTTCGTGACTGCAGGGATTCATCTTCTTGGTTATTTCGGTAAAGTCACGTCGAAGGGAAATAATAAAATAATAAAAATCAAACATAATTAAATTTCGATTTAAAGCTTTCGTGACTGCAGGGATTCATCTTCTTGGTTCTTTCGGTTAAGTCACGTAGAAGGGAAATAATAAAATAATAAAAATAAAACATAATAAAATTTCGATTTAAAGCTTTCGTGACTGCAGGGATTCATCTTCTTGGTTCTTTCGGTAAAGTCACGTAGAAGGGAAATAATAAAATAATAAAAAATATAACATATTAAAATAATTCTCACGACGTTTCGGCCACAACGCAAGCAGCCGTCCTCAGGTGAAGAACAGTTCTGTCGGAAAGACAGCGTCTTTATTTTATTATTTACCTTCTACGTGACTTTACCGAAAGAACCAAGAAGATGGTAGGAATACTTGTTTCTTTACGTGGAGGGCAGGATACGTGATGGAGACGTCATCCGCTCATTTATTAAATCGTTCCCATTCTCCACGACGCTAATGATCACTTTGAGTTCCGCTCTTATTTTACGCCAAACTAGGATCCCCCATATCGCCAGGGAGAGGATTCGTCGCTCGTGTAAGATGGGCAGTTCAGCAGAATTGATTAAAGCAAACCCGACGGTGCCGATGAGACACCTGCGTCAAAAGCGGCACAGCGCCTGCTCCCTCCTGCGGAAATGATCCACCCCCAGAAGGCCGCATCGGCTGATGGGTTGTCATGGGCAAAGACGAATATGCGAAGGAGGCATTCTGTCTGCTCATTTATTTTGTTAAAGAAGATATCTAGACATCCCCCCCACCACCACCACCTCCCTCCCTCACCCCAAGGGCTTCAGTGCCCCCGACAAATGCAGTATATTTAGCCCCTGGCCATCACTGGAAACCGAGGACCGTCCTCTGGGATTAGGGAGTAGGGGGCCAATCCCACCATGTGGGTCCGCTCGACGTCTTCAAACTAAACCAGAATAATTTATCTGACACCGTGGCGTTGAAGCGTGCCGCCCCCCCCTAAAGCGCAAGGCCCGGGGCAGTCGCCCAGATTCGCCGTGACCCCAGGGACGGCTTTGTTGGCCACACACCGGACGTGGCGGCTAACACCACGACGTGGAATGCGTCCGCGCAAAAGGTTCAAAGTTAAATTATTCATCGGCACAATTAAAAGAGGCGATGTACAGCAAAGGGATGTAAAACCTCGCGTGACATTCTAATTGGTCGCCTCCTAACAGTCACTCGAAACGCTGCCGTTAAAAGCCAATGAGAGTGGCTCAAGATTAAAAAATGTAAAAAGCAATTTCATTTCCCGTAAATCATATCGCGAATTAACCAATTGGTAGAAGAAGCAAGCGGTAATGAGTGGTCGTGTAGAAACTAGGAACACCGAGTACTGCGTGGCAGAGTGCATAGACTGGCAAACAGAGTACAGTTCAACGCTCTTGTGGCAGAGTGCAAGAGGAGAGGGTCGAGGTAGAGCAGGAACGAAAGAGACTACCAACACAGAGGACTGGGGCTGACTGAGGCTGTCTCCATAGGCTGCAAGAGACCGGGCTAACAGGGGCTGTCTCCCTAGGTTGCAAGAGACTGGGGCTGACAGAGGCTGTCTCCATAGGCTGCAGGAGACTGAGCTGACTGAGGCTGTCTCCACGTGTATCTTGCGCCCCTGTGGATGCCACGGCTTCAGAACGGATTGATTGCTTGCACCTATGACACGACCAAATGTCCAGTCGGTCGCACGCAGTGAACTGCCCCACTGCTGCCTTGTGGACACGTGGCAGGGCTCACGTGGTATCGAGCGTAAAAGTCTCGTCAGAGGAACAATGGGCAGCAGGGTGGTGTGCCCAGTGGTATAACGCTCGTGCCTCACCGCAAGAAGGTGACCTGGGTTCGATTCCCGACCCGGGTGCCTCTCTGTAGTGTTTAAACGTTTCCCCCTGGTCTGCATGGGTTTTCTTCTGGTCCCCTGCTTACCTGGCAAAAGCTTAAAAAAGGGCGTACAATGCCGCTGGTATCGGCCCAAACATCCCAATGCTGAAGAATTGCCTGCAAATAACTCAATGTGGATTTAAACACCGCGACATCGTCCCCAACTGGGAAGACTTTGCAGGACCCTGATGCCAGGTGACTTTTGAAAAAGGAAGTGATTAGCTCAGTGGGCTTTACATTTTTGAATTAAAAGAAAGTTATGTTTTATTTGTTTTAAGTGATGTGTTTACCTTTCCTATACTTTGCACTCCTATCGTATTTTTGTATTGTTTGTTCTTGTAACCTTATGACATGCCCCTACTGGACATCTGTGAAAAGGAGCTTTATTGCTCATTGGATTCCTCCAGTATGAATAAAGATTGTTAGTCTAATTCTGCAAAATAATCTTCGTGACAATTTTCTGGGTAAAGAATCTTAAACAACAGTAACAGCAATAATGACGATGTTTCGACCGCTCTGCATGGATTTAGAATTTCTCTCGTGAGCGTGGCAGTGGTGGTTGCAGATGCTCTACGAGGATTTAAATTTTTTTTTTTCTCGTGAGCGTGGCAATGGTGAATGCAGACTTGTGGCAGAAGGCTAATTAGCCGAGCTCACAAAGCCACACGCAGCAGTGGCAGCTAAGCACATTAAACATACTTTACATATCATTTCGCACAGCACACCTGGGGAGAGATTAAAGTCCATGGCTACGGAGGTCAGATTTTTAGTTTCAGCCGCAGGGAGACACTCCTGCGACGACTGCCAGCGGAATATATTTAAACACACATCCTTCATAAAATGGGCTTTGTGTCTCTTTAAAGGGCTGTCGCTATGATTTTTTAACCGAATGGTAGATAATTATGTATTGCTCTGCTTCACAGATTGTCAAATGACTAGCGCTGAAAGCTTTTATAAAATAGCCAGTTTATTGCACAACACGCCACCTGCCAATCGACAAACTGTGGTGTCCCCATTTATGTGCGGGGGATTTTCTCCCAGGTCCTCCGATTTTTCCCTCCACATTTAGAAACAGGCGTTTAAGAGTGTTTGGCTGCTATAACATTTCCACGTGATAAGCCAACTTCGTTGAGCTGTCATTTGTGGCCAGGTCGCTTCTGGAAAAGATCTGTATAGCTCAGTGGGCCTTACCTGGTAAAATATAAAAAAATATATTATATTCTCTTGTAGCCCCGCCCACCACCCCCACGTTCCATTCCCTGGTTACCACATTCAGATAAGCCCCTCCCCCCTTAACTTGTATTTAAGGGCTGGTCTTTTGGAATTTTCCTCACTTGATGCAGTAATTTTAGCTGTGACGGTCCCACCTGATGACGGAGACTTGTGTTGCCTCCGAAACGTCGTGATTTATTATTTTATTTTATTTCCATTATTACTTTTATTAACTTTTAATTTTATTTTTTACCTACGTGACTTTACCGAAAAAACCTAAGAGTATATATCCTTGCAGTCACAAAAGCTTCAAATCTAGAATATACAGTAGTATGGTAAATACTGCAGGGTGGACGGAGGGGAGGAAGTTAACAGTAACATTGTTTCAACTGCCGAGCTGGGAAACTGAATCCAACCTGTGTCCGCTGTTTCGCAGATTTCAGCATAACAACGATTCTACGAGTGATGCTAATTGGTCATTAAAACGGCTTTGTAATTCATCTAAAATAAACGGCGGCAGAGAATAACTTTCCAATCGGCTGCAGGGTGTTGAATTGGGGCAGAAAATATTCCTTGAGAATTTTGAAACGCCGCTATTTTTTTTTTACTGAAAAATAATTGTGAATCGTCCAGTTTGAACGTGGGATATTCTACGCCAATGCTGTCTGCCGCCTATTAAATGACAAAACGCAACCGCAGAGCGTACAAAGAAAACACTAAATAATCGCAGGCAAGTTGATTTATTTTTCATTCTCATTAAAAAAAAATACCCAACGGAGCTTCACATCGCAATACCCACGTGTGGATGTGGAGAGAGAGAGGGAGGAAGAGAGAGCGGAGCGTTAATCAGCGGAGTCGTCGCTCCTGCCCGCAAGGCCTCTGTCTCTCTCTCTCTCGCATCACATCCCGCGCACCCTTCTTGGCCACCTCGACAGCGTTCCCCGTTTTTTTTAATCCAGGAACAATGCGTATCAAGGCCTACTGCCCGAGTGGCCGCGTGTAATGTGGAGCTTTTTGGGATTCATTCCTCCAATGCCATCTTTTTTTCTCTATGATCTTTTTTTGTGTGCGCTCGTCATTTCCGTGGCAGTAAATATTTTAAATTTCACAGGAGACCTGAATATGTTGTACATCATGGCCCACCTATTTACGCATTAATAATTGTGCACGTTTGCGGCGTTAATGTGTACGTGTAGGTCGTCTCTTTCTTTGTGTTGATGCGAGATCGAATTAATGGTTGGAAAAAAAAAACATTGCGATATGAAACACAGCAAAGAAAACACTGCAAAGTGCATTAGATGCATCTGTCAATCATCCCTAGCTTTATAATCATAACATCTGGGTTTGTATTCAAATCTTCCGCTAATGAGATATTTCCACGACTGTTTATGATTCTCAGGTTGGGAGAGAAAGGTGCAATGGATAGCCGCGCTGCACTAAGAACACAGTGACCCACGTTCAATTCCCCGGTCAGAGATAAAATCGTTGGTGTGCGATTTCGGAGCCAGACCTGCCCCCTCCCTTCACCAACCTTCGCATCGTGAAGTTGGATCATACAACCCCCCACTGGCTTCCCGTTTACCATCGCTGTCTTTTCAAACACCTGACACTGCGTGTCTTTAAATCTCTCCATGGCCTTGCCACACCTCATCTCGCCTCTCTCATCTCCTTTCCTATCCCCTCCTCTCCTCCTCTTCGTTCCCAATCTCGTCTCTCTCTCTCCATCCCTCCCTCCGCCTCCCTGTGCCAAATCCTATTTCCACTTCTTCTCCCTCCTTGCACCCCTCCATTGGAATCAATTTCTCCTGTACATCGAGCAGCACTGCCCATAGACTCAACATTGCGCATAGACTCAGCACTGGGCATAGACTCAGCACTGCCCCATAGACTCAACACTGCCCAGAGACTCAACACTGCCCTATAGACTCAACACTGCCCATAGACTCAACACTGCCAATATACTCAACACTGCCCATAGACTCAACACTGCCCCATAAACTCAACACTGCCCAGAGACTCAACACTGCCCATAAACTCAACAGTGCCCCATAGACTCAACACTGCACATAGACTCAACACTGCACATAGATTCAACACTGCCATTAACACAACACTACCCTATAGACTCAACACTGCCCATAGACTCAACACTGCCCATATACATTAATCAGTACCCCCCACCACTTAACCTCGTTCCATTACTCTCTCAAAGCCTCACCTCTTGTCTATCGCCCATTCCCTTCCTCTTCACTCGCCCCTCCACTCCTTCCCATCCCTCCCCTACCCTATAGTGACCCCCACGTGACCTCTATTGTGGTAACTCATGCCTCAGGCCCTTGCACGCTCCCTGTAAATCTAAATCACTGAAACAATGTGTTACTGCTTCTTAAACGATGTCACGCGTCTTGAGGCAAGGCGATCAATAAATATAAACTAAGATAAGAAAGGCCTCCGTAAGTCGCTAGAGCAATGCCGTAGATATCCCCTCTAGACAGTTGTATGTATGTTGAACTTCTGTCGCACCGTACGTAGCCTACTGTGCTCACTGGAGGTGCGCGGAAGGACAACAAACTAAACACAAAAGACAAAGAGAAGTTTAAGAATAGTTGTTACGCTTTCTGGCAATAAAAAAGGTGTCAAGATGTTCAAACGCCAAATAGATAGGTTTTTCAAGGAATCAAGTGTGGTTAATGCAGACTTGATTCCTTGAAAAACCTATCTATTTGGCGTTTGAACATCTTGACACCTGTTTTTTTTTGCCAGAAAGGGTAAAACCTATTCTTATTTTTTCATACTTTGATACTGGAAAAAAGGTCCTACGATATTATCTCTGAGGCGTACTTTTCCACTCCGTTCAGTCGTCTCCGCTTGAGCAACTTCGGTTACGTACGGTGCAAAGGAAGTTCAACATACACGCGTACGTTTTTATAAAGATGTGAGGGCACCCAAACTTTACCCCACACACAATGTCCCGACGAGAGCTAAAAATACGTTACCTTGCACTGGAGACATCCTTGTCAATGCTCGTGGGTGCACACACAATAACGATCATTCTCGAGATTAATTAACAACACTACTTAATTCCCTGCCACAGGACGAGCAAAACGAATTACGAACAGCAACTTAATTCGCAATGTTCATTGCCCCATTAACCCCATCATCCACGGACCCGTTTATGTTTGTCGACACAATTTCGGAGATTTGGGCACTCCAACATCGCAGTATTACGCAACGGTCGGTCGGAGTGGGAAGGCGAGCGAGGCTGCGCTTGTCAATGTAGACCCCTCTCGGTCACGAGTGTCGCTCGAACCAAGAGGTGGGCAGCAATTAAAGGAACGCGAGCGAATGATCTTGACGGGCATGTTAATTTCTGCAAGCTCTTTGTTGTTGTTGCTGCTGCTCCCACCCGCTCGCTGGTGCTTTGCTTACAATGTGTTGTACATTCAGGTTCGAGCCGTGGGTTCTGGTACCAAATTCCTATCGCTGTGTATATATTTTTTTTATCAAATATATAAAAATAATGTTCAGTTTTTTTTTCTTTCCCTCATATTTTAATGTTTTTTTTTCTTACCCTCATATTTTAATGGTAATAATTCAGTTTGTATATTAATATTATTACTACCATTCTCTTGCTTAGTTTTTGTGTTAGAATTGTGTTTTTCTCCTAAACAACGACATTGAAATAAATCGTACACGTTAGGCTTCACGAATACACTCTTTTGGCCAATACTGCACGGGGCACCGTTGCGTATCAGCACCGACCTGCATGAGCAGCTCACACCCAGAACGCTTCGTGTGCAGGGTGTGTTGTTCGGCACGACGTCCGACGTTTTGCAGCCACAACCCAAAATCAACATCGGTTCTCGTTGTGTGGACCGCAATGAGGTTGTAGGCTGGGCAGAATTTTAACCGAGACGCTTTTTGTGCCTTGCACTGGCTTCCGGAGGCACGGGTTACATTTAGACACCCTTTGATACCCAAACAGTGTTGCCAATTGGATAGCATTGAAGCATCATGAATTGGAATCATAATAATTACTTTCACCAAGTAATTAATTATGCCAGAGGGCTTGCAGGTGATTTTGTTTAAACATCAGTGTTTAGACAGGGCTATAATGTCATACCATGTTTTAATACTCGGCGTAATGATGTTCTGTAGATTGAAAAGATCGACCTCTATTCCCACTTTTCTCTCCCTCCCTCTGTCTCCCTCCTCTCTATCTGTTGCCAATTGCCCGATCTGGTGGCACCGCTCTAGAGATGGCAGTTGTGCGGATCACGCCCGGAAAGTAGAAATCTAATCAGCGAGTTTCTTAATCGCAGATTCATTGGGACTCCGAGTTCTAATCCGCATATTAAAACGGGATTACGATCGACTTAGACGTCGGCCAATATATTATTTTATTTAATACAAATTCTGCAAAGAGGCCACGCAACGTATACGTGAAATGCACAGACTGCACATGTACAGACGATATTTTTATCCGACCTACCTATATTGTATCTGTCCATTTAAGCGATCTAACCCCCCCCCCCCCCAAAAAAAAAACCCTGTATTATGGATTTATCCTCCATGTGAAACGCCACGTTCGAGACGGCCTCTTGCGATAAGAATGAAGCGAAATACAAAAACGAACTAAAATAACAATTTGCTGGGGGTCTTTTTTTATTTCCCTGCCACTCTTTTGTCGTTCCACCGCTGGACGAGGGCCTCTCCCCCCACGCTGTTGCGACCTTGTAGGGGGTCGACTGGACGGAGCTTCGTCCACGCTGGTTCGGTGGTGAGGGCAGCAAGCACGGACGTCGAATGGGGAGTTGCAGCACATTGGATATTGCTGTGCCCTGCCCCCACCACACAGGGCAGCAGCCCATGGCACCTGTTGTCATGCACGGCGCTCTCAACCATCGCCCAAGCAGCTCGCCATAATCGACGCCGCTGGGCTTCCGAGATTGGATGCATTCTGGGCGATTTATCGGCGACTTAGAAGGCACGGAGCAGGGCGATCCGTTTATGGACACCCCACAAAAAAACAAGGCACATTATGGATGGTAAACAGCATCTTGTTTCGAAGCCTCGACACGTCTCTCCCACCAATATCATTACCCTCATTCAATATTTTAACCGTCTGCTTTGCGAGGTATGGGGCCATCCCTTTTCGCAATATTTTAATTGTGCGGTTGAGCAGAGATTAAGAGGCCTATTATACATCGGTGGGGTATCTATGAATGTATCACCCTGTGAACATCCGTGCTCAATGCTTGCTGTATTAAAAGCGCGATGCGACGTGGCTTTCATTCAATTTGAAGCCACTCATTGACCGATGTGCAATTTGATGAATAGTGACGATGCCGGTGATGATGGTGACTACATAACGGTTGTGTGTCAATTCGGTCAATATTAATATATACTCCTGAACGCTGCATGTTATTCATCACAACATAAGACACACAATCCCTGCCGTGGCGTCGCGTCCTGTATGAATGTTGCTCACATGCATGTGTGTTGGTATGCGTGTGTTTGCGGTGGTAGTGTAGCGGTTGGCGCGCTGCGAACCTGGCTACCCGAGTTCGATTCCCGCTTACGGCCAACACCAGTGGCGATTATCTGGACAGGTCTTGGGCCTCCCCGTGGTCGACTCAGCCTTTAATGAGTACCTGGTCTCACGTGTAAAAAACATCACTTTTCCCCAATGGTCTGGTAAAGGCTATACGGGGGACCTTTGTCTTTGTGTGGCAACACCAGTTCAATTCGTGGCCATAGGAATTGAACAATGGCCAGGAATTGTGGCAACATTGGCGACGAGTTCTATCCGAACAGATCCTGGCCATCTCAGCCTTAAATGAGTACTCTGGTGAAGTGTGTAACCATCACCGCTGGGGAGACGAATGTGACCAGGCACGGTGCTGAACATACCACCCCCCTCCTGCGTGATGTAGACTTCAACAGGTGCTCACAAACTGCACTTAGCAGCTTCACGTTTCGCTTAGGTTCTAATTTGATATGTTTGCGAGTGTAGTTTTCGTTTTATGTACAGCGCTTTGAGATACCTCAAAATGAAAGGCGCATTATAAAGTAGAGGTTATTATATTATTATTTTATCCACCATTAATTAAAGCTATGCGGAGGGAACTTTGTGTTTGTATACATTGCGAGATAAGTAAAGGGGCAGCTGTGCAATGACTGGCACACGCCACTGTTAGCAGAAAGGGCCTCCACTCGAGAGACTTCTCAACAGGCCCCCCCCCCCCTCCTTAAGGGTATTTGGTCTACTCTTCCACGCTCAGCCAGACGTCTTGGGAAGAGGTGAGAACAGCCGCCTTTAACTCCACGTCGAGGTTTTTTTTGGAATAGACCGCTTAATATAAATGCGTCGTTAAACCCGCCACCACCCGACACAGCCAATAAATACGGTTTGTCACGTGAACAAAAACATGCCAATACGTTATAAGTTCAGCGGTGTATTGGAGAGTAAACCCACAACATGTACGATTCGAGTATGACGTTTCGCCGGCAATTACAACCATCCTCATCAGGCTGCTCTATTGTGGATAATATTGGTTAATGAGGAAGCCTACGTGTTCAACTTAACTCCACAGTTGCCCGCAACCTGCCGATCGGGCAGCCGTGGTGCACTCTCCACTGCTAAGTGGACAAATGCAGGGTAACTCAAGAGACCCTCGCCCCATTGTTTTAACTGCCGCGCTCGAAAATTGAACGCGCGGATCTCTGGTTCCCAAGCCCAGTGTTTGATGACCGTCATGCCAAAGCAGCCATCCCGCACACAAAAGAACCAAGACCTAATAATAATCTAAATAATGAAATGGACGATGTTGGTGAAAACCATCAACTTTAAACGTAAACAAAAGCCAGAGGGTAATGAGTTTTAGACCGATATCTTAATGTGCGTGTAAAAAAATATATATTTCATACGCATGCATTTTCAACGCCAAGCCCTATTCATCCTGAGGCATTACTTTGTATGGCACTCCAACTGTTTTCATAGCACAGCATCTATTATTTATTGCTCAAATGCTTGTGCAGATGGAATGCCTGAATTATGGGAACCATCTGCTCTGCTTCGTCTGTGCGAGGAGCACGAGTTTCTGGGAGTCTATATCTTGTTCATTTGCCGTGTTTGCTGCCGAAAGAAATATTAACAAAGTAAAAAAAACGTGAGCATCTTGACCATTCTTATTTAAAAAATATGATACGCGGAGTATTTGTTTAAATTATACTGCGGTGTATTTGTTCCTTAAATCTCCCCCTCCTGCCTCTGTCGCAGTGTAGAGATGTTGACCACCTCGACTGGTATGCAGGAGACCATGGGTTCGATCCTGACTCCTGCTGTATATTTGGGTCTGGGTATCTCTCTTCCTGTGGTTGTGTGCATTTTTCTCCGGGTGTGCTCCAGTTTTTTCCCTCCGCATTTAGAAATCAACATGCATTGAGAGTGTTTGGCTACTTTACATTTCCACAGATAAGCCACTTCACCGAGCAATCATTTGCGGCCAAGTCTCTTCTAAAAAAAGAGGTGCATACAGTAGCTCAGTGGGCCTTACCTAGTAAAATAAAAAAAATATATAGTTTCATTTAATTTTCAGCTTATTGCACCCAGCAGTGTTAACGCGTACACCGCAGCTCGCCAGCCAATTTGCAGGGTTGCACCTTTTGATTAGACGATCGAACCCAAAGCGGTAAACTTATAAAGATGCAGCCCTGCAATTTCCTGCTCATGCCACTGCTTGCAGAAGAGGGCCCCTCCTCGAGGGTGAATTTGGCCCTTAGTTCTAGATTTGAAGCTTTCGTGACTGCAAGGATTCATACTCTTAGGTTTTTTCGGTAAAGTCACGTAGGTAAAAAATAATAATAAAATTATAGAAATAATAATAGAAATACAATTATAAATCACGACGTTTCGGAGGCAACACACGTCTCCGTCATCAGGTGGGACCGTATTTTATTAATTTTAATTTCATTTTTTACCTACGTGACTTTACCGAAAAACTATGAGTATGAATCCTTGCAGTCACGAAAGCTTCAAATCTAGAACGCAGATTTTGTTTTTTCCTGCAGCCGATATTACGATTCATGTTGGGGCCCCAACGCAAAAAAGGTCGATGTTGAAAGATAACAGCCGTTTTGTTATTTCCAATCGTGTCTCCCGAGAGGGTGCGCTACAGTCGTTCGCGCAACTGCTCTCCGAACGCGGCAAGGCAAGTTCGATTTTCCCTGCCGCACGACTAACGTTAGTGGCGCCCGATATCCGCTGGGTCCACCCCTTTCACCAACCTGCACAGACCAGAGAAACGAAGTATGGTCCAATGACCCAAAGGCACGGCCGAGGCCTTCATCCAGTAGCCTGTTTGCTGGAACATCTGTGAAAGAAGAGCTTCATAGCTCATCGGATTCCTCCAGTGTAAATGAATATGAAGAATTCTGAATATTCTGTTCTGTATATAACCCTGTCTGTTTTTATACATCTTTAAGAGCAAGAGCAACACTGCATTTTTGTTATTTTGGATATTTGATTAGATTCGGAGACATATTTAGTAATACTAATTCCATTTAACTCGACCACTTTCACATTGCATTCATCATACTCTATTCAAATTAAGTTTTGCTGGCTGGCACGCGGGTGCGCGGGCAGGCAAGTGAATTCTGCGCAAAAGCGATAGAGTAGGAAGGTGAGGGAGAGAGATGGAGGAGGGAGGGACCGAGAAGAAGAGAGAAGGGCGGAGAGAGAGAGAGAGAGAACGGGCATGAAACGAAGAGAAACGAGCAAAATGGAAAGAGGAGAGGGATGGAAAGTGACGAGTGGGTGCTTGGGAGACTTGGAGAGAGGCAAGATAGATTTAGAAGGGGAAAGTGAGAGGTGGGAATTGGGAGAGCGAAGGTGAGAGAAACGGGGAGGGGGAGGGATGTGTGAGATCCAGAGGAGGGGAGAGATGGGATTGAGAAACAGATAGAGACAGAGACAAAGTGAGAAATCGATAAAAAGTGGGATGTGTTCAGCACAGAGAAGGCAATAGATAGGTGGGGAGATAGTGCTCGAATACCGCACGAGAGAAAATGTGGCTGGCTGGCAAGAAGGGTTACGTCCACAGAACCTGCTGGGATCTTAACCTGCATTGGTAGTTGACAATGGCGCATGGGTTTACGGTAATGTTGTCGCGATGTATTATCCATCCGAAGTAAATTAATGCGTCATTGTCACAGTACACCCGTGAGCCAGATATAAGTGGGGGGGGGGGGGGGGAATGAAAAGTGCAATTGGAGTGGCAAAATTGGCCACTTAGAGTAATGATGCACATCTTGAAGACGTATAAATGCATTTTCTTTTGTGTTTCATTCCTATGAATTGTTGGTTAGCACAGCATGCGAGCAACTTTCATGAGTAATCTCACCGATTTAAAGGAACAACTGCACGCAAAGGCAGCCGTCTCCTTTGCTGCTGTAGGAGTGCGCGCGTGTGAGTGTAGCGGTTATGGCGCTGCGCTACAAACCTGGACACCTCGGTTCAATTCCCGTTCACGGTCAACACCGGTGACGATTATCTGAAGCAGTCCTGGGTCTCCCTCGAGGTCGACTCAGCTTCTAATGAGTACCTGGTGCGGTGTGTAAAAATCGCCACAAGGGAGACAAAGGTGGCCGTGCGTGATGCTGCCGACCCACTCCCTGGCATGCCATGCCGGCCTTCACAGGTGCTCGCTAACCGCACTTGCCCCAACACTCTGTGGAGGCTATACGTCTGTGTACTGCCTGGGGTCGATTGGTAGTGTAGTGGCAAGCACACTGCAAACTCGACGACCAGAGGTTGATTCCTGCTCACGGCCAACATCGGGATTAGTGCTGGCCACTTGCCACCTCGTGTGCAGTAACGGACTTAATAGGTGTTCGCTAAAACGGCACTTGCACCGAGAGCCTGTGGGAGTGTATTGGGGGAATTTTGTTTTGACTCCATACGTGGAACAAAAAACAGTAGAAAAAGCACCAAAACATTCCGTGACATCTTCTACCTAAACCAATTCTGTGAATCCCCTAGGTTGGATCAGCCTTAAATGGCTACACCCCTGCACTGTGCGAACATCAGCCCTTGGTGAGACCTACGGCCTTAATAGCAAATGTTCGCTGCACTTTGCCCCCACTGGTTTAAAAAGAGGATTTACGGAGCGCTATTTTTTTTCATGCATTCACCAACCGTCTCCAAAGGCATTTGTGCCCTGCGTGCGATGGCTGAAAGTCCATCATGTTCTGCTCGCTGTGTAGCTATGTTGAGATCAATAAGCCCGAAAAGTACTTGTTATTTTTTTCGGGACTTCTGGTGGTTTCTTTTAGTTGTTGTTGTTGTTGTTGTTGTCGAAAATCACCACAGTTCATCGAAGTGAGTTGCTCACACAGGCAAACCAGGAGCAATTACCCTCTCCAAAGTGCAGGACGGATTCCCAATAAGTCGCCGGCCCAAGCGTTGTCCTCCAATAATGTATCACGGCAGTTCAGCGCGGGCCAGCGTAATATTATTACACGAGGGTTTTTCTCTCTTCACCCCCCCCCCCAACCTCTCTCTCTCTCACCTCTCGGTCTTAGAATTCCCTAGGCTGGAAGAGAGAAGTGAATTGTGTCACAGTTCGTACACAGGTGCTTTTTTAACGCATGTTCTGTCCGCGTGTGCCGTTACGAATCGAGCAGCTATAATCGCCAGAGCCTTGACAATTACTCACCTGTCCGTCTATCTCTACATATCTCACGAAACTGCCAATACATATCTGCTTACCTCCCTGTATACATGTACATGTGACGAACAACAAAAACGCAACACACTTGACAACAGTGGCCTTAAAATAAAATACATTTATAACAGTTAACATTTTGGCCAATGTTCTTAGCCCAGTCACTAATGACTGCACAAAATCGTGAATTTAAAATTGGTTTTGCATTTAGTACGGCTGATTTCAGATCTGAAAAAAAACAAGTGATGATTTGGCTGCCTTGCAACAATTTCCATATCGTATTAGAAAATGTGATGGCTAGTATGAAAGAGATAAAAATGCCTCCCTTGAAGGGGTTTTCTGCAAATGTTCTGTGAGGTTTCTGATCATATTCTTTATCTCCAAGACGATGCGATAGCACATTCGGAATACATTTCTAACTCTCTTGAACTTTTAACTTTTGTACTTTTTTTTCGTGCAAACCCGTGCTTGCTCGAACATTATTATTATTATTAGGCTCGCGTCACGGTGCGTTTCATACCGAGCGGTGCCTAAAAGGGTAGATGCGCAGTCCTGCAATAGCTCGCTCACCTCCCCGCTGGCGGAAAGGCCTCCACTAGAGGGAGCGCTGGAAAGCCCCCCCCCCTCTTTGGCCTACTCTGCCCAGGGCTGGCAATACTCTCTGGAAGAGGTTGGAGTCCCACACCTTACCCCACCCGGACGTGACATGACGAACGGTCCACTTCACTGTGGTTGTAACATTATTTGTACATACTGCTGGGCGGGCAGACGATGGGGCTGGGTGAAGCTCGCTCCGTTGTCTCAAATGCAGCGACCTCTGTGTTTCAAGTCGAGCGTGGTAACCGTGTAAATCACGGCAGTATCCTCCTGGCAATCTGCGTGTTCCGCTAACAAGCTCGTGTGGAACGGTAAAGGTGTAGCATTCCAGTTGTGTAGCTACAAGGTAAGAGGCGTTTTTGTTATTCATAATAAAGGTTTTGGGTTGAGATTGGTCACCCCTTGCGATCTAACCCAAACATCTTTATTATGAATAATATCGGTCGCGAACGCCTACGTGTTAGGCCGTTTTTGTTGTTCACACCGTTAAGAGTGGGCGGAGTCGTGACGCGAATATTGTTACCTGGACCCGGTGATCATGAGCGGCTAGTAACATATCTGAACCGGCGCCGGGTCCACCCCTTCACCAACTCACGTTCTCTTGCGCCAACAGTTTACACCACAGCAGCATCGCCGCCTGAAAGCGAACTATAACAAGAACACTTTCGACTTGTCATGCACTCCACAATGTCCGCTCACTCTCTCAAAGGGGAGAGGTCAAACTCACGAGGTGCGAGGAGTAACTCGGGACAAGAGGACACTATCCACCAGGCGGTGAGCCAAATCCCACCCACCCCCCCTTTCCCAAGCTCTGTAGTCCTCTATATATTAAGGTGTTAAAGGGCAATTAATGAGAGTTTTACACGAGGGTTGAAAGCGGAGTGCCAGGAGAAACCCAACGTGCGCGAAGGGGAATCCAATCTCTTCCATATGGACAGAACAGGTGGCAGGCCACATTTTATGTACCGCCGTCTCCTGGCGAGCCAGGGTATGGCACCTTAAATGCCCGTGTGAAGGGAGTTTCACAACATTCGTGTGATCCTATACCTGTCAACCCCTTATGAGTGCCCTACCTTATTACAGACCAATTCAGACCTTATTGGTCATCCCCGTGTTCCTTATAAATCTCAACGTTCGTCGTACAAAGCCCCATCACAAGGGAGAAACACAAACAAATTGAAAAACATGTTTTGTCCGTATTGAAACAGCCGTACGCCGCCGAATGGACCTGAAAACTCAATTTCCCTGGACAAGAATTCGGAGTAACCCGTGTGGGTTGACAGCTTTGTGATCCGCCAACTCTCACCGCTTCCATGGTGCTCGATTACAGGCCACCCGGCGTTAACGGTAAAAAAAAAATAATGCATCAAGAACTAAACGCTTTGCGCTAACAGATGAGATGGTGGGGGGGGGGGGGTTCTTGTAAAATCCAGCTCTTAATGCTGACTGCCATTTTAAAGTCACATTTGGTTACTCTGTTTATTAAGAATTAGAAAAAACGACAGTATCTGCAATGCTCTTGATTTGGAACGGTTCCAGCAAGCACGGTCCTCCAGTATTATCAATCAATCCCCGTCACATCTCATTTTGCCCAGGCACTAATAGTGAGGAGCCATCGGCCCTACCACGAGACGGAGCGTCTTGTTACGCAGCATAATATCGGTCTCCAGAGGCTTCGCCGGAATGTAAGCTGTGTTACCGGGGCTTGAGAAATGAGTCCAAAGCTACCCCATTGCACATGATTAAAAAAAAAGAGGCAAACACCATGCCTGCATCCATCTTGTTCCTCGCCTCAAATCTCCGCCAACAAAAAATATTTTTCCCCGTCAAGCTTTTTTTTACGACGAAACTTTCGAGTGTTGAAAAATGTGCCGATTTTGACGAAACGGCCTGATGCCTCCCCCAGCGAATTAAGAGCGTGTGTCAGGCATCGCAGCTACGGGACGTGTCCTATTTGAGGGTAAATGAACGCCGCGGAGATGGGAGGCACGGAATCGGGTGACGGTGGTTTTAAGTGTCGCAGGTTCGTGACAAAATCGCCAAGGCTTGGGACAGACCTTCATCCACGGCTGATGATGATCAGTTGTATTATGTTACGGTACCATGTACGTGGATAGGGTGGGTAAGTGGGTGGGGAGTGGTGGGGGACAAAAAATGTGTGATGGCCGAGGATGGCGACGGGGGTGAAACGAAGGAACGGAACTCGTCCCACAAAGGGCATCTATTGCAGGGACGGAGCGATGGAGATTATGCCATCGAGTGATGGGGAGAATTGGCCAGGGCTTGGCTAGGCCTTAATCTGGCACTAGGTTGAGCATGGCTAATTAGACTGATATAAGATACAATGAGCTGGCACTGCTGAGATCCTGGCTTTGCATCTTTTAGCCCCGCCCACCCCCCCAACACGTTCCATTCATTGGCTACCACATTCAGATAAGCTCCTCCCCCCTTAACTTGTATTTAAGAGCTCGCCTCTTGGAATTTTGCGTCACTAGTTACAGTAAATCTAGCTGTGACGGTCCCACCTGATGACAGAGACTTGTGTTGCCTCTGAAACGTCGTGATTTATTATTTTATTTATATTATTATTTCTATTATTTTTAAGCTACGTGACTTTACCGAAAAACCTAAGAGTATGAATCCTTGCAGTCACGAAAGCTTCAAATCTAGAATTTGCATCTGAGGTTTAAGTCACTGTGGGCGATTTAAACTGGGTGCTTCTAAAGTGTAGTGAGTTGGTCGTCTCGGTCTGGTCACCAATGACTTTGCGATGAAGTCGTCGTTATTTATGCATTTTTAACTCTCTCTCTATAGCTTATTCTACTGCAAAAAAAATGTTAGTCTGATATGCAACCAACACCAAACGTGTGCCGTAGTACAGAAAAAAGTGGACATTTATTGAAATCTGGGATGTAGTTCTACAGCATCAACGTCCGACGGCTGTTCTCTCTCACAATGTGGTGCATGGCTTAGCCGCGAAGGCTCTGCGTGTAAAGTTATCGTGACATGAAGCCAATAGTGTTACTTGGTGGGGTGGAAACGCCAGCAACTTAAGACATAAGTGTATGTGATCTAAAACTCATTATAGCGATTTCCCTATAGAATGAGGAAGTGTTCAATCAATGCAATAGAGCAACGTCTGAAAGCTGCGTTTGGGAAAGTTCAGGACCGAGGCGAAGTAGGAGGCGATTTGTATTGCACCGAGAATGTGGTGGCAGGGTGGAAACCGGCTGCCCCCACCCCCCTCCACACACACACAACATGCGGTGGTGGAGTTGATTGGCTGGGAACCTTCGAGAATCTTCAAGATTCCCGGAGTCGCCACGGTGGCGAGATGTTTACTCCCTCCCCTAGAATGCAGGAGGTTGTGGGTTCGATCCCAACCCTGACGCTCGCTGTATATTCGGAGTTTGCATATCTCTCTCACCGTGGTTGTGTGGATTTTTCGCCGTTGTTTCGGCTGCCGCTCCTCTGGATCGCAAGTCCAGTGCGCTGCTAATCGCTACACTGCTGTGGCGGCATACATTATTCACATTTTATTTATTTATTTTTAATTGTTTTGTACAAATGACTGGGCGACAACATTTTTTTTATTTCCGCCGAGTCTTAGCTCGCCAACATTCTCGAGGTCCGTTCCTCGGGATCTCTGGCATTTCTGATTCAGCGAACATTGATCATCTCCCACACCGGAACGTTCCAGCAGTGAAGATGGAAAAAGTCCACGCGGCTCCCCTCTCCTCCCCTGCCTTGCAGGTGTTATCTCACGAACGCCGCCTGCGGAACCAATAATGCTCAGAACAAAAACTGTAATCGGATAAGCGATCCCAGCCATTGTACGAGAACGAAAATAACTTCCTGACCTGCCATCGGGGATGGGCGATGTGATGTTTTTTTGAGACATCATTTAGTCGTAACGACGTCACATGACGGTAACAATGTCCTCGCGGGGGGGGGGGGGTACAATCGCTGCATCACAATCCTCCTGCCCACCCCCCCCATTTGCACGAATGCTTGCGCAAGATATGGAAGATCAGCATGCGGCATTGTGCAAGCCAAGACAAACCCAGCAGCAGCGTCAATCCTGCTCGAGCGATTAGTGGCATGCACCCCCCCCCCCCCCAGTGGTGGAGCGTTCGCCGACTTGTTGAAGTTATCCAACGTTTCGCTCAACGCGCCTCGGGAGGGAGAGCTTCTATCGGCTCGCAAATTCTATGGAATCCTTCCAAGAACTTTAATTCTAGATTAGAAGCTTTCGTGACTGCAAGGATTCATATTCTTAGTTTTTTTTCGGTAAAGTCACGTAGGTAATTTTTTTTTAATTATAAAAGTTAAATATCGTCGTGATTTTTTATTTTATTTTTATTTTACTTTTATTAATTTAATTTTTTTTTACCTACGTGACTTTACCGAAAAAAACGAAGAATGTGAATACCTTCCAAGAACGTCGGACGTCGTGCCGAAGAGTGCGCGGCGGCAACCAGGAAACCGCTTGGGGGAAGATTCCAGATCGGTGTGAAGTTGTTCGTGCGGGGGGAAGGGGAGGGGGTGGAAACCAAGAGGCATTACTTTCGAGGGGAGTTGGCGCGGGTGGGATGGGTGGTGTCGCGTCTCTCGTAAAAATTAACATCGCCGTAAACGTCGTCGTAAACGTCGTCGTAATTGACATCGTGGCGTTGAATTGAGCTGCCCAATGGAAGCGTTGTCGTCACCCCCCCTCCCTCCTCGCCTCCCCCCTCGCCTCCCCCCTGAGCACCCCTCCCCACCCAGCCCGGCCTAACCAAGCAAAACTGTAGAACACTAATAAACCTAATTATTATACATTATTAAAATGCGGGGTGCCCACAGACTCCAAGGGCCATTTGTTTCAATTTAACACGTTTGATAAACATGGCCAGTTCCCTGCCCCCGAGGGGGTGTGAATGCATTATTGCTGTACAATTGCCATTACCTCCCTTTCCACTCTGTTTCATTCACAAAAAAAAGCATCTCGCTGACTGCATGCCTCTACGGGGAAAATGCTGAAATAATGAATGCTCTCGAAAATAGGTGGCTTGTTTAAAAAAATAAATTCTAAAACATTTCTTATAGCAAATAATTATCCCATGATGCTCCACACACATAGAACAATATGCCAATTGGCTATTGGCGATTGCATTTCGCTGCTCAGACGTTGCTAAGCACAGGCACAAAGGCCCAAAGCTCTTGGCGGCCAACAACAAACGGCACTTAAATAGTTGTAATGGGCATTACGAATTTACCTATCCCTCATTTTTAAATCCTCTTCGTATGGCTGCTGATGTTGATGTAGAGCAACAGCTGGAATTTTACACTTAGGTGGTTGATCCAGACGATTGCATCAGGAGTAGTGGAGTGTGTGCATCACCACCAGGTATCAGCATCTGCTGCTGCTGCTGCTGCCACGGTTTGTGTGCAGATGCGATTCAGGGGTTGTGTTCCCAGAAGCTTCAGAGTGGGAAATCGAAGGCAGAGATCTTCTGCGTTGTCGCGGTCTTTCGCGCGGAGGTGTTTGTGGCTTCTCGTGAACTCCATTCAGCTTCGCAAGCAGCATCAATCGTCGTGAGGCTTGAAGCGGCTGGATCCAATAGGCCTTGCTGCTGCGTGACTTCAAGTGGTGGTGGCGATGGTGAGGGACGTTATTGACATCCTCTTGATGGTTGTGGAGACGCACGTTTCTCATGAATGGCTGGACGTTCCTGCAGGCTTGGGGTGAACGGTGTGCGACAACACGGGAAGCCCCTGGGCGTTGGGGTCAACTCGAGGATTCTAGTGATGCAGCACCTTCATTTGCAGTGTTTTGCTCGGACATGTCGATATCCGTATGTTAGTTTGCGGTTCATTTAAAATTTAAATTGTATTTTTAATAGCTTGCAATTGATTCTTTTTTTTTGCTTTGCTCCATTTTTAAGCTGCATCAAATCGTGAGTGCGTGTGGTCATCCGCGCCGTTGATTATCGCGCCGTTGATTATTGCGCAAGGCTATCGCAGAGGCGCCACGTCTCACGGGAGTTTCGCAGTAAGGGGGCCACGTTGCTACGTGGCTTGAGACAATTTGGACCGTGGCGCGAGCACAAAAGGAGGTCGTGGGTTCGATCCCGACCCTGACGCCTGCTGCTGTATATTTGGAGCTTGCGTGTCTCTCTCCCTGTGGTCGCGTGTATTTATTTCCGGGTCCTCTGGTTTTCCCTCCACATTTACAATCACCGTGCGTTTAGAGTGTTTGGCTGCTATACATTTCTACGTGATGAGCCACTTCATTGAGCTGTCATTTGTGACCAAGTCGCTTCGGAAAAAGAGCCATATAGCATAGTAAAGAGTTTACAAATGGTCTATTCTTTTTCGAATAACCTCACAATACCTTTTAACGTCCACTACGAAGCAGGTGGTGCGTGTAATGTTTTTTTTGGACAATACCACGGTATTAACCAGGACGGCTGCTGGGGTTAGCACTGTGAACCTTGGCAAGAAGAGGAAGGGGTGGGGGGTTAATAACGATGACAATTGCTTCAACTCCTGTGCCGAGATATTTAATATAACTGGCAACCTCATGAGTTCAAGAACCATTGTGTTATAACCATTACACTACAGTAGCATCCCCAATGTTAAATTTCTACCTGTCCCGCACCTCCGATGTAGCACGCTTGGCTATGCACGGCGTGAAAGGAGTTCTACATACATACTATCTAGTCTTTACATGTTTACAGATGGCGTTAGTCATCTGAAGAAAAAATACAGTGAACAAATATAAAGCAGAGTCTTCCAGAGGTACAAAAAAACCACAATTGCCGGGAAACACGCAACTTTTTATAAATAATACACGGGACTTCATCTCAAATTATATAACACAGTGTACATTTTCCCAAAAAAAACAGCTGCCCCATATAAAGATGTTGGAGCACAGTATTGGATTTATAACAGAAAAGAACAAAGTCTGATGGAATTATTTTGATTTGCCTCCCTTGAGCAAATCGCCTTTCTTTGTTCGCCCAAAGTTTTCCCTCCATTGTTGCATTTTATTTCGTCGCCGATTTTTTTTTTATCACCAATAGGAGTTTATTGCCTCATTGATCAACATGGTGTGCCATGTAACTGTGGCGCTAAATTTCCGTTGCCGAGCGATGGGGACGAGAAACGCAAGCGAACGAATGCATAAATAAACGTGATCGATCACAGCACAAGTCTTACGTCCTCATAACTGCGATGTCAAAACGGTTTTACTGGTACCCATTTAATAAAACCTTAATAACGGGGCCATACAGGCACGCAGATATGTGCCGATCCTTCACTGGCGAGTACAGTGAAAGCGCGCGTTTCTTTAATTACGCGTGCCAGACACATTGATGCAGACATCTGATTGAAGTTGGAAGGTTATGATGCTCCGTTTCACGATGGATACATGAAGAGTTTTCTTCGCTGGCTTTCATGACCGATTATTATGATTTCATAATTTTTTATTTTGGCTTTAATTGTGTTGGTATCGTATAAAAAAAAATCTATATTGACATCTACACGATCTAACCCAAAAATAAACTACTTACGGATCAAATTAAAGGACCATACGCCAACTCAATCGTGCGTACACGAGCACAAAACTCCGGAAGAATATATAAGAAAATATAAAGTGACGGAAATAGTAAAACAAATATACAGAGAAGATGAATTGCACTTCCAAATTCACAGTTGTCAAATAACACTTGTCAAGCCACAGCTGCAAATGTGGCCGTAGATGACGCTGAGCGTGAGTTTCAAAGCGTTGTGACGGTAAATTCAACAAATTGAGAGGACACGATGGGATTCCAGATAGTGGGTGCCACAGCAGGATGCACGCTCTGGTGGCTACCAAGTCCTCCTCTCATTCTCGGGAAGTCTACGACATGATGGAAAGCTTCCGGGAGTGGTCAGCCTAGGGCGCATAAAAAAAAAACTCTGTGACCTGAGTTCGATACCCGGCCACAGCTAACACCGTTGGTCAGCGATATCCAGAGCCAGTCCAACAGCCTGCGCATTGATCAGCGTAGGACAGCACAGAGGCGCTCTTTGTGTATCATCACATGAGAGAACACACAATCCCTGCCATGGTAACGCGTCCTGCATGAATGTCGTTCACGTGCGTGTGTGGGTATCTGCGTGTGAGCGGTAGTGAAGCGGTTAGCTGAACTACGAACCCGGCGACACGAGTTTGATTCCCGCTCGCGGCCGACGCCGGTGACGATTTTCTGAACAGGTCCTGGGCCTCCCCTAGGTCGACTGAGTCTCAAATGAGAAGCTGGTGCGTTGTGTAAACATCGCCATTGGGGAGACAAATTTCATTTTTTACCTACGTGACTTCACCGAAAGAACTAAGAGTATGAGACAAAGGCGGTCAAGCGTGGTGCTGGCCACCCACTCCCTCGTGTGCCGTCCCGGCCTTAATAGATGCCTGCAGTCCTCTGGTAAAGCATGGTCAAGCAACTTTAAAAAACCGACACTGGACAGAGATTCCTTCACTCAGCAGTGGATTGAACAAAGGGTTGTAAATCATTATTATAGGTGAGTAGCAATGCTGTTAACTGCCTAAATATGTTCTAACGTGGCGCCAATGAAGCACTGCAGTTCACAGGTGGTTGGACAAGGGGGGGGGGGGGGGGTTAGCTTTGTAGTCAACAAAAGTGATGGCAGATGCTGTGCAGGAGAGCACGGTCTATGCCAGGGTCATTTAAAATAAACCATTCGAGATGGATACGTGGACACTTTTACCGTAGTAGATACCGACGTCTTTTTCTGTCTCTCTCTCGAAACCACAATAAACTCTTAATATCCTCTCTCTCCGTCCCTCTCTCTCTCTGTCCGTAAAAGTTAACTCACAAGTTGACGTTCGTTTAGCGTATGTCGAGGCGGAATTGCCTGCTTGTGACAGTGGGAGGGGGGGGCGATTATGAGTCTCTGGTTCGCTTTTGCCTCTATCGTGGACATGTCGACCTCCTCTGCCCCCCCCCCTTCCTTTCATGGAATGTTGGACCATAGTCGTTAATGTTGGCAGCTTGCAGCAGTAAAGCAGTGTGGGGGGCATGATTTATTAAAAGGCCCCGTCTTTGGCTGTCCAGGGTTATTTCTCAAGAAATCACACACTTGCGCGTGCAATCACTGGAAGTATTGTGCGAGAGCATTAATAATGCACTGGCAGAATGGGGAAAGAGGCTATGTGCAATATATATAGCGGGTTTGACACAGTACCTGCCTGCCTTTCATATCTGTTGTACAAATTAATACATCGAGTTAGAGTAATTGAGATATATTTACAATATAGGCGAAGGGCATTGGTCTGCGTCACTTCGCTATGAAACCATAAACGACATCCCCCCCCCACCCCGCGTGTTCGATTCCTGGTGACTGCGAAAATTTTTGGTGAGCTGTGCCCTGAACCCGCATCGACAGAGTGCGGTGAAGTATGGTCGAAGGATTCCCACAGCCAATGGGCCTTCATCCAGCTGTGGATTTATCAAAGGATTTGATTATAAAAATTACACTGGTCAACACACTTTTTCTGGCATAAGGTATTCCAACGGTTTTAAGGTAATTTTGGGGTGCTGATTCCAAATCTGGCATCAGTTTTTGTCGATCACATCAGGTTTTAGAGATATGAAATATTGCATTTTTAATAAAAACTGCAGAAGAAATGTTTTTAATAAATGTGGATATCTACGTAAAATTATATTATAAACACACTATCCTAAAAATACAGCACCATATTTTAACACTAAAGCAGTCACTGACTCGCAACAATTTGCAATCATAAGTGGCAGAGTTAGTTTCGGGCAAAATCAATGAAAATGGGGTATACCGATAGCATAAAAATGAGATGTGATAGAGCAAATCTGTGATCAGATTTGGAATCAGCACCCTGAAATTAGTCTAAAACAGCTGCAAAAGTCCAAGCCAGAAATGTTTTTTGTTGTTGTTGACCAGTGTTATTATCCAGTGTTGTGTAATACTATAGTATAATAATAATAATTGTATTCCTGCTTAATCCAGGAAAGCCATACTGGGTCGCAAAGCTTTATTTCAGGAGAAGCCTGCAATTTGACGTTGCCCATCACCAATTACGTGAATGGTTTTGAGCTACAGATAAAAGTTTTCATCGTTTCATTATTGTTAACAAAAAGAAACAGCCTCATGATCAAAACATCCAGAATGCCCCTTGAGCCTGTCAGGCCTCGGAAGCTAAGCTGGGTTGAGCCTGGATAATGCTGGGATAGGGACCGCAAAACTCCTAAATTTCACGTGGTGTTGGCATTGTAAGCAGCAGAGGGCCTATGACCAGAGTGGTGAAGTATGGTCAAATAATACTCGTGACCAACACGGCTACCGATTCGGTGACAATGCTATACATTTGTATATCAACATCCAATCTGCAGTTATACATTTTTCATTATATATGAAGTATGCATCACTTCAATTAACATGGTTTTAATCATGGCTTATGATCTTGAAAAAATACTATTTTATTAATTTGCGATTGATGAAAAATTTATTTATTGATTTGTGCAATGTCTATTTATACACAATGTTATTTATGTTGTGTATGACTAATATTTTAATATACTCTATTAGCAACGCAATCATCATCATCGTCACCACCATCATTGTAAATCCAGGATCATTAAACTGATCACCTCACGGTGTAGAGTAAGGCAACGGTACACTACAACGTCGCATACATCCGACTCGCTGGGGGTTTGCGTTATACACGGATATGCAAACAACCTCCACCATAAGGGTTGTGGAATTTTCACCAAAAGAAATGTGGGCCCACAACAGAGGTCGTCACGTGCCCAATGATGCGAGTGCGAGCCTGGGGAGAATTTGACCTTTCTTGCAAGGTGTGGGAATCATCATGTGGAGCTCTGTGGATGTGTGCTAATCCATAAAATTAACCACAAAAAAGGCAAATAACATAATTAATTTCATGCATTGCAAATTGTGGCAATACATAAATACGTGCAGTTGATTTTTATGCAAGCCGGCGTGATGTCGTGTTCAAAGTGCCGGAAGTTTTGTTCGTGATCAGACCACTTAAAGTGTGCGGTCGCAATCTTGCAAACAAGTGCACACCAGAAATAAGTAACATTTAAAACGTCAGAATTCAGACCGTGTGTTTGATTTTTTTTAAGGTAATTTCATGTCATTTCAGATTTTCTGATCATTGACATGGTGCCGTAATTGCACGTGTCCTGCCGCGCGAACGAAAGTGACGCCACCCGGTGCCACAATTCACCGCCGTGGACGCGCGAAGCACGGAGTGCCCACTTAACGCGTGGCCTCATCCTCGGTGTCGATGGAGCATGCGACTTGGTGAGTTTGTTGACGAACGTGGCGGGAAACGGATGTAGATGTCATGTGGAAGAGGAGGTTGTGATGATGTGTCAGCACGCGTGCGAGAAGGGCAGCTTACCCGCGAGAAGCCATTCGAGGTGGCATCCCGGGGAACGGTAACCAAAGAGGAAAAGTCAAATCCAGACGATGAGAATGGAGGCGTTGTTTATAAGAGCAGACTCTGGACGACAGGTTTGACTGTAATAATTCATCACGATTATAATTTAATGGGCTTACAACAGCTGCGAGATCTCGCCGAAGGGAAGCCATGGAGAGGTATGGTGGCGTCGGTGAAAGTCTTTTCCTTCAACTTATGAATTGCTTGAAATGAACAAAGAATTTGCAAAAAAAATAATTAAAAGTTAATAAAAATAATAATGAAAATAAAATAAAATAATGTTATTTTATTTTTTTACCTACGTGACTTTACCGAAAAAACCTAACAGTATGAATCCTTGCAGTCACGAAAGCTTCAAATCTAGAAAAAAAGAATTTGCACATTTGAGTTTGCCAGGCATCTGCCCCACATGACCTGTCATCGGGCATCTTCGCAAATACGTTCAGTTGCTTTTCGGATGCTCGTTCCTGAAGGCAATTCAATGATTGGCGTGCAACATCACCGTTGTTTGGAAGTGGGCTAAGTGATTACGGGATCTTCTTCTGTGCCTTGGACTCAAGTTGGGTTTTTTTCTCCTTCCTCAGTACATTCGGATAAATGGCCCTGCCACTAGGCAGCGGTTACATAAGACCACGGGCGCTTGGTAATTATTCGTCCTTCCCCCGCACGCGGCATGGACACGGATGCTGATGGGATCGATGTGAGGTAACGGAGATGAGGGGGGGGGGAAGTCAGAACAAGAACAAAACAGATGATGATGAACTTAGAAACGCAAAACAATCGGCAAGACCAGAATGTGTGCATTTTGGTATCAAAAAACGCATGGTTTCCTTTTTTTAACGTAAACGTGTTTATTAAAATTCAACCAATGTCATGGAAAGGAAGAAAAACGGAGTGAAAAGTTAAAATATTTTAAACGTTCTTAGGTGTACACCCTGCGTACATCTATGTGGAAAATGTACTGTATATGCAAGCTGAATGTCCTTCGGTAATCGCGTGTGCAAGGATGCGTGGCGGAGTGCGCGGTTCAAAGTGACAAGTTTTGAAAAATGCATTTGACATTTCATTTTGCAGCATTCATTGTCAAGAGAAGTGCGGGGACATTTTGACAACATAAATTCATCGGTGGGCGTTAGGAACGTCCCAAAACTTGGGGTAGACAATCGTGAATGCCATCTTCTTATTCTCTGAACCAAAAGCCAAATTTCGCTACGCGGGTCAGCTGGTCAGATGTTTCTCTCTCCATAAATTTGCTCTCTCCTCTCGTCACATCTTCTAGCCTTGTATCTCTCTCCATTGCATCCTTCCATCTCAACGTCAACCTCTGTCGAATCCTTCTGGGCCTGCACCAGTGCCATCTCACTATCCCTTCTAGTCTATGATTCACTCTTGAGTCTGTGGGTTTCTGCTCGAGTCTATGGCCCTTCATGCGAGTCTATGGTTTTCTACGCGAGGGTGGCTATCTCAGTAACCCTGTGGGTCTGCGAGTCTATGATTCCCTGTGAGTCTATGGGTTTCTGCCTAAACCTACAGCCCTCCTCACGTGAGTGGCTATCTGAGTCAGTCTCAGGGTCTCTGCGTGACTCTGCAAGTCTGTTTCTCTGCATGAGGTTTGGTCTGCGAATCCATGCTTCGCTATGAGGTTCTAAAGGCGTCTATGCGAGTAAACGTTTCTCGAATCTCTATAGATGGCCCTTTTCATTGCATCATCTAAGTCTTCTCAACACAAACCCAAACTAAATCTCAACTCTAAACGCCTCGACACCATTAGTAACTTCTTCTAATGCTCTGACTTCTTTCCTACAGATGTTCCAAACACTCCACCAGAGCCTTCTAATGTTTGCCCATGTGTGTATGTGGGCGTGTGTGCACGAACCTGGCGACCCAAGTTCGATTCTTGCCCATGGCCAACACCGGTCACAAATATCTGAAGCAGTCTTGGGCCTCCCACTAGGTTGACTCAACCTCATATGAGTACCTGGTGTGGTGTCTAGACATGGCCACCAGGGAGACAAAGGCTGACCACCTACTCAGTCGTGTATTGTTGCGGCCTTCATAAATTGCTCACAGCACTTGCCCCAAAAGTCAGTTCAGGCTATATGGGGGATCTTTGTAATCGTGTACATGCATGTTTAGTTCAGCAGAACAATTGTGACAATGAAACAACAAAACATATTAATTTCACATCTGTAATTTTTTCTGGCCTGTTCAGTTTTTCAATTCGCGATTCTTATCGTGGGTACTGGATAACGCCCGGGGAAACTTAAATGGAAACGCTTTTTAGAATATATATTTTTTAATAAATACAAAAAGGAAATAGGTACCTTCTGCCAGCACAGCCAAGAAAATTACAACGCAGTGGCGTTTGTAGAATCGCAATTTTGAGACTGTAATGGCCTGAAAAAAGCATTTCATACAAAAGCTCCCCCATAGTTAAGGACAGGAGTGTGAACCTTCTAGATAGCAGAACATTCCTCCCTCGCATGATGTCCAAACAAATGACCCGTCGTGGGTTGTCTTGCGTTTTTTTAAATCTTCGAGCAGTGGTTATCTGCCGCAGTTGTTTACGTGTGTGCGTGTGTGTTTAAGCCAGTGTCCTGTGCTACAGCTGGGTTGATAACTATGCCGCATGTTGTTAAAGAACAGCTGAAAAGGTTTTCCGTGAAAATAATGCGTCTTTCCTCAGGATTCGGTGGGCCTCATTTACAATCCGGCACCGGCAAAGCACATTTGAAATTTAATTCAGCAACATTCGTGCATTCTTTTTCCACGTGTATTAATTTTCAGAATTTACAGACACGTGTATTTATTTGTGATTTTTTTTTATTAGCTCCATATACCAATGTTTTTCCTTTACGTGCAAGTAAATTCTCCACGTGTTTGTATTGCACAAACGTTAACGCGAGTTTGCTTATGGATTGCAAGTCTGTGGACAGCTTGTTCGGAATAACCATTGTATCTGGGGTTGTGCATGTCACCACCATCATGATCAGCAGCAGCAGCCGTGATCAATACACTGGTGGATGAGGGCATTGCCAATTCTTCTCGATCCGTCAGTGCTGCATGAAAGGTGTGGATATTCCTTCCCTCCATTAATGAAAGTTCAAGGACTTGCTAAACTGTGAATGAGTTGAGGGGGCAAACCAGCAGGCGTATCGCTGATGAACGAGTGGTACTCCACTCAGCTGCTCCAGTACAACACGCGTACTCTGGTGGAACAAGTTCACTCCACTCGGCTTCCCCCGGATGCCACCGAATGGCTTACAGCATATTTGTTTTAGTGCCATTTACGAAATGAATGAGGACAGTTCCACAATGCGACAATCCACAACAGCCGATTTTCATCGCTCGATTTTTCACGGTGAGCGTCCTCTTGTGGACGTGTTTTGCCCTTTGGCTGCCGCTCGCTGGTTACTCTCGCCTGTCCACCATCCTTCCCACGAAGCGATGTCTGCAACACAAACGGAGGGACACAGCTGCAGAAGATGCCAGGGTGATTACCTCCAGCCAGTTATCGCGGTTTAAAGTGGTGGATGGGAAGCGAACTGGGGTGCTTTTGGAAAGATGAACTTGACAATGAAATTGTAAGTTGGGTTAGATCGTGTAAATATATAAATGTGTCGTGAAGCCCGCCACAACACGTGGGTTTACTTGTAAATGTTGTGGCTTTGCTCTCCAACACACCGGTGTGCTGTACTAATAACGAATTGGCACGTTCTATTTACATGACAACCCTTACGAATTGGCTGTGTTGGGTGGTGTCGGGTTTCACGAAACTTTTATATATTTACGCGATCAAACCCAAAAAAAAAACCTAGATTATGAATGAAAACATACCAATGTGTCTGAAGACTAACGTTATTCCATCGGTGCGTATTTCCTGCTGCTAAATAATTGCACGTGTTTCAGACTGATACGATAATGTAACGTCGCATAAAGTGACGTCACTTCCGTTGCATCACTTCCGCGCTTTCCCCTCCAAAGTGCTGTTGCATAACATAATTTTGACGATACGTGAAGGAACATTTAGTGCGTTTTTGAAAAAAAAGTTTACATCAAAATAATTTTACCGTTCGAATGTTACGTAAAAAGTCACGATCGAATGTTGTACTTTTCAAGTAATTAAAATCGGAATATTTCGTGTGTAAACAAAAATGTGTATTAAAATGTGATACACTCAAGACATTTAAATATGAAAATGACTTCATAAAATCTGAAATTGGGTCAAAAATTAGAAATGACAAAATCTGACTATTATTTTGTTAATCCAACTCACCTCGAAATGCACAAAAATGCCCACCTGCATCCGTTCCCAGGCACGCGAACGCACGCGCCCTCACACATCATCCACATTATTCTTTCATCCGCTCATTAATATTGACCAGAGTTTCCTTTGTTACCTCGCGACAAATTGATAAACCCGGCCTCAAAGACTGAGGCTTGCACGCGGGGCCCAGCGGGAAAACGAAGAAAGTGGAGGAAATGAATTAAATTAACCGAAAGGAAAAAAAGTAAATACATAAAAATAACTCTAAATTACATGTATCCGCACGGTAATTTCAAGGCTGTAACTGGAGGATCGTGTAAGACCAGGATTGAACACTTTTGAACGGTTACCAACCACCCGCTGTGTGAAAGCACCTGTTCTGCACGCTTTTATGCTATCATTACAACAAAAAAACCCATACAATTTATTCTCAAAAGTGCTCGTACAATGCACCCACTCGGCTCCGCTGAGCATCGCCGAGCAAAACCCAGCCAACATTGACTTGCTCACCACGCAGGTCAACTTTAATATAAAACCTCGCACCCCCACCCACCTTTTGCCCACCCCAGCTCCCCCCCCCCCCCATCGCTGCCTCTCGTTCCCAACCCACGCTGCTCAGCAAAATGGGCCGCCTGGATTTTTTTTTGCTAACCTGTTTTAGTAAAGGTGTTAGATATTCGTGCCATTTTCTTCTCGCGCAGAGGCTATCATGAAGGCCGCTCCAGTTTCACAGACAGGTGCAGTCTGTCAGTAAGGGGGACGGGGGGTTTGATGCCGCTGTGTGGTGTTACCCAATTGGGGAGCGGTGGTGTAGTGGTTAGCGCACTGCGCTACGATCCCAGTGACCCGAACTTGATTCCCGATCACGGCCAACACCGGTGACGATTATCTGAACCTCGCCGCTCAGGAGACAAAGGGGGCCGGGCGTGGTGCTGGCCACCCACCCCTTCGTGTGCCGTGCCGGCCTTCATAGGTGCTCGCTAACAGCACTTGACCAGTCTGTTAAGACTAAACGGTGGATCTTTGTCTTTTTGTGCTTTTACCCAATTACGTCATTGGCAAATGCAAGCAGAACCCCGGTGTGTCGCCACTATGTAAATACATATTTATTAAATATTAGTCTGTCAGCCTATTAGCTTCCTAAGCCAATATTATTCAACAGCGTTTGTTTTAGCCAGCAAACCGTGGACTGGATTCGAACTTTCTGGGTCTCATCAGCAGTCACAGCTTGTTCACCAAACGCTGCTGAATTTACCAGATACAATTGCCAAATGCACCCCTATTTGAAAAGAACAAATTAATTAGGGCACTCTCTATTCACTTTTTTTTTTAAAGCATTTCTTACACAACCCATCGACTGCACGGCCATCCGGACAGCGTTGATTCAAGGCGAGCAAATTGTGGACCAGTTTCGACAGTGTCTCATCCGCAGAACCAGGCTTGCTTGGATCAAGCCAATTGGGTTATTTGGTAATTTTCCAGTCGATTTTTTTCTCTCTCTCACGTGGAGTGAGACGTTGGCGCACGTGGCCTCCTCTATCTCGAATAACATTTACGAGAACGTTAAAAGTCCAGCGGTGAAGCTGACGCCACACATTGTTTATTGTCAATAACATCCACAGGATTGACCAGGATGACCCGCAACAAGACGACAAATGCTACAGCTTGGCCATGTCGCCGTAACCAATGGTTACAGCGACTCAAAACGCCATTGGGTTAGGGGCTGATAAATCACAGAGCCACTTTGCTCTCGGTTGTTTAGTTTTGCGAGGCTGGGTATTTGGGGCGGTAACGATGGCACAGCAGGAAAGAGACTTATGCCTTCATCCCAACCAATCACAGGGGAGAGATGTATTGTGTTTCGTAGTGCCCCATGGTGCAAAGCAAGCGAGGCGCAGCGGATTATTACATTTTTCGCAAGCATCTAAAATTATTTGGCGTCATTTGTTCCACCTTTATCCGAATCAGGTGGCCCAGTGGTTCCAAGTGCAGCGCTCAAAATCAGACGGTTTCGAGTGCTTTCTGCTTGGGTCAATCAAACTGTGGGCGTTTTGACTTGGCCGAGCGGTCGCGCATACCGCCACTCGTTGCCGAGGTCCACGATTTCGAAGCCCAGGATGTCCTCCCTCGTTTAATGCTGCAGGTGGTGCATTAACCAAGAACACGTGTCATCTGCTGCACTGTGGATGCTAAAGATCACTTGCCGAATGATGTCACGTCATTAAGTAACGTGACGTTATTCGAAATAAGTAATAGTTAAAAAAAACTTTTTTTTAAACACGCTTTAATGAAATGTACCGTACGAGTAATGGCAGAACTCCACGACTCCAGGAAGTGGCCCGAGGCTTGCCATAACGTAAGGGGCCGTGGCGATTTACAGCCAACGTCAGTTGATTGTGGACAATTAGACCCAAGGCAAAACATAACATAAAAAAGATGGTTTAAATTTGTTTTTATTTTGAATGATATAATATAGTATAGTCATCAGTATGACATAAGTATACCAAGTTTGCAGTCGATACCATATTGGACAGTGGGTTAAAATTGAGTTACAAGATTTGAGGATACAACAACGACAACAACAGACAGAGTGAGTTAATAGAACGCGTGTAAAAAAGAGGAGGCCGTGTGCCAGTCACGGTCCAAAGCTGCCGAATTGAAGCAACTTACCTGCCAATTACTTATTTTAGGACAGGAAATACGGTACAGAAATATCGCCCCCTACTGCGACACCTGACAGGACCCTGCTGAAAATGATTCCTGAGACTCGGCGGTGCTTTCGTGGGTATTTAAATGTTGACCTAATACAGCATCAGAGACCTCATTTGCAGAGGTGTGGACTCGAGTCATGTGACTTGGACTCGAGTCAGACTCGAGTCATGAATTTGATGACTTGCGACTCGACTTGGACTTGCATAACAATGACTTTGTCCCACCTATGAGATGTGGACTCGAGTCATGTGACTTGGACTCGAGTCAGACTCGAGTCATGAATTTGATGACTTGCGACTCGACTTGGACTTGCATAACAATGACTTTGTCCCACCTCTGCTCATTTGTATGGGGATTGAGGTATCGGCGTGTATACGTGCAAAGTTCAGAAATGTAAACATGTTTGTAAAGTGGCAGTTCGACATTGAATAGGTTACGAGGACAAAATGAGGGGCAATCTCCTTTAAACGTGGGGGGAACGCTTCGCTGCACAGTCCTCTCCAAAGCATGCGATTTTATTCAAAATCAAGAATACGTTACGTGACGTAAACATATCGGATTGGGCGCGAGCGTAGACGCGGCAGGGGTAGAGTGAACAGAAAAACCTTGCGCCGTTGTTCAACTGCCACGACGGGAAATCGAATTGAACTGGCGACCTCTGATGTGGAGATACAGATGCCTTTTGTCCACCCCTCCCACCGGCTTCCGGCCACCATAACACCATGGCAGCATCCGCCAAATCCTCCGCTGGCGTGCCACTCCGTAAATCGATCGGACTTGAATTTTATTTTTCGCTGCCCCACTCTGCTGGCAATTCAGCCGTCACAGTGGGAGCCACGGATACCGAATGAGACGACGCGGGGTTGAGGCCACCTCTCAATACGCACTGCTCCCGGATTTAATGCTGGGGAATAATAAAGGCGAGGGCCGTTGCGTGTTGGCGACCCAGAGGTATTCACGAGTGAATTTGCAATCCAGCCACAACGTCGCTTTGTGTGTTGGAGGATAAGAAACTGTAACGTGCACAGGTCGCGTTGACGATTCGGTGTCGTGGAAAACTGGGGACCATTATGTAAGCAGCCAGAACCATCGCCAGCAAGTGCCCAACCTCTTTGGCCCTATGTTGGGTTGTTTGTCTATCTCCATGACTGCTTTTACACGTGGGAGGAAACCAGAGATGGACTAATACATAGTTAAAATGTTATTACTATTATGAAAGTAGATGAGTGAGGAGTAGGAATGCTAAAGGTTCGAGTGACATTGAATTAGGGTTGGTGAATCACCCGGTGATTACGCTTACCCCTGCACCTATTTCTTCCCTCTTCCCCATTATACGTGCATGTGTGTGTGTGTCGAGCCATTGCGCGTCGTTATACTGCATGCATGAAATGACAGCCACTATCATTTTCCGTAATAACACGGCCTCATCCGTGGGTGACAGAGACGCGGTTGTTTCTTACTGTAGTCATAACTGTAACGCATGGGCCAGGCAGCGCTGTGTGCTGGATCCAGAGCTGGTAGGTTGCGAGTTCAAATTCCGGTCGGGGAGTTAAATTTTGCAACTACTCTATTTTACACGCAAATTCGGAGGCCTCTTAACCCGTTCCGATGATGCACACATATGTCATCGGAATAAAAACCTATGATAAAATAACTTCATCAGTACCGAGGCTCCCCAGAAGGCCTTGCCGGAGGGCGTGTGGCACAGTTTGACGCCAGCTGTCATAGTGTGGTCGTGTCGCTACGGTTCTCCGCGGTGAGTACAATGTCCTCAACAACAATAGCGCAATGTCTCTCTAAATAAAATTAACGCTGAGTCGATTGCGTGTTCCCGAGATTCAGCGATGAATGGAACACCCACCATGCAACTTGCAGTCGTCTCGAAACGGGAAAGGGTTAAGTGCTTCCTGCACAGTCCCTTGTGATTGATGTGATTTCACACATAGGGTGGAATATGTAGAAACATTCCACCACTGCTGGCTCAGCCATAACTCCACCTAAGATTGGGCCATTGTACAAGTTTTGTGTGGAATTAGCCACAAATGGATTGCACAATGCGGATGTTTGCACAAAAACGATCGTCATTCCGCCAGATATGACGGCCAAAATAGCGCCAGGAATCCAGACCATGTCATCCGCTCAGGGCACCCAAGGCAGAAGCCCTCTCCCTGGGGTTGCCACTTCCTGAAGTACAAATAACTGGGACATTATGGAAAGAATACATCAGTTCCATAAGAAGGGAAAACTACCTGCAATATCTGTTGTCTCTAGTGTCACCAAGAAATTGTCTCGAGCAGTGCATTATTACACCGCTGACAAAAAACCTGGACTTGTAATGTCCTGGGAAGACTTGCATATTTCCCCAAGGCAGGTAGTGGCAACCCCATCCGATACCTCTCACCCCGGATCTTAAGAAGATTCCTTTTCGCAGAGAGAGCATCGCCGATGACTAGGCCCGGATTTCCAGGCACGCCGAGATTGATGGTGCCGTCTGGCAGAGAGCGTTCATGGGGGCAATCGCCCCCCTGCCGCTCTCTGCCCCCTCTCCCCGGTGACCCACTCATCGGTTGAATCCATCACTGTTTAGGGAGCATCATGGCCATCCCCAGCATCGCCACCATGCACCGTGGCTACGAGGCGCTGCGTTGCTTTGGCCTCCCGCATCAAGGATCGCTGCTTTTAGAGCCCCCCGCACGATGGAGATAGGCCACTTTACACTGTGTGCGATCCGATATTTATATACGCGATATATGTACGAATGCGTTGATATGGTTGTGTGTGTGGTGGGGGAAGGGGGGGCAGTGGAATGTTGTTTACCGCACTGCACTGTGACCACTCAACCGGTCCTGGGCCTCCCCTAGGTTGCCTCTCCCCTTGTAATCAGTACCTGGTGAAGTTTGTAAACGTCAGCATTAGGGATACAAGGCCGCCGGGCGTGGTGATGGCCACACCACCCCATCATGCGCTGTGTCCAGCTTCATAGGTGCTTGCTAACAGCACTTGGCAAAACAGTCTGTGCAGGCTATAAGGGCGACCCTTTGACATTGGAGAGCAGTGGCGAGGTGGCTACCGCACAGTTCTATGAACGGCAATTCAATTTCATAATACATTTTTTGGTATAGGCCAAATTTCTGTCGCCGAAACCCCTCCACCGCCCAATACAACCAGCCAAATTCAATTGTCATGTGTACAAGCGTCCTAATGCGCAAATTATATTTTCGGTTGAACGGCAGGAAATGTGGTCAGATCATTGTGGCCTCTTAACTCAAGAATCGTCGTAATCCTGGCAGCGGAAATTGCTGAACCGTACATCGGCAGCAAAAGCGTACATGTTGCGTTAACTCAAGCCAGAGTTCAATTGCCACTCGCGTGTATGTATGGATAACTTATTTCACACCGTACGTAGCCAAACGTGCTAATCAACGGTGCGAAGAACAACAAACTCAAACACAAAAAGCAGTTCTAAAGAAATGGACATCAGTGAGGAATATTGAAACCAGTGGGCCAATGGTGTTCTGCAAGGCCGTGGGAAGTGGTCTGCCAAATAGTTGCCGTTTCATTTCGTTTTTGTCACAAGACACCCCATGTTTTTAAATCCTTTATATTAAGTTCACTTGCTTGCTTGCTTGCGCGCTTACGACCGTGCAAATCTTTCGGTTGTTTTTTAACCCACTTCCCGTGATCCAATCGAGCTGACATTTTGCACACAGACTCGTTGTGCGTGACAATTTATTTTCGTGAAATATTTTTTCCTAAATTTTCCACTTTTTAGGAATTTTTTTTAAATATTTAATTACCAATTGCTTAATGGTGGCAGGCAATCATCTGACCCATAGGTGGCAGCCATCTCAAGCCAGAGGACGAGAGGACTCTAGCCGCCACGCATATAAAGGATTTATAGTGAAAAACTTTGTTTTTACGGGTTAATTTTCTACCGCACGGTATTCCGCGAGTGGGTCGTGCGTCCAGAAAGCTTCGCAACCATGAACCACTGCTCCTCGAGCGACAGTTGTGCCTACCCTTCCACGATGCCAAGACGCCTTGGAAGAGGTGGGAGGTAACCCACAATTTACCCCACCACCCACGACATGCCGATAAACTAATTGTGCGCGTACGCGCGGTATCTAAACTTGAATACATTTTAGACGCCTCCATGCATTAGATGTCTTTGGGCTCCTAAACACTAAATTTCGATGTAAAGCTTTCGTGACTGCAGGGATTCATCTTCTTGGTTCTTTCTGTAAAGTCACGTAGAAGAGAAATAATAAAATAATACAAATAAAACATAATAAAATAATTATCACGAAGTTTCGGCCACAACGCAAGCAGCCGTCCTCTGCTTGCGTTGTGGCCGAAACGTGATAATTATTTTATTATGTTTTATTTTTATTATTTCCCTTCTACCTCCTAAACACTATTTGTAAAGCTCCGTGCTGATTTCCTGTGTGTGTGGGGGGGGTTATGTGCCCATAAACTGCGCCGGAGGAGGGAGGGAGGGACGCTCTTTGGGCAATGAAAGCAAGTTCCCCCCCAGCAGTAGCGTCGTTAAGGGCCTCGGTGATGGCGAGTCGAGTTGACTGCATTTTGTTGTGTCATGTCCAATTCGGTGGGCCTGCTCACCAGCCGATAATCGCGCAGTGTTGCCAAGGTGCTATTTAAGGCTCCGCTGGCACATTAATTCACAAAGGGATTGCTTTTTGCCCCGGAAAAGGAGCAGCGAGAGAGAGAGAGCGGAGAGAGAGAGAGACGGTGGGTGGGGGGGGCACGCGTGGGATGAGAAAATAAAAAAACGGACAGAAGGACGGACAGCCGGAAATATAAAAAAAGCGAAGCGCTCCTTTTGACGGTAACAGAACCCGATTCTAATTTAAAGGTGGAATAAACGTCTATGAGGTGTGTCGCTCATAGGAACTGTCAAAAGAGCCCATTATTAAGTGCGATCTATTGAATCCGGCTATGGCACTTACCTGTAATCTGACTTGTGGAGGCTGAATTTTTTTCGTGGATTGCTCTAGAGCCATCGAAAGCGCCGCACTGCAACGGACGGTGTCCGAGGCCAAGCTGCTCGCCGAACCTCGCCATGGCAGCCTACGAGAGTCATGCTTGCGGAGGGAGAGGCTGAAGACATTTTCAGTTGGCCGTGTCGCTGAGTGTGTGTGTGTGCATGGCACAGCAAGTTGGCACAGTAGGGGGCACAGGTGGTGCATCAGCCAGTCATCTCGGTCATCTCGGTCAGTCGATCCGTGGCACCTGCTGGGTCTGCCCCGTGATCTCCTGCCAGCGGGCGTTCGACACTTCACGTGGCCTCAAGGTGCACTTGGCCTGGCACAAGCGTCGTGGTGACGTCACCGCCACTTAGTGGCGAATGGCGGTTGTTGTTGTTGTTGTGTGCATGGCTGCCACCTTTAACTCCATGGTGGGTGTGTTCATGAGAGTAGTGCAGTGGTTCGCGCGCTGCGCTACGAACCCAGAGACCAGAGTTCGATTCCCGCTCACGGCCAACACCAGCGACGATTATCTGAACTGGTCCTGGGCCTCCCTTAGGTCGACTCAGCCTCGAATAAGTACCTGGTGATGTGTGTAAACATCGCCACTGGGGAGACAAAGGCGACCTGGTGTGGTGCAGGCCACCTATGCCCCTCGTGCGCCGTGCCAACCTTCATAGGCGCTCGCCAACAGCACTTGCCCTAACAGTCGGTTGATGCTACACTTTTGTCTTGACGAAACAAGCCCCTGCATTGTTGTGCAAAAATGATTGCACTGTGGATGTGTTGCGAGCAATGTCATCCAGAGACAAGCTGATGTTAGTTGGCTGATAAACAGCTGATTACCCCTGCGGTGCATATGTTCACATCCATCACAGTGGGAGCCAGGGGCTGGTGGTCACCTCTCGATCATACATTAATTTTAAAAAGAATATTGAATGGTTAATCTGAGTAAGCGCGAGCTAGAGGTCCTAGGGAGACTAAATCCGCGACGACCCCTGGCTGCTCGTCTCTTGTGACGAAGCCATCACACGCTCTCGGGCGATTTTTTATCTCGTCGTGATGATCGTAGGTTGCCCTTCAGCGATTTCCATAAGAATAAAGGCACGCGTCATATTGTGTCTCTTTCCAACAAGCATTCTCCTCTTGTACGGTCACCTCGCTGCATGTAACCTTTTTTGTTTGTTTTGCTCGTGTTTATCCCTCGCCCCAATTTCTCTCGCCTGTTTGTTCACCCTTTTTACAGCCAAACCGTGTAGATTATTATCGATATCGGTGATTATGATGGCAGTCTGTGGTCAACTCATTCATTCCCGCACCTCTGATTAGCACGGTTGGCTACATACGGTGTGAACGTTCAACATACAAACATAGCGAATCGGCAGATTACACGTATTGTGGTAAATCGGCAGGTGGTGGCGTAAAGTGTCGCTACTCTGACATCTACCAGGACGCCTGGCCAGCGGAGATAGGTGGGCCAAAGTACCCTCATGTGGAGACCTTTCTTTAAAGTATCTCCCTCCCACCCCCCTCCTATGAAAGCCCTTTTCACCGACAGTGACGTGAGAAAGCACTCGCGGGGAAAAGTCACGGAGGGATTTTAAGGAACTTTCACCGTTTGGTTCAGCCGCCACCGTTGTGCCATGAAGATGGAATCGAACCGGCGACCTGTGCATTGCACAAGTCAGTCGTGCCACAGACATTACACCGCTGTGGCAGCAGCATACACGTGTTTGCGGAATTAGCAGCAATTCCGCAGCGGTTGAGGCATTGCGTCCCCCCCCCCCCATCCAGCCCCCTCCAGGAATCGGAGCAACTCTCTCCACAGGGCTGTTAGTCACTGAGTGGCCACAACAACAACAAAAAAAACCCAGGCCATTTTGCACTTAATTGGAGTTGCTTGCTGCTGCCAAAATCTATCGCACGGAGGTAAATTGAGCTGCCAGTTACACGGGAAACTGCTTTGCAAAACACGTGCGTTTTTTACATAAACACTCGGGACATTAGGGGCATTTGCACCAAGGTCAATGAATTCATGTTTTGAGAGGCAGGTATTACAGGTAGCAAGCAGGCCACTGACCTGTTCGAAAGGAATGCTTGAAGTTGGGTTTTCCATAACCAACATACATATATATAACTGCTCAACTCGAGCTATTAATGATTTGGCATTTGCATCGGCCTAGCAAGCACTCTGGTGTGGCCCAAACAGTTTGAAGGGAAATGCATACATTATCAAACCACGTGTTTGCGTGTTTTACCACCAGTGTATGCTGTTCATGCAGACTTTATACATTGTCATAGGTGCCTATTTGGTGTTTGAACATCTTGAACGCCTCCTGGATTATTGCTAGAAAGGGCGTGAATCATTTTATTTTATCGGTCACGATGATCCATATTTGTTTTTCGTTTAGGCCAATAAAGTAGTAGTATGCCAAACCCGTGTTGTGAACCCTTCACCAACCGACAAGATTGTCACGCTTAAAAAATACGTATTATTTATACGTGCCTATGTATAGCAACGATCAAATTATGATCAATAAAGATCCTCTCCGATGGCTCGAGACTTTTCACGACTAAATTCACCGTCAACGTTCGACAATTCGCTCAAACTGCTTTGAGCTTCATAGGGTCGTGGGCTCCTGAATCGAGTGGGCTTCATCGGCTGACTCTGCACTTCAAGCATGACAAGGCCAAACAACCCGGAATGTGCCCGAGATCTCAGAAGCTAAGCACACTTCAGCCTGGGCAGCGTACGGGTGCGTGACCACTGTGCACATCAGGATGCTGTTGGCTGCTGTGGGGCTACAATTTGTGCAACATTAAACATTTTTGTACTGTACAATTCTCCTCTGTGTATGCTCCCCGTCGTCATCAACCACATACAGTACTTAGGGGCCGTCCATAAATGACGTCACGCGATTTTGGACGATTTTTAACCCCCCCCCCCCATCGTCACACGGCGTCACAAAAAGTCAGACCCCCCCTGAAATATGACGTCACGAAGCTCTGCCCCCATCCCCCCCAAAAAAAATGTAAACATGCTTCAAATCGCTTTAAACTATTGTCATTGTAGTGCGTATTTAATGTGCCGCTGCACTCTAATGTTGTAGGAGAAAACATTTATTAAAAAGTATATTTAATTAAATAGAAGGTGTTTTCTATATTTATTTAAAATTTTGATGTGACGTCACATTTCTCAACCCCCCCTCGTCGCACATCGTCACAAATGTCTGACCACCCCCCCCCCCAGGTGCGTGACGTCATTTATGGACGGCCCCTTACCAGCGTGGTGAGGTATGTTCAAACAATCCCCTTGGCCTGTGAGTTATGTCAATCCAGCAGTGGATTGACAGAATGGATGTAAATGTACAGTTAGTTGTACGAGACCTCTTCTTCATATGCATTGTTAATCTCCGTGCAATCTCGTCTCATCTCACATATGCTAACACACTGAAGATTGAATTGATGCAAATTTACAATCAAGACCTGCCTGAAAACCAATCTTTTAGACTCGGAGAGGTTTTTGCTAGGTAAATACATAACGTTATTTTTGTTATTATATCTGCGTCATCAATCAGCCGTGCCGTTCCTAAGTCACTGTAATGCAGCAGTCAACGCAGAGATTGGAGGTATTCATATTTGAGGACGGATCGCACTTCCGACACTTTTGGAATGCGGTGCTTACGTGAGAAATTCTACGGCACTTGTGAGCACAAAAGCATTTTTTGAGGTAACCTTGCGGCCCAAGGGGCTTCATAATGGCCTTGTCCGGGAGGCTGAATAAGTCCTGTCGAGATCCAGGGATTGAATGTTGGCTTTAAGCTGCTTTTGATTGAATCGGCTTCCCAAGTGTCGTGAATATGGCTGCCGAGATATCATATTTCATGATACAATACGAAATTAAATTGGACGTTTCCGATGTTTATCGCGATATCCGTTCGCCCTAGCTTTGTACTTGTATTGCATTGTGTGTGTGCTTTGCTGTATTTCATGCTACACTATAAAAACAAGTTTTGCTGGCTGGCTTAGTGCGAACTAACGTCACCGTCCTCCACATTCTCCATCCTGGTCGTGTATCCCGTGCAAATGTGTGGGCAGTGCGAGTCTGGTATGAATAAAGATTAAATTAACAATAGCTGCAGTTCACTCAACAACAGTCTGCCACAAGTATCGTAATCAGTATATATTTGTATGATAATCGTGATACAATTATATTTAGCACAGGGGACGGTCAAGTTATATGATGGACCTTATTTTGTAAATTAAATCGCAGTTTATTTTAATCATTAAATGGATGACCCCGTTAAGCCAGTTGCCCGGCTATTTTACAGGGGAGATCCGTGGTGCGTAAGCACAGCAGCAGAAACTACTGGACACAAGTGAAAAAGAGCTTTATAGCTCATCGAATTTCTCCAGTTACAAATATTCCGTTTCTGAACAAAACAAATATTTAAAAAAAAACGTTAATTTCGCAGAGAATGAGTACAGGGTCCTTAATGAACGTTGAGCAACCTGACACACGAGATATTTAACAGCCATAACTAATGCCGGTACTGTATCACAGAAATCCTAGCAGTGACCCAGTAAGCATGCAATATTAGGCCAACGTTGGCATGCGGCTGGAACAATGGCCCAACGTTGACCAACCGCTCTATAAATTTCGATTTAAAGCTTTCGTGACTGCAGGGATTCATCGCTCTATGTTTACACTACTGGCGAGGTGTTTGGCTGGTTAACTCGCGACTGACTATGCCAATGTCAGGGCCCCAAGCCAGCGCGGCTGGAATTGTGGGTTCAAATCTCGGGCATCTGCTCGTGATTGAACCAGGTTCTTGGGTATAATGAGCACGGTGATATCAGCCTAGTCACCAATCACTGTGTGGGAAAAAATACCCACGTTCTAAATGTGTGCTCACACTTAATTTGGCTTAGTAAAGCCCCGATTAATACATGTACTTGAAAACAAATATGCTTCAATTATATTTTTCGAAAAGTAGGTCAAGTGCATTTGTCAAGTGCAGACAATGCATTATCTTGCCTGCTACTCGCGAATGCTGTAAAATAATTGGTCGTTATTGTGAACGTTGTCGGCATGACAATGGCTCAGATGAAGGATTGTTAAAAATGTTGAAGGTGCAGGCCTGCAATTGCTTTGCTCTCACCACTGGTGTGGAAAGGGCCTCCAGTAGAGGGGAGCTCGATAGACCTACACGTACATGCATTGCCTTCAGTGGTATGTTATTAAGTCACTGATGAAACGCCTGCACCTTTAATGCCCTGGGAAGACTTGCAAATTTGACAGGACAGCTAGCCTCCTCAATAAGAGAACGATCATATGAAAAAAAACTGAGACAGATGGCAAGCTGAATATATGCATGCACACATAACAATGCACACATATACATATCAAGGCAAGAACATTCTAAGACACCCGGCAATCTGTCCTATATATGCGTACGGTGAGTGATTTTAAACCCTGTGAAATAAATACAAATGAAGAGAACTCTTGCCACCAATGTGCTTAGCATAGAAACTCATTTTGTGATGTCAATATAGCGGTACATTTTCAATGATTGGCAAGTCATCACATGCAAGCTTTCTCCAGGATTCTCAGAACTATACTATTTGGTTCTTTCGGTAAAGTCACGTAGATTAAAAAAAAATTAATACAATTATAATAACTAACGAGTGATTTAATTTAGTTATTCCCATTTTATTATTATTATTTTTTTATCTACGTGACTTTACCGAAAGAACCAAAGAGTATGAATCCTTGCAGTCACGAAAACTTCAAATCTAGAATTCTCAGAACTATCGTGTCACAAAGACAAAGATCCCCCTTACAGCCATAACAGACCGTAGGAGCAAGTGCTGTGAGCGAGCCCCTGTGAAGGTCGGCACGACACACGAGGGGGTGGGTGGCCAGCACCACGCCCGACTGCGTTCGGGTGGGAGGCACCTGGAGGTAGGAGGTCGTCGCCTTTATCTCCCCAGTGGTGATGTTTACACATCGCACGCGGTCCTCATTTGAGGCTGAGTCGACCTAAGGGAGGCTCAGGACCGGTTCAGATCATTGTTACTGGTGTTGGCCCTAGCAGAGAATTGAACTCGGGTCGCCGGGTTTAATATCGCACCGTGCTAACCACCCGCACCTCCGATTAGCACAGTTGGCTACGTATAAGTTCAACATACATACATGGACACCTCTACTTCCAGAGCTCTATTCGTAAGTCTATTTGTTCGTAAGCCCAACTTTACTCCTGTCGATTCCAAACATGTTGTACAACATGTACACTCAACATGGGGAATGGCTTTAAAAGTTGTATCCTCTCCTGTAGATGTCGATGCCACTGGTTCTTCACGTTCTGCAGATGTAGATGCCACCACCGCCATCTATTGCGCGGCAGTTGAACTTACGGCTCTCGGTCCGAACAGGCAACTGGACATAAGTAGATTGTTCGTAAGTAGAGGCGTGCCTGTACATACACACGACGCTGCCGCTCCTCTCACCAACACAGTCACGCGCACACACGCCGCTCTGTTTGAATTCATACTTTATTACAGAAACACAAATGAGCTCCCCACTGCCGCAGGGAGGCACAGATACAAAAAAAAATAGAAATCTCCTGCGCATGCAGAATGCAAGGCTACAATCTTATATTTGTGGCCATAACTGAATTTGTGTTCTTACCTCGATTCAATTTAGCCCAATGCCTTCTGGCTCCTCACAACCTAACAGATGCAATATCCATCATCAACGTAACTTTTCTAATAAATGATGATAATTCGTCAGCTTGCAAACTCCTACAATCGCTGTACGTTGAAGGAGTGGGGTGAATTGTGCTTACCGCAAGGATTGTGATGGTTTGAGCTCGCATGAGATCGGAAGGACAAAGCAAAGACATGCCTGCTCATTCCATAGCTTGGTCGAATAACCTCCAATAAAGAGTGCGCTAGAAAGGCCATCTTAGAGGTGGGTTGTTTTACTATTAAACGATGGCCAGATATTAGCACGGTTGGCTACGAAAGAAGTTCAACATAATACAGCATCTTGGAAGAAGCCACACTTTAGCCCCCACCACTCGTGACCTACCGATCAACTGTGGCGAATCCATTGAAACTAAACTATTCAACAATGTTAAATTTTTTACCAGGTAAGGCCCACTTAGCTTTAAAACTATTTTTTTTCCACAATCGACCTGGCCATAAATATCTCAAAGAAGTGGCTTATTATCACGTAGACATTTAATTGCAGCCAAAGAGTTGAAAACACATTGAGATTTCTTAGTGGAGAGAGAGGTGGCGCGTGGTTTAACTAAAAGAAACAACTTTTTACACCCCCCCCCCACCTCCGAACGTACGCTTGACGCACCCCCCCCCCCCGAATTATATAGAACGGTCGATATTTAATCCACACAGACACGACCAAGGATTAATAATATTAACGTGTTTAAGTAAACAGATAGTCCACCGCCTACTGCATTAAATAATTAAGTCGAGTATCTTGGCCACTTGCTTTGCTGAGCTGCGTGATAGCTGCAGTCAGGGGCACGGTGGCACACGAAGTGACACCTTTCCCACAGTCCCACGTCTCCCGGCAGTACAGCTGGAGACACTGAACCGTGGCTCATTTGAATGCCAATGTAGACAAATTATATTATCGAGGCTTCACCCCCCCCCCCCGTTTCCTATGCGTACGTTGTCAGTAGACCCCCCATACGCAAGCGTACGCATTTGGGTTAACCCTCCCTCCCCCCTCCATGCGTACGTACTAATTGGATGGCCCCTTACCATAGCAGCTTGGTGATTACAGCGAGTTTTTAAAGGGGGCAAGAGAAGCGGGTTAGTGTTTTTGTTTGGTCAGTTTTGCAGACCAGAAATATATTCAAAGTTAAAGTCAATTACGCGTGTGCCCCATGCTCACAACAACTAAACAACATGGTAGTTGCTCATCACTGCTACCAATTTTTAGCCAGTGGCGGACATTCCACGTTTCTATGGTGGGAGCCTTTGTGATGAATCAAACAACCACTGTTAACTTATCACAATGTGGTCGTCAATTGAGCCCAAAGTGATTATGATACTGACGATCCCCACCCAGTGATTTACACAAGTGGGATACTAATTATGAATTTGCTATTTATAAATCTGCATGTGTATGTGATGCATATGTATACCGCATATATCATACATAAATGCCAGGGGGGGGTGTGGTCTCTAATAGCTCAGCCACTGCAACCACTTACTCATTCAAGCAGTAATGAATTCACTGTAAATTATTAACGAGTTGCGTGACTAAGTTTCAAATTTTAAAAAGATTACAGTGTTACGCTCCGGACATTAAATGTCCTGCCAAACAAGACCGCATTAGCACGGCCTCCTCTGCCCATTGATTTCCACGGTTAGGTAAAATCCCGTTCTGGTTTGTCGTGACAATTCCGATTTAAAAGTTGGCTCCGTGTGTTGTTCCCCGTGTCCCGAAAGGCTTCGGTTAAAATCGTGGTTTTGTCCCAGGTTTCAGAATCTTCCGGTCTCTTGCTCAACTAATTATAATCATTGTACTCCTACTGCACAGGGCATTTGGAGCCTTCGGGCTTCAATTCTAACCTATGAAGCCCTCACCCAAGGTGGTGCAATGCAAGAGACCAATCTAAACTACACTTTAAGTAAGAACACGTTCTAAAACAGTTACCCTGACGCTATATATTCATAGGACAAGAGTGTTCGCGTAAAGCACGGAGTGTTAAGTGTACATTGGTGAACAATTTTCACAAAATTGTCACCATTGCCCAACAAACAAAACGAAACGTCGCTGGCTTTCTTCCGATTGTGTTCCAGAGTCGCCGCCGTGCTGCATGACAGGTCGGCACGCGAACTCGCTGCGTCGTCAATGCATCAACGTCGACCTTCCGTTCGGGAGACGTCGTAAAAGTGCGTCGTAAATTAGACCGTCGTAAACCGGTGTCATCCCTGTAACTTTTTCCCACGTTTAAATCAGCTTTTTTTTTTTAAACTGACATTTTAAAAAACACACGGAAGCTGTATTTCATTGAGTGTTGGTTTCGCATATATTTAATCCGGACAAACTTTCACTTGCTCCGTTTAGTAATGAATAACAGGACCCCCCCCCCCCCCCCCGGGGGCTTATACAAAATGATGAATATGTAGAGACTCTAATGATTTAATAAACTGATGATTTCACACTGGATAGATTTTTTTTCATATTCCGAAAATTTATTACAATTATTCACCCTCTCTCCATGCATCAACCACATCGCGCGTGACGCCATCAACACCTTGACGACGTCACGAACCCCTCTCCTCCACCTCACTCGTGTAGCGTGACGTCACCAACCCCTCTCCTCCACCGCACTCGTGTAGCGTGACGTCACCAATCCCTCTCCTCCACTCGTGTCGCGTGACGTCACCAACCCCTCTCCTCCACTCGTGTAGCGTGACGTCACCAACCCCTCTCCTCCACCTCACTCGTGTAGCGTGACGTCACCAACCTCTCCCCCACCTCACTCGTGTAGCGTGACGTCACCAACCCCTCTCCTCCACTCGTTTAGCATGACGTCACCAACCCCTCTCCTCAAACCAAACCATCCCAGGTATCATGGCGTCATCACACCTGGTCGCTCCGCTCTGCGTATTTGACGTCATGAACCCCTCCCCGACACCTGCGCCCAACTCGTGGAACGTCATCCCACTGCGTTACAGACAAATGCAAAGATCCCCCGTATAGCCTTAACATACTGTTTGGGCAAGTGATGTTAGCGAGCACCTATGAAGGCCGACACGGCACACGAGGTTGTGGGTGACCAAAATCACGCCCGGCCGCCTTTGTCTCCCGAGTGGCGATGTTTACACACCGCACCAGGTACTAATTTGAGGCTGAGTCTACCTAGGAGAGGCCCAGGATCGGTTCAGATAATCGTCACCGGTGTTGGCCGTGAGCGGGCATCAACACCGGGTCGCCGTAGCGCAGCGCGCTAACCGCTACACTACCGCTCCCCCCAGACAGACAGACACACACGAACACGCGTGTCTATTACATGGAGGCTGTGGATGGATGTTGGCAAAATGCCAGACGGTTCGGCATTGGAGCAAAGCAGCACCGCCTTCCGCTCTAGTTTGCGTGGTGAAATGCTGCTGTGTGGATGGACACGACCCACCGTCCCTTGCCGGGGTTAATCAGCTAAGTTCCACTGCGGGGAAGACGACGACAACGTTTGTCCCACAGAGAGACTGGACCACGCCACGGGGTTGTGAACTTTGCTGGCTCAGAGCTGTGACACATGAACAGCCTCAGTGCTCAAATTTAGCCGGAAATCGCTCCGCCTTGTCACTTTCAGAATTGGTAAGGAACCATTTTTGCAAACAGACCCCCCCCGGTTTTTTTTCAACTATCACCCGCGGCACTGCCACACGTGCCAAGGGCAGTAGCAGCACCTCCACTAAGCTATGAAACTCGATTGATAGCCCCTTCCCCAACCCCCCAGGCATCAATGCCACGCGGGCATCGCGAGTCAAGGCTTGATTCACACGGCGCGGCGGAATCAAACGGTTTTTTTTGTTTGTATATAAATAAGATAAAAACAAAGACGATTGTTTTATGATCTTGCCGGCTTAAAGGCTGCAAGCGCACAGATTCACAAGCCCCTCCACTCCGCACCTTCTCCTGCTGCTGCTGCTGCTGCTGTTTGTATCGTCGGCTCTCCGGGCAGTAGCGGCGCTGGGGATAATGAAAACGAATCAAGCAAGAGTGCAGGGCTTGCAAGCAGCTAGAGGAGCCACGGAATAATATAACAATAGGGGTGCACCCAATAGCTGCTTAAATTCAAATCAGACTTAATTAAAACGAGTTTATGATTGAAAAAAAGTCTAATTAATCTCTATCTGTCTATGCATCTCTCGTGTCACTAAATCTCTAAATGTCTACATTTCTCTCGTCCTCACGACATCTCGAATTCCTGTCTACATCGCTGCTGTCACCTCACTCCATCTCCGTCTAATCTCTTGGCTCTGTAGCCTCTATCATGCCACTGCATCGCCCAGTTTCTCTGGATTTCCCCCCCACAATCTCACCCACATCTTTAACATCTCGGCCATATCTCTTTCTGTCATCGCGCCAGGATGTTTTTTAAACAAATTGAAAGTTGGTGACGGGGGAGCGGGGAAGAAGCGTGGTGGTGGTGGTGGGATCGAGAATAATTTGTGCTTAGAGCCCCCCTGTGGGCAGGCATGGCCAACGACATTCAGGTGTTAGTGCCGAGCGGAACGCGTGTGGAGCGGTGCGAGGCGTCATTAATATTCCGCTCAGGCCTGGCCGCTCTTCGCTGCATGAATTGTGTACGCGCGCGCGCGCTCGTGTTCATCATGTCCCTTTATTTTTATTGCTCAACCTTCGTCTCTCCCCCCCCCACGCTTTTATAGCTCAGCGTCGCCGCCATGTGTGGGTGTGTGTCGGTTTGTGTCGAGCGGTCGTGTCGTGGTTTTTCTCGCACTACGAACCCGGCGACTCGAGTTCCATTCCCGCTGACATTTGTAATGATTATCTGAACTGGCCCTGGGCCTCCCCTTAGGCCGACTCAGCCTTAAACGAACAGTACTTGTCGCGAGAGGCAGCTAAAGGCGACAAGGGGGATCTTTGTCTTTGTGTTTCTTGGAGAGATTACAGTGGGATTTTGGTGTCAAGCCGCCAGGAGGCGAGGAGTCTTTGTACGAATGAGATGATGGAAGTCGGCTCTGTGTTGACCAAGATGGAAGAATATCAGGGGGTGGAAACGGACAGAAATGAAATAAAACATGAAATAAAACAACAAAAGAAAGCGCGATTCCCAGGAGGCGATTGTTTGAGCGGACACGAGGTAAAATATCCGTCCTGTGATGTCGAGGCTTCTATAAAACATCGCAGTCTCTCACACACGGACACAGACAAAGATTTCCCCCGTATAGCATCAACATACCTTTGGGGGCCAGTGCTGTTTGCGAGCGGCCTTTGTGTCCCCAGTGGCGATGTTCACACACCGCACCAGGTACTGATCTGAGGCTGAGTCGACCTAGGGGAAGCCCACGAACCGGCTTAAGATAAATTAATCGTCACCGGTGTTGGCCGTGAGCGGGAATCGAACTCTGGTCGCCGGGATTGTAGCGCAGCGCGTTTTGACCGCTCCACGACAAAGGCAAAGAGACGCACGCACACAGGAATAGCCACGCACGCGTACAAACTCAAACGATCCCTCGTAAATCCTTCGAACAGAATGCTGGGGCAAGCGTTAGCCAGCGACTGTTAAGGAAATAGTACGACGAGGATTAAGCCCGTTCGCCTTTGTCTCCCCAAGTGAGGGTCGTGTGTGGTAGGGTAAAACAAGCGTGAGTAACTCTCACACCTTCCAAGACGTCTGGCCATCGTGGACAGGTAGACCACGTGACCCCACAGCTCTCCGTAGCAGAGGCCCTTCCTCCTAGCAGTGGCAGGAACAAATAATTGCAGGGCTGCACCTTTAATTTTTTTAAACATTACAATCGGTACGAGGAGCAAACGCTGCCTTCCCGAGTAAACACGCTAAGTGGATTAGCAATTCCTGGGACCATTATTAGCACGTCTCGCTGCGGAAGAAACAAAAAAGGGGAAATGGGTCTCCCAAGTCCCAAATAATGACTCGGGCCAACACACTTTCGCGCGTGCAAATTGGCATTTGAGCGCGTGAAATAAACCTCTCTGCGCGGGTGAACGCATCGAGCAGTTCGTGGAATAGAATAACATCTTAAACGCGGTGAGGTTGCGGAGCTGGGAATCTGGAATATCGCACCTCCTCCGGCTTAGCACGGTTGGATATGTACGGTGCGAAAGAAGTTCAGCGTATCTTCTTGGTTTTTTCGGTAAAGTTACGTCCCGTCGAGGCGACAGAGTCTGAAATTTCAGACTGTCGCCTCGACGGATCTGGTTTTCACCTGAGGACGGCTGCTTGCGTTGTGGCCGAAACGTCGTGAGAATTATTTTATTGTGTTTTATTTTTATTATTTTATTACTTCCCTTCTACGTGAATTTACATAAAGAACCAAGAAGATGAATCCCTGCAATCACGAAAGCTTTAAATCGAAAAAAGTTCAGCGTTCACATATGTACTCGCACATGCGGACGACAAGGGCGCAAATCGGGGATGTAAAATCATACTCGTAATTTTTTTCGGTAAAGTCACGTAGGTAAAAACATTTAATAATGAAATAAAATAACAATAAATGAAAATAACTAAATTAAAACACGACGTTTCACTTGATACAGTAAATTTGACTGTGACGGTCCCCACCTGAAGACGGAGACTTGTGTTGCCTCCAAAACGTCGTGATTTAATTTAGTTATTTTCACTTCTTATTATTTTATTTTGTTATTATTATTATTATTATTTTTTACCTACGTGACTTTACCGAAAAAACCTAAGAGTATGAATCCTTGCAGTCACGAAAGCTTCAAATCTCGAATGTAAAATCATAGCGCGCACAATTAAAACCTAAACGAAGCCCAGTAGAGCCCATCTTTTATTCGATTCGGCCTAATCTGCCACGGTGGACGGATGTCTGGGATGAGGAGGGAGTGACCCACACTTCACCCCACCACACGTCAACTCCCGATCCACTGACTTTGCTGGTAACGCTTTAAGCTGCTGGGTGGATTGTAGGCGAGGTGGGTGGGGTGTCCGGGGGGAGGTTTAAAACAAACACGTGTCTTTTATATTATCTTCCGTGCCAGAACACGGAATCGAACTGGTGACCCTCTGGGGTGCAAGTCCGAGGGCGCTAACCATTACCCCTACAGCAGCATCGCGTTTGCACATTTGATCGGAACTTAACAACAATGAAGGTGACGGTAACAAGCTAACTGGGCCCTAAAACACGTGCCGAATGCATGGGGGGGGGGTCTCGTGATGTTTGGTATGTTTTACGTGCTCAGAAATATGATGTGGCAACAGTGAAGTCGATGATGTGGCCCAGCCATTATCTCTTATTGCCAGAGTCATTTGCCTTAAAAGCATTTAATGGGCGCGTGTGTGTTGACGCTGTGTGTTTATGGGTGTATAAGAGCATTAACATATGTGTCTACACACGGGTGAAAGTGTGTGTAAATATGTCCTTGTGTGTGTGCATACTGTGCTTGTGTACGAGAGTGTGTGTGCGTTTATTGCAGGGGAGCGGTAGTGTAGCGGTTAGCGCGCTGCGCTTTAAATCCGGCGACCCGGGTTTGATTTTCGCTCACGGCCAACACCCAGTGACGATTATCTGAACCGGTTCTGGGCCGTCCCCTAAGTCGACTTAGCCTCAAATGAGTACCCGGTGCGGTGTTTAAACATCAGCACTCGGGAGACAAAGGCGGCCGTGAGTGGTGTTGACCCCACCAAGCACGTGGCGTTTCGGCCTTAATAGGTGGTCAATAATCGCACTTGCCCAAACAGTTTGTTAAGGATATATGGGGGATCTTTGTTGTTTGTTCGTGTGTATTTCTGTGCATCTAGACCTGTATATCAGATGCACTCATTACCTGTTGAGGAAGCTAAGTGTGTGTTGGGAGTGTTAATGGCTGGTGGGCAAGACTGATGACAGAATGACAGCCAAAGAATCAGAATATTTTTTGTATCAGAATTAACATCTTTATTCAGTTTGGAAGAGGAAATCCGATGAGCTATGAAGCTATTTTTTAAACAGATGTTCAGTATGGGGCGGATCAGCAAGTTAAAACAACAAACCATACAAAACAAACAATCGGAGTGCAAAATCTAGAAAAGAGAATAGCAAGTCACGAAATATATGAATACATTTGAAATGTATTTATGAAGTCCGATTCATCAACCTTGGGCGAGGCGGCAAAAATGACAACCAATCAGTACCAGACCACACCAGGATAACACCACGCAGCAGTCGTCCCTCAATACAATAACAAGCGAACCATCGCTACACAGCAGCTAATGATACAAGTTGCACAGGGGGGAGAAGATAGCCACGACCGTGGAGATGGGGCGCTACAATCAGTGCTTGAATGGTCGCATTGGATGAGCAGCAGGGCACGGTGCAGCACAAATCAATTCCCGTCGTGGACTATTCCCCTATAATATCCATAACACATGTATTTTTTTGGGTTAGATCGCGTAACTATCTAAATGTGTCATTAAACCCGCCACCACCACACCTGCATTATGGATGATATTGGTCGCGAAAGCCAACGTGTTAAACTGACGATTCACCTACACGTGTGCTCTCCAAGTTCACGAACCCGCGTTGAAGTATGGTTTAATAGCTTGCACGACCCGCACGGCATTAAGAAGGGCCCTTATCCAGCAGTGAATTGACGAAGGCTCATGCATCTATGATGGATGTGATGATCAATGCCTAACACCCACATTACAACTCGTCTTTGTTCGTGTTTCAAGGGCACTTAAATACAAATTTGTGTTCAAACTCGGCCTCACCACCCACACACAACCCCGTGACAATGCCACTCTCATCTTGTCTGATGAACCATGTCGATTTATTATTAACAGCGATGGAGGACACATTGTTGTTGTTGTTTTTTTTTACCAGGCACCTGTCACAAGGTCCTTACGCACCCTTGTATGTGTACAGTATTGCCTACTATAATCACCCAGAAATATCTGTCCGTCCCGCGCGTGACGTCACTCAACATGAGGCCCACCCTCCCGCGTGACGTCACTCCACATGAGGCCCACCCCCCCTCATTAATATTCATGAGTGGGTGGATTTTTACACGAACGCAGAGGAAGGTCGAGCTGAATTAAATCATTTATTACGCAAAGTCGCTTCAAATGTGACGTTTCTTTACAAAAAGTGACGGTAAAAAAAATTATCTACGCAGCACAGTGCTACATCCGTGCGTGGAAATTGACACTAACGCAAAGTCGCGCACTCCACATGCCGCACCCCTCCCCTCATTAATAATCATGAGCGGGTGACGTCACTCCACAAGCCGCATCCCTCCACAATAACCACGAGGGGGTGACGTCACTCCACATGCCGCACCCCTCCCCAATAACCATTAGCGGGTGACGTCATTCCACATGGGGCACCATCTCCGCTCATTAATAATCACGAGCTGAACAATTTTTATCCTGAGTATTTCAGATTTATTGCAATATACACCCGTCCTTCGACGGGCAAACAAGCTGGTATATATAACTAAATTGGAAAAGACATGAAATAGGGGATGGAATGTGATACATTTACAAATTCCTCGAGCTCTGCTCTGATGGCCAATGCCCAGTTCTGGCAGCGCTGTTGATGCGCTCAAGCACATTACCAGGTACATCTCAGCTCTAAAATGTGACCTTGGCATTCTGACGAAGTTAGTTTTACTGTTACCAACTTGCATTTCCGACACGAAACATCTGTGCCTTTTTGAAACAGGCTGGCCTGCCTATGATCCACCCTGGGTTTAAACAGACTGGATAGTGTGATGAGCTCATATATTCTTAAAAGATCTAGACACATCCCAATCCGTGAGCTACTCCAGCGGGCAAGGCTGCGTTGGCTGGGTCATGTAGCCCACATGCCCAGCCACCGTATACTGAAGCAGCTTTTGTTTGGCTGCATAGAGGGGGCTAAATTGGTGGGGCACGGGCTATAGAAAAGATGGACTGGCACGGTGCAGGAGGATGTGGAGCTGAGTGGACTTTCCAAAGACGGGTACCAGCAGACGTCTGTGGAGGAGGCTCGTGAACGAAACTATTGGGCAGTTGTAGGTAGTCATCCTCCAACAAAAACGGAGGGCAGAAGAGCGACACTCACAACAACGAGCAGAGCACCAAACATCGAAAAACGCAGCAGGTTTGGACAGTGGGGAGCCAGTCATCTCAGTCAGTTGACCCATAGCACCTGGGTCTGTCCCTTGACCTCCTACCAGCGAACTTTCTATACTTCACGTGGCCGGCCTCAAGGTACACGTAGCATGGCAGAAGCGCAGTGGTGACATCACCGCCACTTGGTGGCAAACTGCGGTTGTTGTTGTGTGTGGTCTTTGTCATCTTTGTGTTCGTAGCTTATGACCCCCGTGTTGAATTGACTCGGCAAATGAGCACAAGCACAGAGATGCCAGGATAATTAAATTGCATGCTGCCAGCCCAGATGTCCATGAAAACAAGAGATTACAATTTTTTTATCCTACAACATTGATCATTGTGTCATAAAGCACACCATATCTCTGTTAAACATGTCATAGCTAAAGCCATGCAGAGGGAAACATAGCGAGTGTTCCATCATTTTAATACTTGTTGTAATGTTCCATTATTGAGCAAGACAAACAGGATCATGCATACACTTCTATTTTTGAAGAGTGAAATGTGATTTGATAGAATTGTTTTTTTAATATTCAGTATATAAAGACCACATGTGGCCAAACTGGTTTTCGTCATATCATCCTTAACATGATTAGAATGCATTCGACATCGTGCAATCAAATTATCGCTTGCAGTTGGTTCAAATACCCAGTGTTTATATCACTCTTGAAAACTCATTGCATCGTTAGCATACAAAAGGCATGACTGAAAGAGGGAAGGGAGATTAATAGTAAGCTGTGTGTCAAGCTACTGCTGGCAGAAAGGCCTAGTTGAAGCTCTGGGGAGCCCCTTTTAGAGCATATTTGGCCTACTCTTCCATGCTGGCCAGATGTTTTGAAAGCGGTGGGAGTACCCACATTGTAATCTCACCACAACACGTCAGAGCTGACGATCGATCAACCACGGTGTACCCCTTGATATATATGTGTGGTGACGATTCGACACACCTCTCTTGAGATGGCACTTTATTGAAGACACGTTCACTTGACATCAGGCGGAGACCCCCACCGCAACAGCCCCGAGTCTCCCGCGCATCTCCCCCTTACATGCCGACACGAGGCCACGCCCCCCTTCTCGATCATTCTCGCCGATTCTGGACGCTTGCTCCACCGGAAGACTCCATGTTGATTCTTCCGTCGACTGACCACGCTCCCTTCTCGAACATTCCCGTAGCCACCAGTCCCTTCCCACTCACAACTGATTCCCCTGTCATTACCTCCCGTAGCCACCAGTCCCTTCCCACTCACAACTGATTCCCCTGTCATTACCTCCCGTGGCCACTAGTCCCTTCACACTCACAACTGATTCCCCTGTCATTACCTCCCGTGGCCACCAGTCCCTTCGCACTCACAACTGATACCCCTGCTGCCATTACCTCCCGTGGCCACCAGTCCCTTCACACTCACAACTGATTCCCCTGTCATTACCTCCCGTGGCCACCAGTCCCTTCGCACTCACAACTGACTCCCCTGTCATTACCTCCCGTGGCCACCAGTCCCTTCGCACTCACACCTGATGCCACTGCTGCCATTACCTCCCGTGGCCACTAGTGGATGCGCACCGCATGCAGGCTCTATTGTCATTGACTACTATATTTATCCAAGAATGTCAGTGTGTAACGCGCGTGACGTCATCCCACGTCGACCAGCCCCCCTCATTAATAATCATGAACATTTTATGTCCTCCACATGGAACCGCCCCTCATTAATAATTATGAGCGGGTGACGTCCTCTAAATGGACACCCCCGCCATTAATAATAATTAGCGGGTGACGTCACTCCACTTGGGGGGGGGGGGCGAGGCGCCTCCTCCCCCCTCCTAGGCGTCAACTTACAACCCTCACTACAAAGGCAGAACCCTCACGTCACGTGATCTCCGTAACGCTACTGAGACATCAAAGTAAAAAGGACGTCATAATGAACAAGGGATTATAACCTTCAAATAAAATAAGTCTGTGTCACCGCGGCCTTACTAATTGCACACCAATGGATGCAATGAATTTCACGTCGCGGTCTGCGTTTCGCTTGCAAGATACAGATTTACTGCAATACACCCGTCTTTGGACGGGCTATAATGCTACTTACTTATACACACACACTCACTTCTGGGTGGACACAAGCTACGGGGATCGTTTCAACTGCCGGGAGCTCCGCTTGTGCCGTGCTGAAAATCGCGCCCTGCCCGTTTAAAATGTTGAACTTCCATCGGTGACCTGAAGAGGAACGCAACCAACGCGCTCCGCTGGACCGCGGGGTGGGCGTGACGGGGGATGGGTGGGTGGGACGCGTTCGCCAAAATTCACTTGTGACCCATCCCGTCTGCGATTGTCTCTCGAACGTGGGCCGAGACCCTCACAGCGGTGAGATTCCCCCCCACCCACCCCCACCCCCTCTGGCACCGCCTGGGGCAGCTGACAAATAAAAACAACCATGAAAGAAAGACCAGACGGCGACAATGTATTGCCTCGTTATCGCCGAAGTCGTTTTTTTATCCACCCCACCACCACCACAACCTCCGACCTCAGAGCAAATTAATTGCAATGCAAATGTGTGGGGAGGGGGGGGGGAGAAGCAAAAAATATTACTGCGACGTCTGTGCCAAGAGTTTGTCCCCTTGCGAAGTCGGCAAGAGGCTCGGGGTGCTACGGCTGAACCCTGGCACTTGTTTTTGGGATTGTTAAAAAAAATAAAAATTCTGACCCCCCCACCCACCCCCGTGGACGTCTGTGCGTGAGATGCGTTCATCGGATTGCTCCTCCAACGGTCCGAAATCACGATGTTGACGAGAGTCGGTTCGGTTTCCCGGTCCTCTTCCTCCTCCCAGCGGCATCGTCACGAAGCGACGTTCTCTGCTCGGATGAACAATACCAGAGTGGCAGCGCCGTGGTCTCTGTGACATCGTTGAATTTCTTTCGCACCGTACGTATCCAGCCGTGCTAATCGGAGGGGCGAGGCAAGGCAATGAACGAAACACACACACAAAAATCAGTTCTCATTTTGTTTTAATCTAGATTTAAAAGTGTACAGCTCCAGTGGCTTCCTGATATCGGAAGGAAGAGCATTCCAGACGGCCGTAGAAGCGCATCTGAAACGGCGACTCTGTGTAATGAGTGTGAGTATGTGCACGTGCCGGCCTTCACAGCTGATGCTCGCTAAACAGCACTTCACCTAACTGGCTATAAGGAGGACCTCTGTCTTCGTGTGTACGTATGTTGAACTTCTTTCGCCCCGTACGTAGCCAACCATGCTCATCGGAGGTTTGGGGTGAGGACAACACACTCAACAGAAAAGGAAGCTTTAAATAAATTAATTTTCTATCTATAGTATTTAAAGGTGTATAGCTCCAGTGCTTTCCTAATATCGGGAGGAAGAGCGTTCCAGACGGCCGCAGAAGCGCATCTGAAAGTGTGCGATGCACCGGACGTCGTTTGTTCGACGGCTTACAATCAATCTAGATTTGAAGTTTCATGACTGCAGGGATCCATACTCTTTGGTTCTTTCGGTAAAGTCACGTAGGCTTACAATCAGTGCTCCGCATTTTGCGTGTTGCTTTTAAAGCAGCTTTCCAATGGAGGTTGAAGGTGCGTCTCTTTGCGGGCATCACTTCGAGCTGGCTGTCTACCTGTGACAGGGGCTTGCACGGTGATCGTAAACGACAGTCCGATGTGAACGAAAACCCGAGCACAACGTGGGTGCCACTAATGGGGACTTGAAAGCCAGCCGGATTTCATCAAAGCTTTTCCCTCAGCTCGGAGATGAATTTTTTTTTTATGACAAAACCAACAATTTGCAAAACATGTCCACGCCCTTGTCCCTGATGGGCACCGGTCGGCCTTTGTACTGCTAATGAAATACTTTGTAAGACAAACGCGTGCAGAAGAATACGCGGGCGTGGTATTTCCAGACACTGTGAGGCCCCGATCTCAGTTGTACACTTTAACACGACAGTTGTACACTTCTACACGACAGTTGTGCACTTCAACACGACAGTTGTACACTTCAACACGACAGTTGTACACTTCAACACGACAGTTGTACACTTCAACATGACAGTTGTACACTTCAATGTGACAGTTGTACACTTCAACACGACAGTTGTACACTTCAATGTGACAGTTGTACACTTCAACATGACAGTTGTACACTTCAATGTGACAGTTGTACACTTCAACACGACAGTTGTACACTTCAATGTGACAGTTGTACACTTCAACATGACAGTTGTACACTTCAATGTGACAGTTGTACACTTCAACACGACAGTTGTACACTTCAATGTGACAGTTGTACACTTCAACACGACAGTTGTACACTTCAATGTGACAGTTGTACACTTCAACACGACAGTTGTACACTTCAACACGACAGTTGTACACTTCAACATGACAGTTGTACACTTCATTGTGACAGTTGTGCACTGCCCGTTTGAAACTCCTCCATGGCAATGGCCAAACAGGATTCCCTCTGAGATCTCGCACTGATCCTCAATACTCTTCTATGTCTTCTTCTTTCGTTTGGCGTTTGAAAAATTAAAGTAGTGGGCTACAAGTGTATGTTTCATGTTGGTAAGCCATTGCATGGCATCCGCGGTGGGTAGCTGAGTGGAGTTCGCTTATTCCTCGAGAATGGGCATCGCGGTGGCGAGATGTTAACTCCCTCACCTGGTATGCAGGAGGTCATGGGTTTGATCCCGACCCTTACGCCTGCTCTACATTTGGAGTTTGCATGTCCTCCCCGTGGTCGCATAGATTTTTCTCCGCGTTCTCCGTAGTTTTCCCTCCACGTTTAGAAACACGCGTTTGGAGTATTTGGCTGCTATACATTTCCACATGGTAAGCCACTTCATTGGGATATCATTTGTGGCCCAAGTAGCTTCTAAAAAAGCGCTGTATAGCTTCGTTGGGACCTATCTGGTAAAATAAAATAAAGCATTGTTTTATTTACGTTGTGCTGCCTTGGGCGATCATCATTGCAGCGCCGTTGCCGCATCAGCAGTGTTGGCGAGTCCTTGATCTTCCACTTTGTGGAGGATATATCCACACCTGCTTCCCCACGTGATTGTTGCTGGGACATGACTGAGAGCATCGTCGTCATCGTCTCGCCACCCCACCCCATTATCGCCGAGGCCGCAGCAGAGAGACCAGGGCTGTTCCTCTGTCGGGTCATCAGTGCGATTCTTGTTTCTGGAAGCCGCAGTCCACCACCGCCACACCGCGCGTCTCGAGTCATTGCGTGGCGCTGGGGCGTCCTTTTGGGGCCGACACGAGAGGGCCGGGCAGTGCGTCCAGAGCGGACGTCTCCAATATCTGACGGGAAGGTGGCGGTGGTGGCTGGCAGTTGGTGATTTGGTGTCCATATGTGGAGGGAAGATTTGGATTTTCCAAGATCTTCTTTTATATTTGTGTCTTTTATATCACGGTCCCAAATGTCAGATTTGGTCACATTTATGCGAATATGAAACTAACGCCGAACCATACGTGCAGATAGGTCAGAAACCTTATTTGTTGTACTGCTCCCTACATGCACCTCTCTGATCCTGCAAGTGGATGGCTCGTCCGCATAGTCCAAGGTTTGATCCACCAACCCTGCCTCTCAACCTTGAGAGAACCACAACTCAGTGGCACTTGAGTAGAGAGAGAGAAACAAGTAAACCCGTAAAAACAAAGTTTTTCACTATAAATCCTTTATATGCGTGGCGGCTAGAGTCTTCTCGTCCACTGGCTTGAGATGGCTGCCACCTATGGGTCAGATGATTGTCTGCCACCATTAAGCAATTGGTAATTAAATATTTAATTAGTTTTCCCTAAACAGTGTAAAAGTTTGGGAATTTTTTTTCACGAACATTAATTGTCTCGCACAACGAGTCTGTGTGGAAAATGTCAGCTCGATTGGATCACAGGAAGTGGGTTAAAAAACGACCGAAAGATTTGCACGGTCCTAAGCAAGCAAGCAAGCACGCAAGCAAGCAAGCGAACTTAATATAAATGATTTAAAAAGTATTTGACAAGAACACACGGGCCTGGTATTGTGTGTGAGAGGGAGAAAAGACCTGCACTGCATGCCAAACCAGTTATCTCTCACGAAATTGAAGCAACTACAAACCTGTAATCATATTCATCCTATTCTACCGAGCACGTTCGTTATAATTGAAAAACAAACCCAGTAAAAAAATGTTTATATTAAACCCAGAACGAAACGGCACCAAACTTTATTCCATTTATCCTCATCCACCTGATTACAACCGGCGATATCTTGCATCCAAAATCGCCGTCCGTGATGTGTTAACACACTCTCAACCAGATTCGTTTCACGTTGGCTAGCGCTCCGTGCGTTGGAAACGCGAGGTTTTAAAGTTGAAACAATAAAAAATCGTGTCTCATCCAGGTGCCCTTTTGGCATCGCATCACGAGATGAAGAATCCATTCGGACTTGTGAGTGCATGGCTGCAGAAGAGATATTTCACTGTTGGACCTTTACCAAGTGGCGCTTTTATTCTTTGCAAAGTAGACGGCAAAACTTGCATACATTCATTCTTTCAAGATTTGAAGCTTTCGTGACTGCAAGGTTTTGTCGGTAAAGTCACGTAGGTAAAAAAATTAAAATTAATAAAAGTAAAATAAAATAAAAATATCCCCCGTATAGCCTTAACAGACTGTTGGGGCAAGTTCTGTTCGCGAGCACCTATGAAGGCCGGCACGGTACACGAGGGGGTGTGTGGTCAACACCACGCCCGGTCACCTTTGTCTCTCTAGTGACGATGTTTACACACCGCACTAGGCACTTATTTGACGTTGAGTCGACCTAGGAGAGGCCCAGGACCGGTTCAGATAATCGTCACTGGTGTTGGCCATCAGCGAGAATCGAACCCGGGTCGCCAGGCTCGTAGCACAGCGTGCTAACCGCTACACCACCACTCCCCATACGTTCACACACGTTCACACACTCTGCTATGAGATCGTTTACAGCATGACAGTGTATACTTTAAAAGCTGGCATGTCAAATTAAGTGCAAAACGAAAATTCGATTTGATAGGGCTTTTCTTGTTGTTGTTGTGGCGTGCAGTCATTTGTGCCCGTTGCGGATACCATCAGCTGTCTGCACTTCAGAACCCGGTTTAATCACGAGCCGAATGAGACAATCAACTGGCTACACTTGAGAACTGGGTTTACTCGCAGGCAGCATGGGCTCGGTTCAAACCCAGCATCTACACAGTGCGCGCTTGGAGCCATGGCCTCTGAGCCCTGCCATCAACACCCACCCACACTGCCCAATAATCCCTGGCAGTTGCTGCTGTTGTGTTTTTTTTGGGTTGTTGTTGTTGCAAAGAGCCACATCGTCCACTGGCTTATTAATATGCGCGCGTAATTATGAACCCACCTCTTTGTCGCTTACGCAGCTTTATTTCACTTGAAAGAAAACAACGGGATGTCGAAGCTGAGCACGCATTAATGCGTCGCGAAAAAAATTTCTCTAATTCTGCCGTGAAGCCTCATTCCAACGGATTGTCTCTCTCTCTCATCATTTGTTTTCGTCCCTCCGTGAATTTGTGCGCGGCAGTGGTCGGACGTGGCCTCTGCGCACGAGGATCTCTCGGCCCCCACCCGCTCCCCCCGCCCGCCCGTCCACCAGCGTGCAGCGATAAGAGCACGGGAAACACGCCCGCGCCCATCCTCCGGTGTATAACCTACAGGGGTGACCTTTCACGGCGCGCCACGTGTGCCGGACCAGATACGGATTAATTGAGGGCACTGAATATGCACGCTGCAGGTAAATCATTCAGCGGTTGTGCTTCCCCTCTCTTCCCTCTCTCGTATTCCTCGCCTACTGCTAAGTTCTGGCCCGTACAACAAGCATCGCTCGCAGACAGCACTACCCCACACCTCCCAGTGCCACCCCCCCCCCCCCGTGTTTATTTCCAAACTGGATCTCTTTATCCACATTGAAAGTATTTACCACTTTAATATGCCATGTTTTTTTCTCCTCTCCTCTTACCTGTGTGTGGATATATATAATTCCAGAATGATAACCCTTAAATGGGTATGTATTTGGGGCAATGCCAATTCGTATTCTTTCAGTTTGGTCGTTAAATTTCACGACGATGATGAATCTAAATAATGAGTGCACTGGCAGGGGCATTGTCTCCGGATTGGGAGTGATGTGGCACCTTGCTGGTGACTGTGAAGGTTACTCACGAATCTCTGGAGTGCTTATTATTTGTTTCTTTCGGTTAAGTCACGTCTAAAGATAAAATAATAAATTAAATTAAATAATAGAATACGACGTTTCGATTGCAACACAAGCAATCATCATCAGGTATAATGAAATAGCGACATAAAATCTAACCAGAAAACTAAATAATAAATTAAAACTTTAATTTATTATTTTATCTTTATACGTGACTTAACCGAAAGAAACAAATAATAATTCCTGCAGTCACGAAAGTTCTAAAAAATTAAGATTGAACCACTTCTACGGGGAAGTTTTAAACTTATCTTCTTTTTTTCTCTCTCTCTGACTACTTGCTCTCTCTGCCTGTGTCCTTTCTTTGGAATGTTCACACTTAAATTCTAACTTAGCAATCTTTGAAATACGTAATCAACCAGGCTATGCGTTAATTGTGTGTTGACCGATCCTCTGTGTTGTATTACATTACATTTCGATATTTTACTAGGTTATTTAATTTCAGTGTGTCCTTCTCCTGATTTTCAGGCTTGCTTGCCGTGTCATCGCACTTGCAGCACCACGTTTTGTTGTCCACTCATTGATATGCTAATTTTTTCTCTAACCCCCCTCCCTCTCTCTGCGTCCGCCCTCCTCTGTCTATTTAAGGCCACCCCACAGAGACGACCACCTCTCTCTGTTACCTGTGTTGCTCTCTCTATGTATCTTGGTGATATCTGTCTGCTAATATGTCTGTCTATAGTTTTCTGGTTAGATTTTATGTCGCTATTTCATTATACCTGATGATGATTGCTTGTGTTGCAATCGAAACGTCGTATTCTATTATTTAATTTAATTTATTATTTTATCTTTAGACGTGACTTAACCGAAAGAAACAAATAATAATTCCTGCAGTCACGAAAGTTCTAAAAAATTAAGACTCTGGAGTGCTTTCGCGTTCGGATAGACTGAAAAAGGTCCCAGCTCTTGGGGCAAAAAAACGTCGGACATCAAGTCGAACAAATTAATCGAAACGAAAAAAAACTATTTTGGATTGACCAGGTAAGGCCCACTGAGCTATGTAGCGATTTTTTTCAGAAGCGATCTGGCCGCAAATGATAACCCAACGAAGTGGCTTATCGTCACGTGTAAATGTATTGCAGCCAAATACTCGAAACGCGTGTTTCTAAATTTGGAGGGCAAAGCCAAGAGGACCCCGAGGAAAATCCACGCGACCACGGTAAGAAAGAGAGACACGCAAACTCCAAATATACAGCAGTCGTCAGGGTCGAGATAGAACCCACGTCCTCCTGTATACCAGGCGAGGGAGTTAACATCTCCGAGCCACCGTGACGCCCTATGCACGGTGCAATACCCAACAACACGTCGGAGAGATTTACATTCCAGCTGCGAAAGCCGTGATACCTGTGTAGCGAACAGAGGTTACTGCTGCCACTCGTGCCAGGTAGAAGGTGGGAGGTTTAAAATGCAATTGTCGTGAGAAACAAGCTATCCCAGTTATCCATGTTTCCAGTTCAACTCAGCCTTAAATGAGTACCTGCTGTGTTGTGAAAACATCAGCACCGGCGAGACAAAGGCAGCCGGGTGCGGTGTTGGCCAAACTACTCCATTGTGTACCGTGCGGGTCTAAATATATGCTCGCCAACGGCACTTGCCCCAGAATTATGTTAAGGCTATACAAGGGGGGGGACCTTTGTCTTCATTATGAAGTCCAAACAAAAAGTCATCCGAGTAACATCGATTCTTAATCGACAGCCATTAGCATCGTTCAAAGCTCTAATATCAATGCAGCGCATCGCAGTGGGTTACCAAAAAGCGCCCCATCACATGGATGGACTCGGCGTCACCACGCACACGTGGAATGTCCACCAACTTGCTTGGGGCGGACACCAGACGACGCTTGTTTGTGCACCGAGACGTTTCAGATGTCCCCGTTATCACCGCCGCACCCGCGATAATTAACAGCGGTCCGCAATGCGGTCTGCGGCTCGTTAATTGACGCACCGATCGGGTGTCACCCATCCGTCTGCCGTCAGCCTGGCTCTTCCGTGTGCGACAAACTCAACACCCCCCCCCCCCTCCCGTCACACCCTGCCGAGACTCACTCATTCTACTCCAACTCGCCTCCCTCCCCTCCCCCCATCCGCCTCCCCGAGCCTCCCAGCTGGTTCTGCGTGAATGTGAGGAGTTCACGTCCTCGTTAGTCAGACGTCTGCCGAACGATCGAGATGTGTCAAAAAAAAAATTGACAGCGGCGTGCGTCCTGAAAAATATCGACATGACATTCAGACAAGGGAGCAGGCGCGAGTGGAGGCCGGATTAAAGCAAAAATTACAAAGGAATGAAGGGGGCTTCTGGCATTTGTCATTTTGACACTTAGCCATTAATTAGGCTATATATATATGTTTTTACCTTTTATTCTTTTGGCAGCACCTTGTGCCGATCCGCACGTCCCGCGCTCCGTGCGAGTTGCTTCGTCTGCGTTGGAGCTCTGCTCCACTTCTCCCGGCGTGTTCCACCGCGTGCTGTCCGGAGGTGGCGAGGTGGAACACTTCGCACCGCTCGGCGTGGTGCCGGCACACGCACCCACGCACGTGTGTGTGTGTGTGAGTCTGTGTGTGTGTGTGAGTCTGTGTGTGTGTGAGTCTGTGTGTGTGTCTCACACACACATTTAGGCTGGCCTGCCAACGATCCATCCTGGGTTTAACCAGGCTGGATTGTATGAAGAGCTCACACATCCTTGAAAGATCTGGGCAAAGTCCCATCGGTGAGCTCCTCCGGCAGGCAAGGCTGCGTTGGCTGGGTCATGTAGCCCGCATGCCCAGCCACCGCATGCCTAAACAGCTTTTGTTCGGCCGGATCGAGGGGGCTAAACGGGCGCGGCACGGGCTAGAGAAGAGATGGAGTGATGTGGTACAGGAGGACGTGGAGCTGAGTGGACTTGCCGATGACTGATACCAGCGGTGTCAAGATCGGCCTCTGTGGAGGAGGCTCGTGAAGGACGCTACTGGGCAGTTGGAGGCAGTCGCCCTCCAACAACAACGGAGGGCGGAGGAGCGATGCTCACAACAACGAGCGGAGCGCCGAGTGGCTAAAGCACAGCAAGTTGGTACAATAGGGGGCACAGGTGGTGCATCAGCCAGTCATCTCGGTCATCTCGGTCAGTCGACCCGTGGCACCTGGGTCTGCCCCGTGACCTCCTGCCAGTGGGCGTTCGACACTTCACGTGGCCTCAAGGTGCACATGGCCTGGCACAAGCGTCGTGGTGACGTCACCGCCACTTAGTTGCGAATGGAGGTTGTTGTTGCGTGTGAGTCTATTTTTGTGCCATGTAAGCCTTCATAGGTGCCCGCAAACTTCACAGTTTGTTGAAGGCTATCAGTTGTCTTTGTGTAATGGGTGGAGTGGTGGCATCGTGGTTAGTGTAAGAACGCGGAACAAGCCCAGCAAGCCAAGGTTAATTTCCAGCCATGGCCAACATCAGTAGTGAACATCAGAACCGGACTTGCCTCCCTCCAACCGCCCTGTCCCAGTGCACCACGAGGTCCACGCAGCCGTAAATAAATATTTGGTGCAGTTTCTTGTCGATCAGCCCTGGGGAGACAGAAGGCGGCCGGGTGTGGCCTGGGGTGGTGGTCTCTAGGACCATCAAGGACATTTGCCTCCAAATCGGCTCAGACCACCCCCGGAGACTTCACTCGATCACTCCGAACAAACCTCTCCCCAACCTCCGGCCCTTTGTCTCGCTAAGCCGATGCGACATTTGCCCACCGCACTGGGGACTTCTAGAAATCATTTGTTTGCACGCGGGTGACCCTCCGAGGTGTAGCCACCGCGTGCGGAGGAGCGCGACAAAAACACGAAAATAACCACCCCGCAGCTCACCACGTGGTTCCATCCTTTGACGGGCAGCACACGTGGTCACGCCAGTTTACCGACGTGTTATCGAACGAATGCCAAAATGTGCCAAAGCAAAATAAAAGTCACGCGCGTCGAGATTATTTATTATTTATTAACTCAACACATTAACCGTTCGAGAAACGCTTCACTCATTCATCAGCGCATAGTCAGCAAAGGACCCTTTGTGCAAAACGCCGTGACCTCTTGCGATAGCATTTCGCGCAAACTCCTTTTGGCTGCCTTACACCGGCGTGTCTCGAGTGATTTGTTTGATCCGCGGATTACGGAGGGAGTAGGGGGGGGGGGTGTCGGAGGCGACTAGGGGGTGGCGCTATTCCTTTGAGGGTCGCAGTCCACTTGGAACGGTAAGCGTCGATATGAAAAGTTACGGAAATTATCGGAGGTAAAATCAGGATCTCAGTCATTGGAATAAAGTAGCAAATTGAGACCATGTTTGGAGTCCTTTGTTTGTTGGGGGTGGGTGATAATTTGGTAATGCAAAGGCAATGTACAGCACAATGATCTTCAAAGAGGAACGTTTTCAATGGGTGCATATTCCCCCGCCGTGACGTTTGGATCAGCACCATGGACACCGACGACAATTGCAGAGTTTAAAAGAAACAAGTGCGGAGAGACACCACGTGCTTTTGCAATTGCACCGAGAAATGCAAATTAAAAATTCGTGGGGGAAAAAAACACAAAATATGAGACACCGCACCATGAATGACTTTGGACAAAGTGTGTCACCGTGTCTGGCCATCCTTGCGCTCTGTGGAGGCCTTCATCCGGTCCCTGGATGGACAATGGCCGATAAAGAGATGTATGATGACCCCTATTTGTGAATGTCAAAGTCACTCTCTGCAACTTTATCCTGCGTATTTAGAATTTCGTGCCGTTATCTCACTGCTGTGCGAAGAGTGATTTTAATTTCAACAGCCTAGTTTATTTTGTTTATTATCATGCTGACAATAAACATCTGTTTGAGTAGAAAAGTGCAAGTTTGTTGCCATTGGGAAGCGGAAGCGTAGTGGCTAGTGCACTGCTTTACGAACCGAGCCACTCGAGTTCGATTCCCGCTATTGGCCAATGCTGAGCCTCCCCTTAAGTTTACTCTAGAATGAGTTCCTATTGAGGTGTGTACAGGGACTCCTCTACTTACCAACGAGTTAGGTTCCAGAGGTTCGTTCGTAAGTTGATTTGTTCGAAACTCTAACTTTTCTCCTGTCGATTCCAAACATATTGTACGAAATGTATGCTAAACACGGGGAATGGCTTTAAGAATATTATAATCTACTGTAGATGTAGATACCACCGGCTCTTCATGTTCGGCAGATGTAGATGCCACTGGTTGTTCATGTTCTGCAGATACACAGGCCACCACCACCATCTATTGCGCGGCGGTTGAACTTACGACTCTCGGTCCGAACAGGTAACCGGACATACGGACAGGTTTGTTCGTATCTCTGAAAGTTCGTAAGTCGAATGTTCGTAAGTAGAGGAGTCCCCGTACATATTAACACTTGGGAGAGAGAGGCGACCGTGCGTGTGGCTGGCCACGCGCCCCGCCGTGCGGCCTTAATAGGCGCACGTTAACAGCACTTGCCCCTACAGTCAGTTCAAGGCTACACAGGGAACCTTTGTCTCTGTCTTTGCTGCTTGGTAACACCGCGCTTAAGTCCAGCAATCCTCTTCCCACCATTGTGTTTAGCCAACGGGGATACGATGCAAATTATGCCTCAAAGGCTCCCTCAAGCAACTGCTTGCAATACATTCTCATACCCTGTTTCTTTTAAGGTGTAGGTGTCACTGTTGGAAGCTTTTAATTAATGTTATTAATTAAGTATGTGCGACTCGGGGAGGGGGGGGCGGGGGCTCATAATGGCTTGGTCACAGCACCTGAGCCGACACCGCTGAGATGCTGGATTTGAATCTTGGTTTTCGCAGACCGTGATTTTTGTTTAATCCGGTTACTTAGGTGGAGAAAACTTTGAAAACATCGTGGGCGTTCGTAGCCCATACCGGGAGTCGCGGTTGTATTCTGGGGGTTGGTACCACACTGAAATCCTCGTCAATGCTCAAAGCGCAGAGTCAGCCGATAAACCCCCTCTCAATTTCTGAGTTCACTGCCTTGTGACGCTCGAAGGCAGTTGAAGTGAAAACGCCGCCGCATGCTGATGTTGACTTCAAACACGACGAGGTTTTCACGTAAGCCGCCACCACCGGCGCTTATAAATAACATCGTATAAATCACTTCTTCGTGAACGCGACAATCTTCGTCGTGCGATGGAAGGGGGTAGACGGCGAGAGAGTTTGGAATCAAAACGGCCACGTGACCTCAACGCGAAAACAAACAAAAACATCGGAGTGGATCGTAACGTGGATGTCCTCTCCTATGCGTCCCAGCGTAAACATTCCGATGTTGCATGCGTACTCGTACGGCACGGCGAGACTTTACTTAACGAGCTCTTTGTCTGAGATGCCAGACTAATTGGAATATTTAAGCGGCTGTTGGGCTTGATTTTGGCTTTTCTATGCCGTGCCATTGTGCTACGGACATCCCGGCAATGTCTCAAAGTGGCACCTTAAACAATAGCCCAGGCGTTCAATTAAGAGGCGGGCCGAGCACGTGTTGCGTTGCAAGAAATCAATCTTCATTACGTGACCTGTTGAACGGTCCCATAACTTGGTACACTCTGGCGGTATATATATATATTATTTTTTTGTTGGGTTGTCGTCGTTATTGTGCATTGTGTCTATTGGAAACCACATTTGAAGAAAGAAAAAAAACTTCCAAATTGACCCCACAAGGCACACGCGCGCCACCAATCTTCATGAGCGGTATTGACTGGCGGGTAGAATATTAATGCGAAGTGGGGTACAACGCGTCTGCGCCTTAATTAATCTCGATATAATGCCGTGGAGTCTGCTTTCGGTCCAGCAATAAAGCATCGTATCCCGCTAATGAATAAAATTCTTTTTTTTTTGCGGCATAAGGTAGCGCGTTGCAGCCGCGGGTTGGGAGGATTTGCAGCGCCGTTGCAAGTGGCAGCGAGGTTCAACACGAACAGCAAGGGCTTTCACTTTCAATTTTAGTTTATTTTGAAGAACCCTGTGAGCTAAAAAGCTCTTAAGTCGGTGTTTCAGCAACAACAACAACAACAACAACAAAAACAACAACACCGACGCCTCTCCGAACAAACGCAACAAGTCACGGTGAAATAAATCGATCATACACAATAACAGATAAGAGGAAAATAAATATAATCGCAATGGAATTATTTTTTTAAACAAAAAATTAAGTTAAACATAGATTTTCAGCAAATACCACGCTGTATCTCAAAAAAAATTACTAATTTAAATCTGCCATAGTAATAATAATGCAGATACAGCCTCACATACGATGTCTTTATAATAAGGAATACAAAAAAAAACAATATCCATCAAAAAAAAAAATTGTGTTAACAACGAACAAAAATTGGTCGCTTGCAGGCAAATAATACTTATACTTCGTCTTTCGCTGTATCACGTGGTGCCGTGATACAGCGAAACGACGATATAATGTGTACCATGTAACGTGTGATATCACACCCAGCAACAATCGTATCGTACGGTTTTTTTCTTTTAAATATCACCCTGCCGTGGTTATTGCTGCTCATTTAACTTTTCTTGGATATTTTATTTCCTGATTTTTTTTTTTAATAAAATATCAAAAGCACGATAATTAAGGTTGTAAAAAAAGTATATAAAGATATGTTGCTTGTGAAATTAGTGCTTTGCTAAACAAAAAAATTCAGAAGAAATTGACATAATGACGTCTTCGGAGTGTTCATGACAAATGGCCCAAGCACTCGGCACAACAATGGGTTTCAGGCAGGCTTCGAATTTTTTATTGGTAGGAACCACCTGGTTACACCAGCCCACAGGGGATCATTGTGTCCGTCCGTCCGTCGTGCAGGGAGGGGCTGGGTGGGGAGGGATGGGAGGGGCTGGGTGGGGAGGGTGGGGATGGGCTGGGTGGGGAGGGTGGGGATGGGCTGGGTGGGGAGGGTGGGGAGGGGCTGGGTGGGGAGGGTGGGTGGGGCTGGGTGGGGGGTGGCAGGGGTGAGGCTGGGTGGGGAGGGGCTGGTCACCTCGTGGTGCCCTTATAAAACTCAACATTTAACCTACTCACGCCGGCTTGTGCCCGCCCTCACAGTCGGCCATATTTGCGGAATACACCACGCCGCCGTTGACCCTGGCCATTGACCGAGCAACCCAACGTTCCTATCAGCTCCCTCCGCAGGAATGTGTTTCAGAGAGCAGCGATGGACACATCTCAAGCCAATGGGAGGACACAGCCATGCAATGGCTTACCTATGCCTCCGATCAGCACCGTTGGCTACGTACGGTGCAAAATAAGTTCAACGTACAGCACATACACACGCTTGAAAGAGCTTTAAAATAAACGATCTAGAGTCCAGTTGGCCTACTCTTCCACGCTGGCAAGACGTCTTGCAAGAGGCGGGAGGGAGGGTTTGAGAAAGTCGCAGCTTTGTTTCCATCGCAGCCGCGCCGAGAGATGGAAAGGAAACGGCGACACTCTGGATCGCAAATTCCGGTGTCCCGACCTTGACGCGTCGTCCCCCACACCCCCTTGTTTCACCTTTCCAGTTGTATCCCTTCGCGTCTGTTTGTGCTTATTTTCTCGGATACAATGCGGTTTTGCTTCTTTTTTTTATAGCGTTGTCGCGGGCTTACGCGTTAATGCGGTTAACCGAGGTTCATTCATTCGGTTTTTTTTTGGCGATAGGGAAATGCCTTCGCTGAATGGAACTGTGAAATCCCAAAGTAGCCCGGCGTTCTCGACGCTAGGGGCTTGTTGTTGCGCCCCGATTCACACGCCAGGCATTACTCTGGCCCTCTTGTGTTCTCCTTTCTGAATTCTAAATTGAGTTTTTTGTGCGTGTTTTTTTCTTCCCTTTTCCCCGAGCCATACATTGTAGCATCGCATATCCGATAGAGGAACAATTCCCACGACGTAAGCAAAAATATGACTATTTTTCACAAACCTGGGCAGAAATAGGATCGTTTTTGAACGAACTTAATACCCTATGTTCCCCCCCCCTCCCCTCCTCCTATTATTTAAGTACACGCGAAAATTACTTTTAAAGTCGGCAACATACGCGTGTAATTGGAAGAATGTAAGAATAATTGGAAGAATGTAAGAGAAAAATTTCCGTAAATGCAGAGGAAATCGAACTGATTAAATTGTCTACTTTGCCCCCACCCCCCCTAAAAAAACAACTCTGCCATATTTAAGATTCGTGCAATACCTGTGACAGATAGTGCCGGTTTAACAAAACGCACATTTACAAATATCGTGGGAAGTTATTTACGTTTTTGTGATGCTGGTTATAGGAATGTTTCAGTGTGGCCGTGTCGTTGTGTGCATTAGCTGCGTGTTTGTATGTCAGTGTGTTTCTGTGTGTGTTTGTGTGGGGAGCTGTGTTGTAGTGGCTAGCGCGCTGCGATCACGGCCATCACCAGTGACGATTATATGAACCGGTCCTGGGCATCCCCTAGGTCGACTCAGCCTCAAATTAGTTCCTGGTGTAATACGTAAATATCGCCACTAGGGAGACAAAGGCGGCACCGCGTTGTGCTGGCCACCCACCCGATCGTGTGCCGTTCTGGCCTTTATAGGTGCTCGCTAACAGCACTTGGCCCAATAGTCTCGTAAGGCTATACGGGGGATCTTTGTCTGTCGTGCATTGCCGTCGCTGAGTGAGTGTGACCCTCTCACCCCCAGCCCTTGTGTTGGCTGCGTGCAGATTCGCCTGGCTCTGCGTATTGGATAATTCGCCCAGTGTTTACCCAACAAAACCGGTTAAAACCGATAACCTTATTCCATTATGGAAGATGGGTGTGCGTTCCATCTGGAGCCAACAAAAACATGAACAAAAACCGGAGTGAAAAACTGTTTTTGGCGTTTTTTTTACTAAAAAAAATATTGAATCCTGCAGCAATATCATGTTTGGCCTCTGATTTTGTTCTAGAAGAAAATATCAGGTCAAACTGATTCTTTCACTCGATTGGGTTCGATTCCCTGGCTACGAACACCCTCTCAGCTCTTTCACCCACAAGATGAGCCACTAGAGCGTGGTTCAAGTTGGAGTAATTATCATGTTGTTAAATGTGCCCGAGCAATTGTGAGCCTATGGGCCTCTGCGTGAGTCCATGGGTCTCCGCGTGAGTCCATGTATCTCTACGTGAGCCAATGGGTCTTTGAGTGAGGCCATTGGTTTCTGCGTGAATCCATGGGCATCAAATCTCTATATCCTCCTAATTGTTCCCTCTGTGTCTCCAATCAACACAAGCTCAAGCCGTCTTAAGTCTGGCCATCATTCCGCCAGTACGTGGCAGAAAGATGTCACAATCGCCGCACGAATCGTCGAGCCTCGCGTGTCAAGAGTATTTAGCGTTGGCATTAGATCCCGCTTATCATCAAGGCAATTTATAATCGATGTCATTACCGCAGGATTAAAATAAAAGGCACCCATATGAACAAATACATACGCAGCTCCAGTACTGAAGGGGAAACGCGCCAATGCCGATGCGCCGTCAAAAGTGGCATTTCAAAGCAAAACGATAATGGGTTGAAACATAACGAAGCGTTTAATGGGATACCGAAGCGTGATTAGCTTTTACTGTAAAGCCAGGAACATCACAGTGTGATCGTTTAGCCGGGCGGTGGTGATTGGTGGCGGTGGTGGTGGTGGTGGCGGTGGTGGTGGTGGTGATTGGTGGCGGTGGTGGTGGTGGTGATTGGTGGCGGTGGTGGTGGTGGTGGTGGTGATTGGTGGCGGTGGTGGTGGTGGTGGCGGTGGTGGTGGTGGTGATTGGTGGCGGTGGTGGTGGTGGTGGTGGTGATTGGTGGTGGTGGTGGTGGTGGCGGTGGTGGTGGTGGTGATTGGTGGCGGTGGTGGTGGTGGTGGCGGTGGTGGTGGTGGTGGTGATTGGTGGCGGTGGTGGTGGTGGTGATTGGTGGCGGTGGTGGTGGTGGTGATTGGTGGTGGTGGTGGTGGTGGTGATTGGTGGCGGTGGTGGTGGTGGTGGTGGTGATTGGTGGCGGTGGTGGTGGTGGTGGTGGTGGTGATTGGTGGCGGTGGTGGTGGTGGTGGTGGTGGCGGTGGTGGTGGTGGTGATTGGTGGCGGTGGTGGTGGTGGTGGTGGTGGTGGTGATCGGTGGTGGTGGTGGTGGTGGTGGCTACGCTGCTGCTGCGGCTGCCTGTAATGATCCAGCGCTGTGGAGGCAGCAGCAGCAACAGCGGCAGCAAGGGTTGGTGGAACACGCACAGATGGGCTGTGGAACTCTTTTCCCCCTTCCTGCTCCCGGCGCCTCCGAGTCGTCCTCTCTGTGCGAGAGCGAGGAGCGAACTCCGTACGCGTTACACGTCGATATCATCGTCAATACGTATGTGTGTTGAACTTATTTTGCACCGTACGTAGCCAGCCGTGCTCATCGGAGTTGCCTTGACGTGCATCTTTCAGCCTTTTGCTTTTTTCTCCTATGCACATCTAAGTTCAGGGTCTTTTCATTATTTTTTTAGTGTCGTTGAATGAAGGGGTGGTGGGGGCGATATTAAGGAGGGTTGTCGGTGTTTTATTTCTTATTTAGAGCCCCAAAGCTTGGAGAGGATGAGGGAAGCTTCTGAGCACTGATTGGGTGTTTTTTTACGTTGAGTTTGTTGTCCTAGGCCACGTACGGTGCGAAGGAAGATCATACATTCGTAGGTGCATGCATGTTTGTTAGCGAGCACTTATTAAACGTCAGACTTGTGCACACAAACTTCCGTTTAAAATGGTAAAGGTGCAAGCGTAAAATATTATGTTACTACTTACTTTTCCTGGAACTTTGAAAAATCAGCCCACAGCTCTAATCACAACTCAATAGCCCTTGACATCACCGAAGTCTAACCTTTTAATAAGACCATTCCGTGACAATCTATCATCTTTGAATGTTAACTTTCAAACGACTGCAGTTTATATTACAGCACATTGTAGTGCAGTTCAATGCTGGTATTGCAAAGGTGTTTTATTAGATCTATCTCTCACTGAAAGTTACAAATTGAACTTGCCTTAATATTGACATAAATTATTAAGCAATATAGAATTGGGTTCTCTGGTGGGTTTTAAGAATGCAGACCGGTTTCGAAGTGATAACATTTCAAGCAAAGGCATATGTGCGTGTATGTTGAACTTCTTTTGCACCGTACGTAACCAACCGTGCTAATCGGAGCTGCGGGAGTGTACACACACACACACACCTATGCCGCCAGAGTTAAACTTTTCTAGATGTAGGCCAAGATTACCGTCGGAAGGGGCTGTGTAGAACTCCCTCTTTAGGTCGTTGCAGCAGCGAGATCAACGCAATTGTTTGGTGACGTTTGGGGCAGGCCATTATCCAGCAGTGGATAGACACCCGCGCGGGCTGTGAACGCACACTCGGTGCTCTATCTCGCAAATTCACGAATGCATTGCCCCTGGAGTGTAATATCAGGTTCATTGGCGTTGAATCAATGCAGGCTTTCTTTCATGAGCATAATGTGTTTCGTGAGTGACGGTACTGAAATCGAAGGTAAAAAAAAGCGTGAAATGAATCATGCAAATGTAACTTCCATTAGAGAATCCTTTAGAAAAATTTACACGTTAGGAAAATTACACATTCATCGCGTTTCCTTGACATTCCCGCAAAGGAGAGAAAATGCTCGTGCGATATTAGCGCTGCGTATAAGCAGATGAAGGCGCGCACTGCAATAATGCGGCGCATTTACACAGGCCTCCATTTATTTTGTTGCAAAACTCTCTTTACAAACAAGGTGTAGGCTGTGCTTTTGTTGTTTGTTGTCGTCGTTGACGAGTATTTGTTTGCTGTGCTAAAGTCATGTGCAGCCCCGCGATTGATTGGTCAAAGCCATTGCCGGCAGTAGATAACCTATTGGCATACTTTTTGTGCGCTGGCCAGAGGTGTACTGCATTGGAACAGTGGCGAGTACCCACACTTTACCCCACCACTCGCAATCTGCCGATGGACTAACCGTGGAGAGGCCAGCGATGGTGCTGGGTGAACGGGAGGCAGTTGGTCGTGGGGATTTAAGAATCTTGCAGCGTTGTTTCACCTCTGCCCGGTGGATCAAACCGATGACCGCTGACCGGCATGCCAGGCGTGCTGACCATTACACTACGGCCAGATTTTAGGCGCAAAAAAAGTTAATGAAGGCGAATCAAAATAGGGTGCACGTAAACATATACGATGTGTGGAAAATAGTCATTGCACGTGTGTGTGTGTATGTCGACTTGCGCGGGGAGCGGTGGTGTAGCGGTTAGCGCACTGCGCTACAAACCCGGCTACCCAGGTTCGATTCCCGTTCGTGGCCAACACCAGTGATGATTATCTGAACCGGTCCTGGACCTCCCCTAGATCGACTCAGCCTTAAATGAGTATGTAGTGCGATGTGTAAACATTGCCGCGAGGTTTTCTCTAACAGCACTTGCCCAACAGTCTGTTCAAGGCTATACGGGCGATCTTTGTCTTTGTAGATTTTCGTCGCTTGAAAATGAAAAGCCAAAGAAGTTACACTTTGTAGGAGTTCATTCTTCCCATACTTTGCTGCCAAATGCAAATTTTGTTCTGAAAAGCTTTGCACACGTAAATCCATTTTTACAGGTCACGGGATAGTATGAAATCCAATTTGACACCGACGTATAATGTCGTATTTCACATGCTTAGCCAGGGTTTTTTTCCCCCCGCTTGTGCGTGAAATGACGTGGTGTCTCGACGCATTTAGAACGGGGCCCGTTTTGCCACGGAGACGCAACACAGACGCTTTCAAGCGCTTGGATGTTTAACATTTGCGCCAAATGTTCACGACGGGCTTAAGCAAACATCGACCGGTGGGCGTTGTGACGCTTGCAACGTTGCGTACGACAAACGCGGCCTAACGGTTCGCGGCACAATGGACTTGCGATCCCAGAGGATGCGATCTCTGGCACGGCAGTGCAGTTTAAGCCAATGTCTTCAACCCCTTGCTTTTGCCGACCCGGCAGTGTCGATGGGTACCAGTGCCGGATGAAGCTAGTGCCGGGGCCTGTAGCATATGTTATAAAGTGGCCCTAAATTAAAAAAAACACGTAAATATTAAAACACATACATTTGTAATTTGCATAGTAAACTAATTTTATTTTTTTCATTTGCTATACAGTCAGATAATACGATAAACCGCTAACCTAAAACACCCAGTCGTTCATAAAAGTTGAAGGCGGTATAGTACTATAGTAATAGAGCAAGTGCAGAATCACTGAACCGGAATTGATAGCTTGAAAGCATTTAGTGTGGGGCCCTTAAAAGTGCGGGGCCCGTAGCTACATTTGTAGCTACTTGTGTAGCTACTACATTTGTAGCTACTTGTGCTACTGGGATGATCCGGCACTGATGGGTACGCCACAGAGTGTCAATCGGCAGATTCTGTGTGGTGGTGGTGGTGGTGAAGTGTGGGAACTCTCACCTCTTCCAAGACATCTGGTCAGCGTGGAAGAGGAGGCTAAGCACTTTCTAGAGTCGGCACGCTTTGTGTGATGTGGGATTTCCATTTAAACTATTTAAACTAAACTAGTAGACACATATTCTTGGTTCTTTCGGTCTAGTCACGTAGAAGGGAAATAATAAAATATTAAAAACAAAACAATAAAATAGTGAGAATTTTGTTGTTTCATTTTTATTATTTTATTATTTCCCTTCTACGTGACTTTACCGAAAGAACCAAGAATATGAATCCCTGCAGTCACGAAAGCTTTAAATCGAAATTTAAGAAACACATTTTCTTATTTTATCAGGTAAGGCCGAGTATAGGAAAGGTAAGCAAATTATAAAACATTCCAATGAAACTAAACTATATATTTTTTAATCAGGTAAAGCCCACTGGGCTATTATCTTCTTTTCAGAAGCGACCTGGCCACAAATGACAGCTCAACGAAGTGGCTTATCACGTGGAAATGTTATAGCAGCCAAAAAATCCAAATATCCTGAAATCATGTTTCTAAATTCTCAAATCAAGGAACGTGAAGTGTTGTTCGATTTTGGCTGCTCAGTATTTAGGAGCTTTGCACCCTTACGCAGCAACTGTGATTTTTTAAATAAGAAAAACGAGTCAACAGCAGAGCAGAGAAGGAAGATCTTCTTGTCTTTCCTGTGCCATTTGCCACACTCTCAGTCAGTGGTGAAGTATATACTTGCGATAATTGCAGAGGTCCCCCCTGTACAGAGCTTACTAATCCCGAAAATCAATTAAATTGAGCTCTGCCTCTCCACCGTTTGCATAAAATTCACCCGGCAAAGTTTTTTTTCTCGGTCAATTCGGATCAACAAAGGGTGTTTCACTTTTTCCCCGAATCGATTTCACTAGAAGACAAACACATCCCTGTACAGAGTGCTGACGAGCACAAGGGCAGGTGCAGTTCGGCCATTAAAAAAAAAACATTTAAAAAGTATTTTAATTAGTTAATAATTATTCATCGGCTTAAACTTCACCTGCTTAATAACACGCGCCTCGTGATCGAGCACCTATCCACAGCTTATCTCTCTTTCTTTGAGTTTTCTCTGCGCTGTGACCTTCCTCAAGGTTGCCAGCCATCAAGGCCTTCCTTTCATTTAGCTTTGTCCGTGATATCACGAGAGAACTGGTTCGTCTATGGCAGGGGTCAGCAGCTTGCCTCCTCTGGAGCCGCGTGCCGCTCTTTCAGGACTGCTGCTTCGTGACGTTATTTATTTCAGAGCGCCACGGGTCTCACTATTCACCAGATTGCGTTGCGGCTCTTAAAATAATGATTTTGAAGGTGCTGTTTTGGTTGCCGACCACTGATCTATGGGAAATGTTAGTCTATGGGCAATGTTAGTCTATGGGCAATGTTAGTCTATGGGCAATGTTAGTATATGGGCAATGTTGTCTATGGGCAATGTTAGTCTATGGGCAATGTTAGTCTATGGGCAATGTTAGTCTATGGGCAATGTTAGTCTATGGGCAATGTTAGTCTATGGGCAATGTTAGTCTATGGGCAATGTTAGTCTATGGTCAATGTTGGTCTATGGGCAATGTTAGTCTATGGGCAATGCTAGTTTATAGGCAATGTTAGTCTATGGGCAATGCTAGTCTATGAGCAATGTTAGTCTATGGGCAATGTTAGTCTATGGGCAATGCTAGTCTATGGGCAATGTTAGTCTATGGGCAATGCTAGTCTATGAGCAATGTTAGTCTATAGGAAATGTTAGTCTATGGGCAATGCTAGTCTATGGGCAATGTTAGTCTATGGGCAATGCTAGTCTATGGGCAATGTTAGTCTATGGGCAATGCTAGTCTATGGGCAATGCTAGTCTATGAGCAATGTTAGTCTATAGGCAATGTTAGTCTATGGGCAATGCTAGTCTATGGGCAATGTTAGTATATGGGCAATGTTAGTCTATGGGCAATGCTAGTCTATGAGCAATGTTAGTCTATAGGCAATGCTAGTCTATGAGCAATGTTAGTCTATGGGCAATGCTAGTCTATAGGCAATGCTAGTCTATGGGCAATGCTAGTCTATTGGCAATGTTAGTCTATGGGCAATGCTAGTCTATGGGCAATGTTAGTCTATGGGCAATGCTAGTCTATGGGCAATGTTAGTATTTGGGCAATGCTAGTCTATGGGCAATGCTAGTCTATGGGCAATGTTAGTATTTGGGCAATGCTAGTCTATGGGCAATGCTAGTCTATGGGCAATGTTAGTATTTGGGCAATGCTAGTCTATGGGCAATGCTAGTCTATGGGCAATGCTAGTCTATGGGCAATGTTAGTATTTGGGCAATGCTAGTCTATGGGCAATGCTAGTCTATGGGCAATATTAGTATTTGGGCAATGCTAGTCTATGGGCAATGCTAGTCTATGGGCAATGTTAGTATTTGGGCAATGTTTGTCTATGGGCAATGCTAGTCTATGGGCAATGTTAGTATTTGGGCAATGTTAGTCTATGGGCAATGCTAGTCTATGGGCAATGTTAGTATTTGGGCAATGTTAGTCTATGGGCAATGCTAGTCTATGGGCAATGTTAGTATTTGGGCAATGTTAGTCTATGGGCAATGCTAGTCTATGGGCAATGTTAGTATTTGGGCAATGCTAGTCTATGGGCAATGCTAGTCTATGGGCAATGTTAGTATTTGGGCAATGTTAGTCTATGGGCAATGCTAGTCTATGGGCAATGTTAGTATTTGGGCAATGTTAGTATTTGGGCAATGCTAGTCTATGGGCAATGCTAGTCTATGGGCAATGCTAGTCTATGGGCAATGCTAGTCTATGGGCAATGCTAGTCTATGGGCAATGCTAGTCTATGGGCAATGCTAGTCTATGGGCAATGTTCATCGACGTGCAATGTCAACAAGAGGCTGTTCTTGGGGAAAGAAGCACAGGTGGCAACCCAGTGCAAGGCTGTTGCATGGATTACCAAATGAAGAGGTGCAGAGTGTTGGTGCAGAGTGTTGGTGCAGGGTGTTTTTGCAGCGTGTTGGTGCAGAGTGTTGGTGCAGGGTGTTGGTGCAGAGTGTTGGTGCAGAGTGTTGGTGCAGGGTGTTGGTGCAGAGTGTTGGTGCAGAGTGTTTTTGCAGCGTGTTGGTGCAGGGTGTTGGTGCAGAGTGTTGGTGCAGAGTGTTGGTGCAGGGTGTTGGTGCAGAGTGTTGGTGCAGAGTGTTTGTGCAGAGTGTTTTTGCAGCGTGTTGGTGCAGAGTGTTGGTGCAGGGTGTTGGTGCAGAGTGTTGGTGCAGAGTGTTGGTGCAGGGTGTTGGTGCAGAGTGTTTGTGCAGAGTGTTTTTGCAGCGTGTTGGTGCAGAGTGTTGGTGCAGGGTGTTGGTGCAGAGTGTTGGTGCAGAGTGTTGGTGCAGAGTGTTTTTGCAGCGTGTTGGTGCAGAGTGTTGGTGCAGAGTGTTGGTGCAGAGTGTTGGTGCAGGGTGTTGGTGCAGAGTGTTGGTGCAGGGTGTTAGTGCAGAGTGTTGGTGCAGAGTGTTGGTGCAGGGTGCTGGTGCAGAGTGTTGGTGCAGAGTGTTGGTGCAGAGTGTTGGTGCAGGGTGTTGGTGCAGAGTGTTGGTGCAGAGTGTTGGTGCAGGGTGTTGGTGCAGAGTGTTGGTGCAGAGTGTTGGTGCAGGGTGTTGGTGCAGAGTGTTGGTGCAGAGTGTTTTTGCAGCGTGTTGGTGCAGAGTGTTGGTGCAGAGTGTTGGTGCAGAGTGTTGGTGCAGGGTGTTGGTGCAGAGTGTTGGTGCAGCGTGTTGGTGCAGGGTGTTGGTGCAGAGTGTTGGTGCAGAGTGTTGGTGCAGGGTGTTGGTGCAGAGTGTTGGTGCAGAGTGTTGGTGCAGGGTGCTGGTGCAGAGGGAGTTTACAGTTGCGTTACGTGGTAGAGGAGTCGCGGGCGGCAGTCGCTGATGGTGATGATGATGATGATCGTTATTCTATCCTTGCGCATGATGGCAGCAGTTTGGCTCGCTAGCCGAATGCCAACGCGACTGGGGCTGCTAGACACGACGAGAGGGCTTCAGGAGAGAAGTCCGTGTGACTCTGTTGATGCCAATGCGTTGACTGCGTCACCTTTTCCATCGCAATAACCTCTCGCAATGGGCCTGGGATCGGTTCGCGTGGTACCGTTGATTTTAAATGATAAACAGGTGGAACGTTTCGATGCATTTTAGCAAATTGTTGATTGCTTTAGATTATCCTCGGCCATTTGTGGCAAATGCACTCATTCGCTTGTTTTCGCTATTTGGTGATTGCATTAAATTATTACTCCTGACGACGATAACAACAACAACCACAAAATATTGGATTTAATTGTCAAGGCAATTTTCACATTCCTATTCTTGGAAGCATTCATTTGTTTAATAGCACAAAAGAGGCTAATATTTATACGTTTGTTATGTCTTTGACAACGAATGTGTAACCAGCGCGGTCGTTGCAACGGAGGCGTGGTGAGCGCACTGTGCTAAAAACCCGTACGTATGTCTGTATGTATGTTGAACTTCTTTCGCACCATACGTAGCCAAATTGTGCTAATCGGAGGAAACTATTCACCAAATTAAAATACATAATTTTTTGGGGGGGGGTTGACTCGGCCCATCATCCCACCAAAGGAAACAAAACGGGTACCACTTTGTAGGGCAGTCGACAGCGGTGTTCCAATGGATAGACTCGTCCACCGAAATAGGAATGAGGAATTCCCACAGCTGGCTCAGGGCTGTAGGCGGGTGACGAGCACTCCCCCTCGACGCTCGCTTGAGCGGAACATCACTTTGACGTTTGAGTATCAAGGGGTCTCTAGGCCGAGGTGGATTCATCCTGTGGCGGCGTTCTCCGCTAAGTCGTTTCCACGCAGGGCGCGGCTTCACTGCTAAGCTGCATACACTGCCAATGCGACTTTCTAGATCTCACGGTGAAGATCACGGGTGGTAGCGGCAGCAACAGCGGCAGCAACAACAACAACCTACGTGGGGATTGTCTTGGTAGCACCAACTTCTTCGTGGCTGCATCACCAGTTGGCGGTGCACGAAAGGATGGGTGGCTTCACGCCCCGTGTGTGTGTGTGTGGGTGTCGGAACGCTCACCTGCTGAGCAAATCAGTAAAGGCGTCTTTAGTTTTTTTTGCAGCTCCTGCTGAAAGCGACGCAGCGGTAACAAAAAAACAAAAAACGCAGAGGTCTCGTAAATCAATCGTAGTGCATCATCCAACTCGGCCTCATTGTCAAGGGTTTGGAATGAATTGTGGCTTTTCTTCGTTACAACGCGAGTTGAGTTCGTTTTGAAAAGAAAAAAAATCATAGCCGCAGCCTCACGTTGTTGTGAAACACTACGGCCGAACAACAACAACAACAGCCAAGCCGCGGGTATGAGAACAGGAAGGCGCATCCGTGTACGGGTCAATCTCACCGCGCCGTAAACCCACACAAGCCACCCGTCGCACGCTCGTTGGCTTTAAGACGACAGCTCGCGTGGAATACCTTACGGGATTTCCAAGCACCGTGACCGGATTTAGGTCTAAATCGCCAGGCATTACAATCGCCGCACGAGAATGATTTGCCATGTTTATTTTCGGCTCGCTGCCTCGTCTATCATCTTCTCCGGCCAAACGCACGCCAGACATTGTGGCGTTGTTCATCTGTCTGTCTCCTTATATATTTTTGGTGGGGAGGGGGGGCAGCCGTCATTTAATCCGATGCGCGCACGCGTTAATTCGCAGCACATCCATCCGTCTGTCTACCTGCCCGTTGAGCCATGCGTTCATCAATTCTTCCATTTATCCAACCATCAATCTCCGGCGTTAATTTATTCGCGTGTGATGCATGCATTGCATCTATCCGACCATAAATCAACGAGGGGCGAAATCAGTTTTCGCCGATGCGAGGTTATACTAATCTTGAAGGTATTACCCAGGCTGCACATCAACAAGAATGATATTGATGATGATTGTGCTGATCATGATGATGTTGAAATAACAGACATGACCAACATGACACAAAGCGAAGAATGTAAACATGCTTATAACCAAACCACCAGGCATGCACATGGTCCGGACATATTTAAAAAGCTAAGCTAGAATCTTAGTCTGGATAGCGATCAGTTGGGTGACCGCCATGCATAAAGCATGAAGTGTTTGCAGTTAATTCCGGACAACGTTTGCCAGCAGCAGAGGGCAGTGCAGAAAAATTCCGCTGTTGCACTGCACTGCTATGCTCCCGCATCTATGCTCCCCGCATTCACAAACGCACATTGAACAGCGGTGATGAAGTATGGTCAAACACCCCCACCACATCTTCCTTGCACGGCGTTAGCAGACCCCCAGCTCGGAGTTGCTTGACAGGGAAACGGAGAGTGACGTTTCGCAGCACTTAAACCCCACCGCGGGTGGATATTAAATAGTGCCTACGCTTTACGGATCCCCATCGTTTACACCGTTACAATGTGAAGGAGTTGCAGGTGATATATGAACACTGGTCAACAGTGCGGCGTCGGGACAACCGTGGTGATAGTGACGCCTCGGTGCAATAGCAGAAAGCCTTTAAAAAAAATTGAGTTACCGCATCAGGAATCTGACAGTGAATTACGAATAATTTATTCCCTCCTTGCAGCGTCGCTTATCGCACGGAATCTGTGTGCCCTTAAAACGAGAGCGATTGTCCGGGCTAGATCTTTATAATCTGCCCTGTGATGAGGGCCCTTATCGGATATAACAAATGCCTCCATGTCACCTTTACAATTTTGCCCGCGATTCATTGAGCAGGCATGAAATTAAATTGTGACAATTTTAAACTGCACGGGTTTTTTTTCCCTGCATCGTAATTGTGTGTGTGTGTGAGAGAGAGAGTTTTTCAGCTGGATCTCTGTTGTCGAAAAATTATATTCAGTAAAGAAAAGAATGTCAGCAATGATGATAATAACGGGCAGAAGCGATGTTTCAGAGATTTGTAATTATGACGTTAACACAAAAAAAGTTAATGCTCACATGAGCATCTGACTTTTCCTTTGTCATTTACAAAAAATATTTATATTTTACAAATTTATTGAAATTTTATTTTCGACCGATGCACAATTGATCAACTTTGCACTTCCCGTGGTAATTAGCGGAGGAAATCTGCATTGTGTTGCCCTTAATGGGGGTGTTAACTAATACAGATAGACCTATTATGTAACATTACAATGTTTGTATTATGATAATGTTAATAAAATACATTATATTATTTGTTTTAAAAAAAACATCGTGATAATCCCTTGAGATGGGGCATCTCATTTAACAAAGGCCGTTCATGGAATTAACACAGTGTATCCATTCTCAGTGGATGAAGGCGTCTTCCATGCCAGGACGGTTACAGTAAAAAATTGTTGCTACCATACTTGACGGGGCTGGTCAGCGTTGGGTCGATGAGGACCTTCCTGTCACTGACGTTGGCCTCTGAAGGGAATTCACTCGCTGGATTCAAAGCGCAGCACGCAGACCCCTGGTCGCACGGACCCCCCTCCCCCCCCGATGATGTTGTGTACCTCATGATCTGTCATGTCAGCCATGAAACAAGTGTAGGAGGAGTACGAATAATAATAAATCATCAAAAACTTAATTTGGAGCAGACATGTGAGAAAATTACATTCCATCAGACACCAATGGCAATGCCATTCTCATTAAAGAAGATTGGATAGCAACAGATCAATTTTACAAAAAAAGGGATCTCTTGCTATAAATTAATCATCCTCGTCATTGTGAACCAAGCTCTTTCCACCGCTGGACGGAGACTTCTCCCACACACTGTCGCCATTCCTCGCCGATCCTACAAATTCAACGATCCGATGCCCCCCCCCCCTCCTCCAGCCCTCTCGCGCATGAGTCGATTCTCATCTCTTCATTTCCACGGTGGTTTTTCGCGCCGGGCACGTATCCCGCCTGAGCCCCATCGCCTGCCATTCCATCGGCCCACGTGATCCCGTCGTCCGAACCCAACGCGCCTTTCTCAAACGTCTCGCTACGTCGTCCCTTCCAATTTGGCTGCCCGATCCCACGCGTTCCTCCATTCCCACGTGGTACGGTGTGGGACACGGACAGAACGCCGCCACTTTCTCTCGACAATGGCACGGCTCCCGGCTGCCCTGGCAGTCGCATTGCGATGCCGATGTCCGCACTGCGCGCTGAACTTGTTCCGTCGGCGTGCGTGGCCAGCCACTCGCGACGCCGCAGAGATGCGCGTAGCTAACATCCACGAGACCCCCCTGCGATCTTATTTTCATGGACGGGGGCGGGATGCCCGTGCGCGTTATTGCAGCGGCGCACATTTCCCCAAATTGGGAGAGTTTGGGAGCTCGGTTATGAAACATTAATCCGTGACGCCTCCCCTTCTTGCTTTCAGATGCCGCACGGGACTAGAACCCCCCCCCCTTTCAACCACTCCCCCCCCCCTTCCCCATGGGGGAACGCGGAAGACGAATGAGTTGAGCGGAATGAATTTTAAGAAGAATAAAAATCTCCAGGCTGGAGGAATGTGTAATGAGCGGCATCTGCAGTGCAGCATGCCGCCCTCGCTTTGTGTGCGTGTGCTGTGTGTGGTGTGTGTGATGTGTGTGTGGTGTGTGTGATGTGTGTGTGTGTGATGTGTGGGGTGTGTGTGTGTGTGTGATGTGTTTGTGATGTGTGTGTGTGTGGTGTGTGTGTCTGGTGTGTGTGTGGTGTGTGCGTGTGTGGTGTGTATGGTGTGTGTGTGTGGTGTGTGTGTGGTGTGTGTGTGTGGTGTGTGTGTGGTGTGTGTGGTGTGTGTGTGTGTATGGTGTGTGTATTCGTGAGGAAGCTCGCAGCTTATTAACAGTAACGCTCCTGCAGCGTTGCCTGTCATCCCACCAGCATGTCTTGCACACGCGCTTGATCTTATTCATTTCTGTCCGTCTGTCTCCCGCTACAAGATGCTGAGACGTTGTCTAAATGAAAGTGCTGTACTATACCCAACCACCAAATTCATAAAAAAACAGGAATATTGAGCCCGCGATTGTGAACTTACACTTAGGGTGGTGTGAACGCATATGTATGTATGTTGAACTTCTTTCACACCGTACGTAGCCAACCGTACTAATCGGAGGTGCCCGGTGGGGGGGGGGGAACAACAAACTAACAAACAAAAAGTAGCTCTAAATAAATGAGTTTTAATAAACGTTATTAGGAGTCCATGGCCTCAGCCCGGTTACAAATATCTGCGCAAATTAACCATCACCTTTAATGTGGTCACTGTTCATACGCCGATAGAAAAACTTATTGATGGGGAAGTATTTTTTAAATGGAATTCTCATCAGGCCCCACGGTGTAATCAAGTGTGGTCTCCACGGCCTCTCTATCCATGCGCTATGAATAAGGGCCATGCCCCAAATTTTGCCTATTTTCTATTTTTTCATTTCATGACCACAGTCTCTTTGGCAGACGCTTTGAGATGATTTTTTTTTTAAAACACGAAATTATTTTTTTCACTTCATTTTTGGCTAAATTCCAGCTCTGAGACTTAATATATCGGTCGCAGTCGTGGTGACAGACCTCACGCTCGCATATGCAGAGCGAAACGGAAGTTTTCACCCTCGACTGTTTGTGTGTGTGAACCAGGGGTCACTTGAAGGGATCTCAATGGTAGCTCTGTGGTGTCCGCTTTAGTGGACCGTTCCCTAACGCGCTGCTCTACGCGATGGCATAGTCGGGATAAAAAATATATAAAGTAATAATGATTCCAGATTAGGAGTCATAATAATCACCAAGCTCTAAGTGGAAAGTTTAAAAATGCCCTTTTTAAAGTATTGTTTTATTTGTAAAACGATCTGAACGCTTATTACTCTGTTTTCATTAACAGCTAGTTACTCGGTTGATTTTAGTGGTATTAATTATATCTAAAAAATATTTCTTATTAAGATATTTAAATTTGTTGTAAATATTTAATTCAACAAGCACTCTTTGTTCAAATTGAAGCAAAACATGAAAGGGCTGCGTTGGCAGCGGAGAATTAACACGAATCATGAAAACTGGGAAGGTGGCTAAAGTTTTTTTTTATTTTTGGCTATCCCTCGTTCCAAAATCATTACAATTACGAGTAATGATTTCAACTCGTGACACGCCGTACAGTTTTCGCTCATCACTCTCGTAGGGAGAGAACGACTGAGAGGCTCCAGGAGGAGGAACCACGGACGAGCGGGAAGGCAGCAAATTCACCTCCAAGCTCTGCGGACTTCAATATATTAAAGTGTCGTCGGCCAATTCATGACTGTGCTCATCCAGAACGGACCGTACAACCATATAGCGACGCAATTTGCCGATCCACAAATACGACGGAGACATCACAGCGATGCACTCTCCGCTGCTCCTGACGTGGTTATCCGGCTTGACCACCGAAATGTGAAATTGTATTCTTAGGTTTTTTCGGTAAGAATATGAATCCTTGCAGTCACGAAAGCTTCAAATCTAGAATTTGTGAAATTGTATTTGTTGTTCTGCATCTACATCAACCGTACGAAAGAAGCCAATAAGTTAGCGCTCATAGATGTGGAAAGGAAACTGGAGCACCCGGAGTAAATTCATGCATGCAAGGGGGAAACACTCTATCCCATTCAGAAGGGACAGGTGAAGTCAATATTTGCGAGCCGGGGTGCGGTACCTCAACACTCACGGCAAGGGCGTTCCACAACATTTGTGTGATCCACCCAAACCTCGCTACCGCCACAGTGCTGCGTGATAGGCGTGCATCATCACCGCCCGTCTATATCAGCCTCGCTGTGGATTTACAACAATGCAAAGCTGTTTTTGAAAATTTAAATCAATTCCCTTGTTCCATTCGGTGATGGTTATTGTACCAGATCAAAAACAACATCACACAATCAGCCATGTGTACAGTACAATCCGATACGACCACGTTGGTGTTGAGAGTGGCGCGATGGCGTGATGTCAACTGCATCGCCTGGAATACAGAGAGGTCGTGGGTTCTAACCCAAGCCTGATGCCTGTATATTTGGCGTTTCCATGTTCTTCCCGTGGTCGCGTGGGTTTTTCATCGAAGCCCGCCGATGATTTGGCTGATATCAATTTCCACGTGATGAGCCACTTCGTTCAGCTGTCATTTGTGGCCAGGTCGCGTCTGAAAGAAAATTATATGGCTCAGTGGGCCTTACCTGGTAAAATAAAATAAAATGTTTAGTTGAGTTTACGTTGGCACAATGGACTTGCGATGGAGAGGTTGGCAGTCCAATCTCCCAGCGGAGCGGTTAAAAGTGCCCACCCCAGCCGCTCGCAATTGGTCTAAGAGATCTGCCTATCTTGGCAGATCCGCAACGGCTCTCGAAAGCCCCCTCTGCTGGAGATTGCGTCCGCCACAAGCAGTGGTGTTAGCGGGAAATTGCAGGGCTGCGCCTTTACAGTGTTTTGTTGTTGTTGTTGTTGTTTACAGCGCAGTGCATTCAGAACAGTGATCAACTGAATTCTCCAACAGCAAAGGCAGTCGTGGGGTAGTGAGCCAGACACCTTGTGTCGTGCTCTCTGTTTGACGTGACGAGCCCGCGAGCGGAATGACTCGGAGAGACAACTCCGTACGTTTAAACAAACACGGCAACCTTCCCTCTGTTTTACGAGAGATGACGACAGTCGTTTGCGAAGGAATTGTGATTGTTGGTCGCTCCGCGAGTGAAACACGGCGTTCTAGGATTTCACACTACTTCAGGCAGTGTTTCCCTGCTCACGTGTGATGCTCTTAGACCACCACGATGAGACACCGTGACCTCGAACAGGCATGACTCAATAGACAGTCACGAAGACGTAGGATCCGGCCCACATATATGAGTAAATGAACCAACTTCTCAATGTAGGAGGATATGGAACTCTCAGCCACGCGAGACTTGAGCACAAAAGTAGGTGGAAGAGCAGAGATGAGACGACGTGGATGCTTGGTACATTTGACATCAGAGTGAGGAAAGAGAACGGAGGTTGTTTCTGTCTCGGTTGCAATTCTGTGTCGCTCTCTTACGCGTTTTCGGGTTGTACCACGAGTTATTTGGCACGATGACCGACGTTTTCGCTCCCCGTGGCCGGGAGCTTCTTCAGGAGTTTTCTTGTTTTGTTTTCCAGGAGCTTCTTCAGCGGAACTGATACTTCCAGCAGCACGCGGAGCGAAACGTCGGGCATCATGCCAAACCTACCCGCAAACGCAACACAGAAGCCAGACTGCCCATCCCCGGTCGGCAGGCACACGGAGATGGTGAACGCTTCATTTCAAAAAGGAAGGACATCTGTAAAAATTGTCACGGAAGAACCCATCAACAGAACATTTTGAATTGGAATTGACATAATTTTTTAGGGACAAGCACTCCAAGAATGTATCAATGTCGCCTTCGTCTTCGGCAGATTCAACACGGGAAAGTGATCACAGGCCGGTTTGCCATGCCCGCTTATCGGTCCACATTGCCAAAGACGCCGACTACGGGGAGAGTGGACAAAAAATAAAGTAAACAATAAATACAAGACCCCCGAAATACACTTCAGCGGGTAGACGTATTCCAAGAAACAGATTTAAATCTCTCGTCTCTAAGGGAAGCAAAAAATAATAAAATGCATATCACCGCTGCAAATAATTATATAACTCGCGTGTCTGGGGGGGGAGAGGGGGGATGCTCGGTTTCTCCCGGGGCATCTTTAGCCGGCCTGCCAATCGCAAATCTCGGCAGGAGCTGTCGCAGCCTGGCTGACACCACAAATAATCGTCGCTTCATCTCGGCGGTGGATGTGTGCCCGGGCTGCAACAGCACCCGCTGGTTTTATCAGAACCCAGGAATGATGTGTCGGTAGAGTCTGCATTGTGTCCCGTTCCCACCTCCCCCCCCCACCCTTATTTGAGACTACATAACACTGCAGAGAATTGAATAACTCGACGCTCATCATAAACCGGAACACTGACACCTACGCCAAGCTCCTGCCCCCCCGCCCCCGCCCCCGTCCGCTCCCACCATTCTGGCAAAAATTCTGCCACCAGATATCCGCAGAGACGTCGCGGCAAAACTGCAAAATGAGTTTACGCGTTTTCTTGCCAACGACAGCCGACTACAACTCTCATCAACCAAAACCTCAATGACGTTCCCAGAATCTGGGATCATGCCACGGTCGTCATCATCATAGAATCTCACCCAGACCCATAAGAATGCTGGCGAGCGGTGGACGGTCCAGAATAAACGCCTCCATTGGAGGCCCAAACATCATCGCACGTTGTCCGGTCTTTGGCATTTCACCTCCTCGAAGACACCAGTGGAACCTTCAACTGCATAACAGCATCAGCAGGCCGATGCGTACATCTCCTTCATGAATGGAAAATTAAAGACACAAGCCACAGTAGTGCGATTGTGGCCATGCAACTCAAACTACAGACTGTAAATGAAACCAATGTGGTCTGCGTTCCTTCAACGCAGGAACAGAAAAACTACCCAAACGCTCTCTTGTGGCTAGCAGACCTCGACATTGGCATTTAGCTCCTGCACGTATTGCCGTTACACGCACGAATAGAAGGGAATAAAAGCACAGAGAATATCCTGCAGTAGATGATCGAATTATGTTTTTATTTTTATGGAAAGCCGGAAACGCAGACAGAGAAGACTCCTGGTGGCTTTCCTGGCACCGCATTTCATCTATGCGGCCTCTCCGTTCAAATCCACGTCATTGATCTACGTCACGATGATGTCACAACCACCGATGACATCACAAAGGGGGGGGGGAAGGAGGTGGAGCCATCCATATCACTGTAATCTACACGTGGCTACAGCTTGAATAACACAGCTTCTGGTGTATCTCAAAAGCGATGTATTATACACACGTGCACCTGTTACACTATAGCGATGTTTCTTAACCTTCACTGCAATCTTGCACACCGTTGGTTCTCAATCGTAAAAAAAAAATAAGTTTGATGAAACAAAGTGGTTGTACTTGCATGTCCGTGCTTAATTTGTGTTTCGATTAATTATCTTCTAAAAAGATCTGCCATGACTCGCACCCGCAGAAAGGGCATCCCGCACTCCCAGGGGATGCGTGCACCCCAGGTTAAGAACCACTGAACTTTAGCATTGCAATGGACAGCGCTGCAAGTGTGTGGTGGGTGGAGAGTGGGGGGGGGGTAGCTAATAAAATCAGCAAACTGAGAAAAGAGTGTCTGAGATCATAAAACGATAGAAGCCAGTAAAGCTGTAAGCGAAAGGCCTTGGGCAGGACAAGTCCCTCGGAGGATTGTGGGCCATTAGCCAAGGAGAGAACGCCCGTCGGCACTTCCGCCGCAGAGATGGAGCAATGAAATCAGCTCCCCTGCATGAGATATATGGATTCATTGCACTGCAATACATTACGGCCAATGGTTTGGGATAGGCTTGATCCAGCAGTGGATAGGACGACAGCGAAGATAATGAATCTGGCATGTCGAAGAGATGGAACAATCGTACGTGAGGCAGCCGGCAGCAGTGGTACATACGGCTGTTTGATCTAACAAACCTCAGTCGGTACCACCACATGGATGACAAAGCCAGAGGCACTATAAGCACTGAGCATGGGTGTGCATATGCCCATACAACAGTACTCAATGGGTCCATACGGATAGATTCAATAATTGTACCGGCATCTCTTAGCCACGTCGCAGCCACCAATACCAATGGCCACCATTTGCCACGAAGTGACGGTGACGTCACCACGACGCCTGTGCCAGGCCAGGTACACTTTGAGGCCACGTGAAGTGTCGAAGGCTCGCTGACAGGAGGTCTCGAGACAGACGCAGCTACCATGGGTTGGCTGACTGAGACGACTGGTAGATAGATGCACCAGCTGTGCCCTGTGTCGCAGCTACACACGCACACGATTGTACACATGCGAATTTCCTCTTTCAATATTTTCAACATTAAATTAACCTGCACTCTAAAGCCGTTAAACCTAATCTGGAGGCGGTTAAAGATTAAGTGAGAAAATATCTTACACATTTCCCGGGGATGTGAGTCAAGCTGAATTGGCGCGCCAATGAAAAAAAGCCCTCCCTTTTATGGAGATGTCCTCGTTTAATTAGCCGCCAACAGCACCCCGTGTTCCTGCGCCGGACTTTACAATCCCCTTAAAAGCCAAATACTTGTCGCACGTTCTTTCTTTTGGTGCCTATGAGAAAAGTGCTTCGCTTTGACCGGCCAATCTTCCAGGAAGAGCGAGAGAGGGGGGGGGGGGGGGCGCAGCGGTAACACGTACCTCACGGACAGAAGGTCCTGGGTTTGGTCCCTAATTTGGGCGCCTTTCTGCGCGATGTTTTTCCCCTGTTCTGCATCGGGTTTCTCCGTGTTCACCGACCTCCCATTTCGGGTGCCGCGGTGGCGAGATGTTAACTCCCTCGCCTGGTATTCAGGAGGTTGTGGGTTCGGTCGCAACCCTGATGCCTGCTGTATATTTGGAGTTTGCATGTTCTCCCTGTGGCCGCGTGGATTTTTCTCCAGGCCCTCGGGTTCTTTTTTCTCCTCCACATTTAGAAACATGCCTATAGAGTATTTGGCTGCTATAAATTTCCACACGATCAGCCACTTCTTTGACCTGCTGCATAGCTCAGGTGGACCTTACCTGGTAAATAACACATTGTTTAGTAATAATCTTAATTTTGGAGCTTTCGTGACTGCAGGAATTATTATTTGGTTCTTTCGGTTAAGTCACGTCTAAAGATAAAATAATAAATTAAATAATAGCATATTACGACGTTTCGATTGCAACACAAGCAATCATCATCAGGCATAAAAGAAATAGCAACAACAATCTAACTAGAAAACTATAGACAGACATACAAGCAGACAGATATCACAAGGACACACAGAGAGGACACATATCGGCACAAAGAGAGAGGTCGTTTCTGTGACGGTGCCTTAAATATAACTGGCATTGATTCTAGATTTGAAGCTTTCGTGACCGCAAGGATTCATATTCTTTGGTTTTTCCGGTAAAGTCACGTAAGTAATTTTTTTTAATTAAAACTAATAAAGTAAAAGAAAAACAAAATAAAAAATAAAATATCTTACTTGATACAGCAATCGTGCTGTGACGATTCCACCTGAAGACGGAAGCTTGTGTTGCCTCTGACACGTCGTGATTTTTATTTTTTATTTTATTTTTTATTTTACTTTTGTTATTTTTTATTTTTACCTACGTGACTTTACCGAAAAAACCTAAGAATGTAACTGGAATTGGTTACAAAGATCCTAATGCTGAACAATTACTTGCAAATGACTCAATAGAGATTGTTTCGAGCAACATCGACCCCTGACTGTGAACTTGGCAGGATGCTCCTGAAAAATAGTCCTCAGACTCGGTGAGGCTTTTTGAGTAAGTAAAGAAACAACAACAGCAACAGTAATACTAATCATCTCTGGTTGCATCTTCTTGGTTCTTTCGGTAAAGTCACGTAGAAGGAAAATAATAAAATAGTAAAAATAAAACATAATAAAATAATTCTCACGACTTATTTTATTATGTTTAATTTTTATTATTTTATTATTTTCCTTCTACGTGACTTTACCGAAAGAACCAATAAGATGAATCCCTGCAGTCACAAAAGCTTTACATCGAAATAAAATCTCTGGATGCAGTTTCTAGCGGAAATTGATACGCAGAATTACCTGTCAGAGGTATCTCATCAATTGCATCTTGTATCATCGCCTTCCTCCCACACACTCCACACATTAAAAAAAGTGTGATAATTAATTTGTTACATAAGTGTATTTTTTTCCAATGACAAATATTAACGTTTGCTACGTTTGGCGTAAAGAGCGGTCACAGTAATGAGCGCTCCACCTGGCATAGAACACGCGATGGGGCCATGTGACCAAAGGCAAAGATCTCCCTCGTAGCCTACACGGCCGTTGGAGCAAGTGCTGCCAGCGAACACCTTGGTGATGGTTAGCATGATGCAACATCGGGGTGGTGTGGCCAGAACCACGCACATCCACGGCCACATTTCTCTCCCTTTTTGCTGACCATATCGCAAACCCGTAACGCGAGTTATGACATTTCGAGTCAATCTATGGGAGTCCCAGTTTAAATGCCAACTTTAGATACCAGTTAAAATGGCAATGGTCAAAAAATACCATCCTGGTTATTGGATCAATCATTTTCCTATAGTCCATTGTGAAACGTACACACATACATAGGCACACGTATAAACGCTATACATACCGTGCCAATACGAATATCAAATTCCACAATCTGGTATCCGTGTGTTCGGAACGTATTACTGCTGGTGGAAGGGCCTCTACTCGAAGGAGATCGAGCAGAAGCTCTGGATAGCTCGAAATGGAGCTCTAGAGGGAGTTCTAGATAGCTATAGGACACGTGTACACGCGTACACATGGAACTCGCGTACACGCACACCCACGCACACCTCATATTTCAATCTCAATTTGTATCGGCTCTCGATTAACGCACACTGCGTTAATTGCTGAGCGTCGCACGTTTAACGATCATTAGGCGCGTGGGGCGTGGACCGAGTTAATTTGTACTTGAATGGTAATGAGTACATTTGTAAATGTGGAAAAACTGAGGGTGGTGGTGGTGGGTCGCAAAAAACAGAGTTTGGGAAAGCATGCAATAAGCCATAACTTACCCAATCCGATACCTTACCTTTTCCCATAAATAAACAAATCCCATAACATCCACTGAAAAACTGCCTTCGCTGAATTAATCAGTAGAATCTCTTGAGTTGGAGTTGAACCCAGGCCTATGAACGCGCACCGTTGCAGCAACCCAATACCCCCCCAACCCCCTACGGTAATTCAATTAACTTGAGCGTTATTTAAAGCTGTAGGTGGAACAATAGTCAAATCACCCCCATCGATTAGCTGACGAGCCAAACGCGTGATTTACGGTATAATTGGTGTAATGTGTTTAACAGAAGAAAAAAAAGCAGTCATCAAGTATTCAACAGCAACTCATGTTTATTGCCACTGGCCGTATTAATGCGTCGGTGTTGCGCGCATTGAACGGCGCTTGCAACGTGAAACTCACGAGGACGCCGAGTCTCCTTTGTAAATTAAATCTATATACCAGCGTGTTTAAAAAAGATGTCCCCGATTTGCAATCGCTATATCTCTGAAATTGGGTCTATCGTTTTCAAACACCCTGTATTTTAGTCTCTCCTATATGAGTCTCTCCAAGGGCTTGCCTATGTTTACTAAAGGTACAGTGGTGATTCGTGCAGGGTACGTTAGCTGCTTGTTCGCGGACGTTCGCGGTTTTAATCCGGCAGGCCCTTCTTTTTTGGTTATTAAATCGTAGTTTGACTTCTTCCGGCTTGTTTGCCCATGGGCTCAAGACTCATTGTTTGGAGGCTCCTGTCGAGTGTTATGTACTAACATTTAGGCGGCGAGGAATTTTTTGTACAATTCCAGTTAACATTGTAATGTTTTTTGTTTTTAAGCTATCGGATGAAACGAGAGAACCCATAGGGGTGAGAACATACGAATTCCACGCAACATGGCACCCGAATTGTAGCTCGAACTCAGGTCCTTCTTTCTGTTGCAAACAATCGTTACCACCTCGCCTCCCTACCGCCCATTTACTGCGGGTGCATTAACCATATACGGTTAATATACCATGTCAATATACTACATATTAACCATGTATACCACGCGCCACCAGCTTCATTGTGAATGTTAAAGGTCCCCTGACACCATTCGAAACGAGGAGGCCACTGTGTGCTGGCGTCACGGCCCAAATGTTTTACAAATTTGAAAATTACCCCTAAATTACTCAGTTGGGATGACTGTACACACATATGAACGATCGTCGTTCCGCGACCGACAGACACATTTTCCACTAGCAGGCCAGGTGTTGCACAGGGACAGCTTGTCACTGGTGGGGGTCCCTTTTACCTGTGTTGATGAGATTGCGGTGAAGTCTATGGGAGGATTTAACATTGAAGTCTATGGGAGGATTTAACATTGAAGTCTATGGGAGGATTTGACATTGAAGTCTATGGGAGGATTCAACATTGAAGTCTATGGGAGGATTTAACATTGAAGTCTATGGGAGATTAACATTGACGTCTTTGGGAGGATTCACCATTGAAGTCTATGTGAGGATTTAACATTGAAGTCTATGTGAGGATTTAACATTGAAGTCTATGTGAGGATTTAACATTGAAGTCTATGGGAGGAGTTCAACATTGAAGTCTATGTGAGGATTTTAACATTGAAGTCTATGTGAGGATTTAACATTGAAGTCTATGGGAGGATTTAACATTGACGTCTATGGGAGGATTCACCATTGAAGTCTATGTGAGGATTCAACATTGAAGTCTATGTGAGGATTTAACATTGAGTCTATGGGAGGATTTAATATTGAAGTCTATAGGAGCCGTCGTATGTACGTCTGTATGTTGAACTCCGAGATGCCCCGGCTCAATGAACAACACCTCATTATCCTTATCATCATTACTGTCAGTTTGCAGGTGACTGCGACACGTGCTGGAAGTGTTACATGTTAATATTCGTGGTTTAGAGGCAGGTAGTGAAAAGTAATGTAAGGGACGCACGTACGTTTGGATGTTAGTCGGCACTGCAATCAAACAGCCTCGTAAATGTCATTGCTTCTTTCGGTAAAGTCACGTAGAAGGGAAGTAATAAAATAATAAAAATAAAACACTAAAATTATCACGACGTTTCGATTGCAACACAAGCAATCATCATCAGGTGTGAAAACCACGGCGAGAAATTTTGAAAAACGTGTTGCAATCGAAAATGTCGTAGAGAATGTTATTGTTTTTATTTGTATTATTTTATAATTTCCCTTCTACGTGACTTTACCGAAAGAACCAAGAATATGAATCCCTGTAGTCACGAAAGCTTTAAATCGAAAAGCCTTGTAAATGTACGAGTTTACTCTAGAACACAATGTGTCCGCTGAAGTCGTAACTAATTGACGCGTTTGTGTTTACGTGACGAACCCTACCTCTTGGTTGTGGTGGCGGGTTTAACTCCGCATTTATATTCGCGTGATCTCACCCGAAAGAAATTGATTGTGGATAATATCGGTCACGAAACCACACTACGTGTTAAATTAACCTTACATACCTCACTGCCCGGTTCTGACATGTGCACACGTTCGGGTGAAAGGTCACGGCTAATGCTGAGATTGTGTTATGGTTTAGATTGGGTTAGGCATTGTGAACAGCGCACGCACAATACCTGAGAGATCACAGTCGAGGAGCCAAATCCGTAATTCTGCGTTGCATTTCATCGCCTGCGGGGTTTTGTGTGTGGGTGTAGCGGGTGGAGGTGGTGGGGTGGGGGGGGGGTTAGAGGAAAACGGTACAAGATGTGATCGGAATACGAACCGGGTTTGGATGGCTGGCTGGCTGGGGGAGCCACTGCGAGGTTTGTCCCTCGTGAGTGCCAATTAAAGCGCGAACGCGTGAGACGAGGTGTGGGTTTGATAAAGAGCTCCCCAGTCGCCCCGAGCGCGCGGAGTGCGAGCGGATCTGATCCGAGACGTTTCCCCCTCGCGCTGTGGGTTAAAAATCGCTTCTTCTCCCCCCCCCCCTCTCTCCCCACAGACCTTGCCTTTGTGAGCGAAAAACTTCGTAACAACACTTTGTTCTACACTGCTACCCACTGGGGTCGTAGTTATAAAGACAAAGATTCCCGCCCGCCCCCCCCCCCATATAGCCTTAACAGATTGTCGGGGCAAGTGGTGTTAGCGAGTAGCGCTCATGAAGGCTGGCGCGGCACATGATTGGGGTTGGTGGGTCAGCACCATGACCGACCACCGTTGTCTCCCCAGACACCGCAGCAGGTACTCATTTGAGGCTGAGTCGACCTACAGCTAGGCGCAGGACCGGTTTAGATATTGGTAGCTGGTGTTGGCCGTTAGCGGGTTTCGGCCTCAGTAACGCGCCGCGTTGGAATGGAAGCCCTCTCCCCCTTTTTAGCCGGATGCAGTCATTTGCCCTCTCCGTTTAGGTGCCACATCTCA
>NC_136321.1:9703221-9753221 GCF_964198595.1 Lampetra fluviatilis
CAGTCGACGAGTCGCGAGTGGGGCCAGCAGCGTGTGCAACACTTGCACCGCACGGCAAGGAGAGTCCAGGTGGGATTCCCGTCCACGTCGAGTTTGTTTACGAGCCTCTGTCTGTTCTGCTGCTCGGGAGCGCTCGTGAGTCGGCGGGGTGAGTCGCCCCAGGTCCGGGTCAGTTTCCTCTCCGTGCTTCGGATTGCTGCCATAGCCAACGCACAATGTATCATCCCAATGTAGCGGGACCCTTCGAAAAAAAGTACCGTCTTTGAGCTCAGTGTGACTTTCCTGGGTATATAAGTGATAATTAGTACCATCACCATTATTATAGATCTTTATACAAACACCCATGATTGGACAGAGCCCCACGATGCGTGTTCACGGTGCCAAGTGAATCCACCCTCCTGCCAGCCGTCGTGTAAAAAAAACCCACCGGCTCTCAACACCTCCGCCGTGCTTCCTGTACCCTCCTCCAATCAGCCAGAGCGATGAGATCAATCACGAATGACGACGCGTTAACTCCTTGGCGCGTGTTGTGTTCCGTGTGCTCGGTGCGGACACGTTCCGCCTCGGGTCATGCGTTACGAGCAGCCACGGTTGCCGTGAAGCTGCGAGGGCTCTCGGGAAGTATTCTCCGGACGCTGAGCAAATGTTCTACTGGGCAATTGCCAATTGAACGATTTATTATTCATCTTCGTTGTGGCTGAAACGTCGTGAGAATTGTATTTTATTATGTTAAATTTGTATTATTTTATTATTTCCCTTCTACATGACTTTACAGAAAGAACCAATAAGATGAATCCCTGCAGTTACGAAAGCTTTAAATCGAGATTTATCATTCATTCAAATAAATGTCTTACACCCCGCGACACATGTCGTCGGCGCTTCTAGTTACCAGGACGGATTTTTCTTTTGGGGGGGGTGCATCTGCCAGACACCTCCGATGAGCACGGCTAGCTACGTACAGACCACCGAGATGCCGGTGAGAATCCCTCGTAGAGCCATCCCCGTCTTCTCGAACCCTCTCGGACGATCCTCTCCCCTCGGCCAGGCAATCCCTTAATCCTTCCCAAAGGGGTCTCGAGCCCAGGTGCTTTGCGAGCCGGTGTCCCGCGCTGCTTTCAGGATCACCGGAAAGAACTTCACCGCTCGTCAGTCAGGACACAGACGATCGCCCCCGCCCCCCCTCCGTGCCGTTCCGTGGCTGATCCAGCCCCCCCCCCTCTCCATTGTTGGCGCATTGGGCAGCACGGCAGCCGACAGACGGCCGGCAGCCCCCACCACCGGCCCACGCACCCACCCGCTCCGTCTAGCGGAGGCATCTTCTGCCAGCAGTGGCGTCTGTGAGAAATTGCAGGGCTCCGCTTTTACCTTTGCCATCAGCAGAGATGTCGACTACGCTTCGTGCTTTCTCCGTTTGTCTTCGCGCCTTGATTCCTCGAACGCAATTAAAATCCACGCCGTATATATATCTCGCGGTGTTGCCGCTTGAGCGGCCTTGACGAGAGTGCGTCCTTGCGTGACACCCCCTCTTGATTTGTATTTTGTCATTATTCGTGCCATCTCAGCCTTAGCCCCGTTCGCCTCTTTTATAAATGGGTTTTGATAATTTCTATCTCGTATGAGGCTCGTGACAAGCCCTGGTCTATGAGCGCTTGGACGGCCGCATCAGTTGCTCGCTGCATCAAAAGTATTTTCGTGGCCGATAAAGGGCAGCCGTAATGGTGATCGATGTTCATCAGTCCTTTCTCAGATCTGATGGATAGTATCGCACGGTCATTTTCCTTCCGATATTAGGAAGCCAATGGAGCTATGCATTTTTAAATCTAAACTGAAAACTCATTTCTTTAAAACTGCTTTTTGTCTTTATCTGTTTATCCTTCCCCTGCATCTCCGATTAGCATGGTTGGCTACGTACGATGCGAAAGAAGTTCAACATACCTACATTGGTAGAGAAACCTCTCCTAAATCCGTCTTGCTACATACATGGACATTCCACTGGTACAGCAATGGAAAGCTTCACAGTAGAAATCAAGGCAATGTTTAATATACTCAAAACATCACTCACACATACAAAGACAAACGCCCTTAGATAGCCTTTCACAACAAGTGCTGATCGCGAGCAGCACCTACGAAGGCCGACATGGCACACGAGAGGGTGGGTGGCCAGCACCACGCCCGGCCGCCTTTGTCTCCCCAATGCTGATGTTTACCGAATCGCACCGGTTGTTCATTGAAGGCTATGTCGACCTAGTGGAGGCCCAGGACTGGTTTAGATATTCGTCACTGCTGTTGACCGCGAGCCAGAATCGAACTAGGATTCATAGCGGAGCGCGCTAACGACTGCGCCACCACTCTCCGCACAATTGCTACGCACAGACAATAACCGCCATTCGCCCCTAAGTGGCGGTTACATCACCACGGCGCTTGTGCCAGGCTACGTGCACTTTAAGGTCACGTGAAGTGTCCTACGTCTGCTGCAGGTCACGGGACAGATCCAGGTGCCAGGGATTAACTGTCCGAGATGAGTGGCCGATGCACCAGCTGTGCCCCCTACTGCGCTAACTCGCTGCGTTTCAGTCACCCAGCGCTCCGCTCGTCGTTGTGAGCGTCGCTCCTTTGCCCTCCGTTGCTGCTGGAGGGCGACTGCCTCCAACTGCCCAGTAGCAGCAGCGTCCTTCACGAGCCTCCTCCACACACACACGCAGACACACACGCGCAGGCACGTACGCAGTTCGAACGGAGGCACGCGGTGCGTTTAATTAGCAGTCACATGCGGCGGTGCACTTTTCATTTCATGAATGAAGGGGCTGTGGCCTCACCTGTGCTGAATAACAATTAACAACCGCATCTGTACCTCCTGCACATTGCATCCCAGTGTCGGCGTTGCACTCCGTGAGTCAGAATGCTGCTGCTGCAGCGGCGGTATATCGGTCAGCAGCAAGAGCGCTGGGCTTGCTGATCCAGAGGTCACGCCGGTTTAATTCCATCCCCCGGCGGTAGCGGTTGAAATGACGGTGGTGAGTTTTCTGAAATCCAGCAACATCATTTCTCGTGTAGGTTGTGCCTGGTGGGGTCAAGTGTGGATATTCCTACCTCTTCCAAAAACGCCTGGTCAACGTGGAAAAGTAGGCCAAGGCCCACCGAATGTTCTCTGGTTCGCTGCGAGACAGCAGTGGGTGTCACGTGACGAGTGGAAGCCGCAGTGATAGCGGCATGTATCCTGGATGTGGTATGCCGGGTATGCGGATATATGGGCACTGATAGGCTGCAGCAATCACGTGAACACACAATAACCCAATTCTTCATTTCAAACGATCACGCTGTGTACAATTTGATCATTTCTGTAAAGCGCCTTAGTAAAGGCGCTACATAAATCGCATTAAGACAAGACAGCCACAGCCGGAGCGAGTGACAGCGAGAGGTATCACTGAATGTGGTGTGCTGGCACATTCCAGGCAGATGCAGCGGGGGCAGTGAGCTCGCAAAACATCTCCCGGTTGAGCCTCCCGGAAAACTCGACAGCCTGAGACGGTGGGAAGCGTGCGAGGCCCCAAGCCGGCGTAGTTCCCGGTTACTCGTCGCGTTCGCTTTGTTCAGTTAAAACAAAATAATCCCCCCTTTGTTATTGTACGCCACGTGAGCCATTTGGCATTGGACCCAGCGAGGACCTCGCATCTGGCTCCAATTCCAAACGTGTTGCATGGCGGAGCCTACACAGACTGAGAGCGAGTGGGTTACGGCAGATGCAACTTTCTCATTAAATCATGGGGGGGGGGGGGGGGGGCTGGGCTTGTGCTCAACCGAACAACGTGCTCGTCAGGAGAACCAACTCACGGATCATCTCACGAGATGCCCTGCAGCACTACACTGCTACTCCTCAAGATTTGCCAATGCCAACACTGAAAGCGGCGGCCTGGGCCGAATATTGGGGAGAGACCGCATAGGTTGGACAGGAGACACGACCGAGAATATTGTTAGTCGCAAAAGAACGCGGTGATTTTCGACTGGCTCCGTTGTTCTGTGAACGTGTGAATGTAGCAACGTACCGATCGATACTCGCCGCCTGTATCGCGATCCACGCGTCGACGATTGTAGTGGCGATGCTCTGTCTGTACGCTGTGACATCCGTGATCGTCGCAGGACGCCCATGATGATTAAAAAAAAATCGATCCTAACGGCTTCACTTGGGGGCTTTCTCACTCTGATGAAGTAAATACAATCTTTCTATAATAGAGGCGTTTTTGGGTTAGATCGCGTCAATATATAAATGTGTCGTTTAACCCGCCACCACCCGACACAGCCAACTAGTAAGGGTTGTCACGTAAACAGAATATGGCCAATTCGTCACTAGTACAGCACACCGGTTGTGTGTTGGAGAGCCAAGCCACAACATTTACAATCTGAGTACGACGTTTCGCCAGTAATTACAACCAGCTTCATCAGGCGACAGCCAGATTTGTGGCGGGTTTTAACGACACATTTATATATTTACACGATCGAACCCAACAAAAAACCTCTATTGTGGATGATATTGGTCGCGACAGCCTACGTGTTAAACCAAAATCGTTTCTGCCTCAACCGAGGCTACCCGGGCCAGGAATTGAACTCGCAACATTCCCTTCAAAAATTGCAAATTGAATTTCGTCGGCCGAACGAAAATTGCAAGAACGCGCGGCGCTGAAGTGGGAAGTGAATGGCGGGCGCCACGCGGCGTGTGGGCCGTTGATGGCCGCTGGCAGATTAGAGATGAAATTGGATTATGGGACACGTCCAGAGCCACGCTTGTTCATGTCGGGATAGACTGTCGACGTTTACGTGATTCCCCGGCCTCGAGTCTCCTCCGAAATTATTAGCCGCAGACGGTCTCCCGGTTTTGAGTGTTTTACCGACTTATAGCGCGTTGTTTATACGTGATCGGGGGGGGGAGGGTGGAGGCAAAGGTGAAGCCCTGCAATGTCTGGGCTTGTGCCTCTGCTGGCGGAAGCGCCTCCACTCGAGGGAGCTCTAGAGAACCCCTCACTCACTCGCTCTCAACGAGGCTATTTTAGGCCTACTCTTCCACGCTGGCCGGACGTCTTGGAAGACGTGCGGAGTAACCCACAATTGTGTTTTTGTTCCACCACACGCCGCCTTGAAGTTCGGTTCAGGCAACCCCCACGATGAGCGTGGCGTGGGGAGGGAGGCCGCCATTGAGCAGTGGCATTACGATCCGGCTCTTGTGTTACTGAGCTGCGTCCCTCCCTCGCAGTTCGGTGTCAGTGGGCTGCCTCCCTGTTCCCGCTGCTGCTGCTGCTGTAACCCATAGGCCGCTCAAACGCGTCTTGGAAGTAGCTCTATAGCGTCCACTTCTGTGGGCCGTGCTCTCGCAACACGAGGGGGGGGGGGCTTTGCTCCGTGAGCACCTCACGAACGCCTCCTATTTGCCGTGAACGCGATGCCGGCGGCGCGCAATTGGGATTCAATTAAATTGGGGCGAACGTTTGGGTAAGAAAATGAAGAAACGTCCAGATCGTTTGTTTCTCAGTCCTCTTGTCCTGGTGAGGGTCGCGGCGGCAGCAGCGTGTTGAGTAGAGCGGTCCACACCTCACTCTCCCTGGCGACAGACTCCAGCACTACACTACGATACACTACTACACACTACTATACACTACACGATACACTACTACACTACACTATACACTAAACTACTATACAATACTATATACACGACACTATACACTACACTGCTATACGCAGACTGTAGCTCTTTACGGGGCAATTCCCAGGCATCGCCAGGCCAGCCGAGCGACATCGTCTCGGCAGCGTGCCCTGGTCCAGCCCCGTGCTCAAATGATGATTTACGATATTTCGTCGCCCCCCCCCCCCCCCCCGAGACTCTTCATCTGTGGCAAAGGAGCCCTCCGAGAGATTCACTGCGCGTCCTTTCGTGGAATGTATTTAGAGAGGCGACATAGCCCCAACGAGAATGCATCATTCTACTCTTGAAGTCTTCTTGAGCCGTGTTCTTCGTCAACGCCATTCTGACAGACGATGCCGTCACGTCCTTTGTTGGGCCAAAGTTGTGGCATCGTCGTCAGCGTCCTCCTAGCGGTCATGTAACCACACGCGTTGACCCCCACGCACGCCCTTCCACCGGGTCAATAACTACTATACAATACCCCTTTGTCTATCCACTGCTGGATGAACAACGCCACCTCTTACGCCGTGTCGGTCACGGGCGGTGGGAGGCGTTTGACCTTGCCGGATGAAGCTAGTACGGGGCTACTAGACGTGTAGTAGCTACTACACGTGCAGCTACTACACGTGCAGCTACTACACGTGCAGCTACTACACGTGTAGCTACTACACGTGCAGTTGCTACACGTGCAGTAGCCACTACACGTGCAGTTACTACACGTGTAGTAGCTACTACACGTGCAGCTACTACACGTGCAGTAGCCACTACACGTGCAGTTACTACACGTGCAGTTACTACACGTGCAGCTACTACACGTGCAGTAGCCACTACACGTGTAGCTACTACACGTGCAGTAGCCACTACACGTGCAGCTACTACACATGTAGTAGCCACTACACGTGTAGCTACTACACGTGCAGTAGCCACTACACGTGTAGCTACTACACGTGCAGCCACTACACGTACAGCTACTAAATGTGCAGCTACTACACGTGCAAGTAGCTACTTTGTCGCGGTCAGGGAAAATATGTGATCGCCTGCTGGAGGGAGCTCGAGAGAGCCTCTCTGGAGGGGCATGTGGGCCTACTCTTCCAGACGTTTAGGAAAACAATGGCGGTAGTCACCCACATTTGACCCTGCCACTCGCGACTGGTCGCCCATCGGCTCTCCTTGTACCTGCTGGACATCTGTGAACAAAAGAGCTTCATAGCTCATCGGATCCCTCCAGGATAATCAAATAGTCTGATTCCGGGGGCCAGGCGGTGGCGAGAGATTTTAAGAAACTTGCCTGCCGCGCCGGGGAGATGGAATCGAACCTGCGAGCTCCGGGCCGTGTGTCCAGTGCGATGCTGACCGTCAACTCCACCGTGGCAGCGTTTGACCCGACCACTTTTTGCCGGTTTCCGTTATTAATTTGACTTGCGCGACGAAAAACCGATTGCCGCGCTTTTAATTTCCACATCGACATTTGACAATGAGCTGGAACGCCGTGTTGCCGACGGACAGGCGGGAGGGAAAGTCACCTCGCGTTTGTTCAAGAAAGCCTGACTCTGGCTGACGAGACTCCGAATGTCGAAACTGGATTGCATTAAACCGATGCTTGCTGATAAGATGCCCTCCCAGAAGGCCGTGTGACCGATGGGTTTGTGTGTAAACGAAAAAAAAACACTTTCTTTTAATTCACAGAGACAAATAATGGCAGGAGGTTGGTTTTTTGACGCTGAGCGATTACTTTTGCCTCATGTTTTATCTCCCGTAGACTCACCTTTTCGGGATCTGCCGCGACCGGCGTTAACGGTTAGCAGCGCGCGCTGGACACTTGCAATCCAGAGGTCGCCGATTCAAACCCCATCGCTCGGCGAGGCGGTCGATACGAAGGGAGCCCAGTTTCTCAAAGCCCCCCCCCGCCACCCAATGGCTCACGTGCGGTCGGGTAAAGTGTGGGTATGCCCGACGCTTCCAACACGTCTCGTCGACGTCGAACAGCAGGATGAATATTGCCGTCCGGACTTCGCTCGAGCGCGGAACCTTCCGTCAGCGGGTGGCGTGAGCCAGCAATTGCAGGGCTGCACCTTTAACAGTCAACGATAACTTGGCACGATTTGGCGTCCGCGCGATCAGTTCCCGCAGCGCGGGAAGCGACCGCAAGGGAAGGCGCCGCGGCCTTCTCACCGCAAGGGGGCAAGGTTTTTTCGAATTTGGCAAATTTCTACGGCGACGCCGCGTGGCCGTGCAGCACGGCCACGCGGCGTCGCCGTAGAAATTTGAAGATCCCGTGACCTCGTCGAGCACGGCCCGTGCTCGACGAGGTCACGGGATCTTCAGTTCGCACCGCCGTGGCATTAACCAGGGCGGCCTGGACGGATTCGAACCGCGAACCTAAGCGGCAAGCGGCGACCGTGCCTTCCGCCGGGGCCCGCACCGCCTCTGCCTTGACCTTTACATCTACCTTGACCTTTGTCTTGACCTTTACATCTACCTTGACCTAGACCTTCACTCTTGATTTTCGTGACTGCAGGAATCCATACTCTTTGGTTCTTTCGGTAAAGTCACGTGGGTAGAAAATTTACTTTCACATTTACCTTTGTCTTGACCTTCACTTTGACCTTGAACTTTGTCTTCACCTTTGTCTTTACATTTACCTTGACCTTCACTTTGACCTTGAACTTTACATTCACCTTGACCTTCGCCCCGAACCCCCTCCTCCTCCCCCCCCCCGCAGGGCACGGCATGCACGGCATGTTCGAGATGCTCTCCTCCTGGCGCAAGAGCAAGGACGAGCTCGGGGTGAAGGAGCGCCTGGCGCTGGTGTACACGGACACCATGGTCTCCTTCACGCTCACCAGCGCCATGTACCTGGTCACCTTCGGCCTGGGCGCGAGCCCCTTCACCAACCTGGGCGCCGTCAAGGTGTTCTGCCGCAGCACGTGCGTGGCCATCCTCTTCAACTACCTCTACCTGCTGTCCTTCTTCGGCTCGTGCCTCGTGTTCGCCGGCTACGTGGAGGCACGCGGGCAGCACGGCGCGCTCTGCTGCGTCGCCGTCCCCACGCCGCCGCCGCAGCCGCCGCCTCCGCCGCCGCCGCCGCCGGCGTCGGCGGAGGGCACCGGCGACGCCGACGCTCCTCCGCTGCTGCCGCCGCCGCCCCCGCCGCCGCCCCCGCGGAGGGGCTGCTGCCGCGTGACGGAGCGGTCGCACCGCGATCGGCACCGCGCCACGCCGGGCGCGAGCGAGAACCCGGCGTACGACTTCCACGTGACGGTGTGGTTCCTGCGCGAGCACTGCGGGAAGTGGCTCACCAACACCTACGTGAAGCCCTTTGTGGTGCTGCTCTATCTTGTCTATGTGTCCTTCGCCATGATGGGATGCCTGCAGGTCAGAGTGCACTTTCGTTTTCGTGCTTTGCCGGTTGGGTTTTTTTGTCCGTTTGCGTTTTTTGTTTGTTTTTTTCGTTGACGCTTTACAGCCGCTGGGTTGAAAAGCGGCGTCGCGTCTACGTGTGCGTCCCTTCTGTCTGTGTGTCCTGCGTGGTGATGATGGGATGCTTGAAGGTCAAAGTGCGCTTCTGTTTTATTTGTTGTGATCTACGTTTAGTTCGGGTTTTTTTCTCCCCGACCTAAGGTCGAACGGGACATCGTGTCGATGCGCCCTCTGCGATTATTGATGCGGCGCCCGGTTTAATTTAGGCCGGAGCTCTCCGGGACCGAGCTCCAGAAAGGATTTCCCCACCCGCTGCTCTCTGTCAGTGAGGGTGGAAGGGGGTGGGGAGACGTGGGAAGAGTTTTCAGAGCTTGGTAATTGGGGAAGTCCCAGAAAATATTCCATGAATTTGTGGTGTTTTGTTTGTTCCGAAGTGCACCGCTCACCTCACCGTCTACACCCTCACCTCATCTGGACCCGTCATCTCACCTCGCCCTCCACTGCCCCAGTCGCTCTCGCTCAGCAGCCTCTTCTACTCAAGCCAGACAATACCCACGCTCGACGCCGACTTCGCCCTTTGCGGCCTGACTCCCCTGCCCCCCCCGCCTCTCCCCCCCTCGACCCGCTGCTTCTCCTCACCTCGCCTCCCCGATCTCTTCTCCCCTCCGCTCACCCGCGTCTCCTCCCCGCCTCCCCTCCCCTCGCCCCCTCCCCCCGCCCCCCCTCCCTGGCACCGGCACCTCCGCCGGGCCCCCCAGGTGCGCGAGGGCTGCGACCTGGGCCGCCTGCTGGCCACGGACTCGCGCACGCTGCGCTACCGTGCGCTGCAGCGCGAGTACTTCAGCAGCTACGGGCCGGCCATCGGCTTCTACGTCTACGAGCCCCTCGACTACTGGAACGAGAGCGTGCAGGAGGGCCTGCGCGCCATCACCGCCGGCTTCGTGCGCTCCTCCTGGCTCGAGAGCTTCCTGGCCTTCCTCGAGAAGTCCAACGGCACCGCGGCGGTGGGGCGCGAGGCGTTCGTGCGCGCCCTGCTGCGCTCCTTCTTCGCGGCGAGGCCCTTCGTGGGCTTCGCCGACGACCTCATCCTCGCCACGAGCAACGGCTCCGTGGACATCTCGGCGTCGCGCATGTACCTGGCGGCCGGCCGCACGGCGCTCGCCCGCGAGGAGGTCTCCGGCCTGCTGGACACGCTCCGCCGACGCTCGCTCGCCTCCGACGTCAAGTTCGTCATCTTCAACCCGTCGTTCGTGTTCGTCGACCGCTGCGCCTCCTCCATCGGCTACTCGGCGCTCACGCCGTGCGCGGGCGCCCTCGCCGCGCTGCTGCTCTCGGCGCCGCTCTCGGCCGAGCCGCTGGCCAACGCGTGGCTCTCGCTGTGCGCGCTCTCCGCCGGCTTCGGCGCCCTCGGCTACATGACCCTGTGGGACGTGCGCGTCGACTTTGTGTCGGCCCTCTGCCTCGTCTTCGGCGTCAACTACGCGGTGGAGCACTGCGCGCCGCTCGTGGCCGCGTTCGCCGCGGGCCAGGAGCTCACGCGCACGCGCTGGATACAGGTGGCCGTCGAGCTCAACGGCTCGCCCGTCCTGCAGAGCCTGGCCTGCTTCGCCGCCGCCCTCGCCCCGCTCTCGCTCGCGCCGTCCAACCTCACCTACACGCTGTTCCGCGGCCTGCTGGTGGCCGCCCTCGCCGTCGCGTTCCACGTGCTCGTCGTGCTGCCCGTGGTGCTCACCTTCTTCCCGCCGTCCAAGCGCAGGAGGAGGAGGCGGCGGGGTGGCGGCGGGGGAGGGGGCGGCGGGGGGGGCGGGGGCGGGGGGGGACGCCGCACCGGCCGCCGGCCCAAGCGGCCGCCGCCAGAACCGCGCGACGAGATCGAGTGCGTGGAGCTGCACAGCGCCAACCGCGTCACTGCCGATCAGGCGACCGCTGTGTGAAGTGGAGGGGGGGGGGAGCGCGGTGGAAGGGAGGGGGGGAAGGCGGGGGGGGGGAGGTCGACCCGGGGCACGGCGTTCTTTTCGGAGTAGGAAGGGAGACGCGGCGCGGCGGGAATGCCGACGGGCGGCTCTCTTGGGTGGCGCGTCGGCCGTCGCGATCGCCGTGCGGCCCCCCCAGGTTCGGGGCCCGGGCCGCGCGTTGAGCGCTTCCCCTCTCAGGCCATCGCCACGCGCTGCCGCGGGCGTCCCCGGGAGCTGAATTCCCCCGGATTGACGGGAAAAGTCCGGGGCAGGGAGTGCGGCGAATTCTCGTCTGTGCCCGGGAGAGAGCAAGCCGGAGCGCAAAGGAGGACGTCGTTTAACCCATCGCAGGGAGGCCACGTCGCGGTTCCTCACTTGGGGCTCCTGAAGGTGCCCCCCCCCCCCCCCCCGCAGCGAGCGCCGTGTGGGAGGATGAATGCTGAGCAGGTGGAAGACCGCGCTGTGCAAGAGAGCTGTCTGCCCCACAGGTGCAAGGACGTGCGTCCCGAGCTGCCCCACGCCAGCCTGGAGCTCAGAATCGCTCGCGAAAATCACTTCAGATGGAGGAAAAGATTAAAAAAAGTGCAAACCCTCCCGTAGCGACCGTCGCCCCTCTCCTGGCATGCGAATGCCCACTCGCAGGCTGACACTGCGCGCACCGTTTAACGAGCGGGGACAGCTGCCGCTGGGCGGTCCCCCGTCGACGAGACTGCGGCGGCAGGCGTTGGAGCGGTTGAGATGCGGATGGAGGGACGTCTCCGCGGCCTGCGAGCGAAGGCAAGTGCTGACCCCCTGGAGGTAGTTCCGACGTTCTGGGTAACGTCGCGGGCCTCGCCGCGACGTAACGTGGCACCGCACGCGAGGGCGCGCCGGGAGTCGACTCGAAAGCAATTCCTCATGTCCCCGCCCACGTGGTTCGGCGGGGAAGCGAGCGGCTCGGGATTGGAAGGGCCCAAGTTCAAATCCTGGCGGTGAGGGCGAGTTTATTCGGCCCCCGTTACCCCTCCCACGTGGGCAAGATCTATGGATAGACTCGCTCCTGCCATGAGAACGTGGAACTTCCGATACTGGGTCAGGGTTGTGAACGGTAGCGCCGTCTGAGTTGTTCGTTGGAGCAGGAAATTACTTTAACTTTTTTTTAATTACCAAATCTTATAAATTATACCGGACAAATTATATTATATCAGAGTATATTATATTTTATTTTTTCCTTTAAGGCCGCAGTGTTTATTGACGAATGTGCCGAGTTTTATTTCGTTTGTTTGTGTACCACTGTCAACGCAACAGCAGTAGCAACTTCACCAGATGATGAATTTCATAAGGCACGTTATCACATGGCACATGATGAAGACAGAAGGGATCATTGTTACCGTCCGTTGTGTTGCGTCCACCTTTGAGACAAGACCTCCGCTCACGCGCCACCGCAAGACAATTCTGCGGGATCGTCTGTTACTCGCCGTTCTTATTCAACGACGAATGTTGTTGGCTTGCTGTGATGCTGGCAGCCAACACATACGTAGGAGTACACGTGCCACAATTGCAAAGGATATAATTGATCGGTAATCGGAATTGTGATCTCGGGATGGGTGAACGTTGATAGAATCGTCGGGGCGAGGAGGGGGATGTACCAGGCAGACCTCGCTTAGCGCATCTCTGGAGAGCGCCACCACACCGGACAATCGATTATCACAATTTAGCGATCACGATTATATTTAGAAGAATTTTACTAAAAAATCGATTCGTTTAGCCGCAGGAATGTGGTCTGAGGGCGTCGCTGAGGCGAAGGTCTCGGCAACCAAAGTAACAAGCAGAGACAGTTTTTAGTTTTTCCAATTCGGTAGGTAAAAAAAAACCTCAGTATTTTTGGAGAGCCGCTTCGCACGCACATGGTGGTGAATATACGCGAGGCGTCGGGTCCTTAATGAATGACGGAGTTGGTCCTTGAAGAGCGGCACGCACGCACGCGGCTCCGGAGCCGCAGGCTGCGGCCCCTGACGACTGAGATCATCACGGAGGTGCCGGAGCTCTGAGAGTGACCCGGACTGGGAGCGCAGCGGCACCTACAACCTCGCCTCGTCCCCACCTCGTCCCCACCTCGCCCCCACCTCGCCCCCACCTCACCTCCCACCTCGCCCCCACCTCGTCCCCCACCTCGCCCCCACCTCGTCCCCCACCTCGTCCCCACCTCGCCCCCACCTCGTCCCCACCTCGTCCCCACCTCGCCCCCACCTCGTCCCCACCTCGCCCCCACCTCGTCCCCCACCTCGTCCCCACTCGCCCCCACCTCGTCCCCACCTCGCCCCCACCTCGCCCCCACCTCACCCCCACCTCGTCCCCCACCTCGCCCCCACCTCGTCCCCCACCTCGCCCCCACCTCGTCCCCACCTCGTTCCCCACCTCACCCCACCTCACCTCCCACCTCGCCCCCACCTCGTCCCCCACGTCGTCCCCACCTCGCCCCCACCTCGCCCCCACCTCGCCCCCACCTCGCCACCACCTCGTCCCCCACCTCGCCCCCACCTCGCCCCCACCTCGTCCCCCACCTCGTCCCCACCTCGCCCCCACCTCGTCCCCCACCTCACCTCCCACCTCGCCCCCACCTCATCCCCACCTCGCCCCCACCTCGCCCCCACCTCGCCCCCACCTCGTCGCCCACCTCGTCCCCACCTCGCCCCCACCTCGTCCCCCACCTCACCTCCCACCTCGCCCCCACCTCGTCCCCCACCTCGCCCCCACCTCGCCCCCACCTCGCCCCCACCTCGCCCCCACCTCGTCCCCCACCTCGCCCCCACCTCGCCCCCACCTCGTCCCCCACCTCGTCCCCCACCTCGCCCCCACCTCGTCCCCCACCTCGTCCCCACCTCGCCCCCACCTCGTCCCCCACCTCACCTCCCACCTCGCCCCCACCTCGTCCCCAACTCGCCCCCACCTCGCCCCCACCTCGCCCCCACCTCGTCCCCCACCTCGTCCCCACCTCGCCCCCACCTCGTCCCCCACCTCACCTCGCCCCCACCTCGTCCCCCACCTCGCCCCCACCTCGCCCCCACCTCGCCCCCACCTCGTCCCCCACCTCGCCCCCACCTCGCCCCCACCTCGCCCCCACCTCGCCCCCCACCTCGCCCCCACCTCGCCCCCACCTCGTCCCCCACCTCGTCCCCCACCTCGTCCCCCACCTCGCCCCCACCTTGTCCCCCACCTCGCCCCCACCTCGCCCCCACCTCGTCCCCCACCTCGCCCCCACCTCGCCCCCACCTCGTCCCCCACCTCGTCCCCCACCTCGCCCCCACCTCGTCCCCCACCTCGTCCCCCACCTCGCCCCCACCTCGTCCCCCACCGCTGCCTTGTAGGAGCAGTACAGTAGAATGCACTCACAAGTACAGGACATAATATACTTACCGAGTGTAAACATTTAATTAGTTAAATCATATTTATCATCCTTGTAATTAAAATTATTAGCGCTATTACCGATACCCCGCCTAGTTAGAGTATATATATATATTAATGGTATAATGGGACCCCCCCCCCCCCTCCTCTTGTAACGGCTGATTCGGTTAGTGCCCACTTCTCCAGGAACAAACGCTAAGCGAGGTCTGCCTGTACAGGGACTCCGCTACTTACGAACGAGTTAGGTTCCAGAGGTCTGTTCGTAAGTCAATTTGTTCGTAAGTCCAACTTTACTCCTGCCCTTTCCAAACATTGTCGTACGGCGTGTACACTAAACACGGGGAATGACTTTAAAAGTCGTATAACCTCCTGCAGATGTAGATGCCACTGCTTCTTCACGTTCTGCAGATGTTGGTGCCACCGCCGCCATCTATTGCGCGGCGGTAAAACTGGACATACGGACCAGGTTTGTTCGTATCTCTGAAAGTTCGTAGGTCGAAGAGGAGGCACTGTATTGTTACACGAGGAATTGTTGTGACTGCGTGTTATTTGGGTGTTCACGTGCGTGTGTGTTTTCGCGCGACCGCAGTGTGTGTGCGTGTGTGTGGGGGCAGCTGGCAGCGGTGGTGTAGCGGTTAGCGCTATGCTGCGCTACGCACCTGGCGACCCGAGTTCAATTCCTGCTCACGGCCAACACCAGTGACGATTATCTTAATAAAAAGGTGGCCGAGCGTGGTGTTGGCCACCCACCCCCTCGTGTGCCGTTCCGGCCTTCATAGGTGCTCGCCAACAGCACGTGCCCCAACAGTCTGTTGAAGGCTATACGGGGGATCTTTGTCCTTGGGGGGCAGTTGGCACAGTAAGGGGTACAGCTGGTGCGTCTGCCAGTCATCTCAGTCAGCCAACCCATGGCACCTGCTGGGTCTGTCCCGTCATCTCCTGTCATCAGCGAGCCTTCGACACTTCACGTGGCCTCAAAGTGCACCTAGCCTGGCACAGGCACCGTGGTGACGTCACTGTCAGTTAGTGACGAATGGCAGCTGTTGGTATTGGGGGGGGCAGTGGTTTGGCGCACTGTACTCATTGCTTGGCGCTCCGAGTTCGATATCGTACGCCACGGTCAATATCTGTGGTGAATATACAGGTTGCTTCAAAAAAATGTGAACACTTACATGGGACTGTCGTTTTGTAATGGAAAGAGAACGGCTAATACACTGTAACATGATAACAAATGTCTGTTAATAGCTTCAAAAAGTAAAATAGTCTCCACTTTAACACGTCGGCTTTCGCGACCAAAATTATTCACAATTAAGTCATTTGGGTTAGATCGCGTAAGTATAAATGTGTCGTAAACCTCCACCACCCGACACAGCCTATTAGTAAGGGATTTGTCACGTAAACAAAACGCTAATTAGTTTACTTTTTTCTCAACCTTTATGATGAAGAGTCTCCACTTGTTCACCATCATTACCTGGAATCTTCTCCAGGTGGTCTCCAGAGCTCGGAAGCACATTTATTGTGCTATTGTTGCTAATTCTCAGTGTTCACATTTTTTTGAAGCCCCCTGTACATGAACCAGTCCTGGGCCCTTCCCCGTGTGTACATCTCACCAACTGGGGAAACAAAGGCGGCCGGGCGTGGTGCTGGCCACCCACCCCTTGGGTTGCCGTTCCGTCCTTCATAGGTGCTCGCTAACAGCACTTGCCCTAACGGTCTGTTGAAGGCTATACGGGGGATCCTTTTCTTGTGTGTGTGTGTGTTGGGGGGGGGGGAGGGGTGTGGCTGGGTGTGTGTGGTGCATGCACGTGTATGTGTGTGGGGGAGGATGTGTCTGGGTGTGTGTGGTGCATGCGTGTGTGTGTGTTGGAGGATGTGTCTGGGTGTGTGTGGTGCATGCACGTGTGTTTGTGTGTGTGGGGGGGGGGCGCTGGGTGTGTGTGGTGCATGCACGTGTGTGTGTGTGATAGGATGTGTCTGGATGTGTGTGGTGAATGCGCGTGTGTGTGTGGTGTCTGGAGGGGAGAGGCATAACCGGACTTCTCTAAATTAACTTTATTTGCTCGAATAAGTGTCGGTTATTAGAGTGAAACGATTTTGGGAGAAAAAGCGATCAGACAAAACAAAATCAAATCTCCTTTAGCAAATGTGTTTCACACAAAACCAGAACATTTTCTCAAACACCCCAAACCACGCACGCACGCAGGCAGGCGCATCCAGACTCCCTGTGTCACAAGGAGCGCGTGCAGATGAACTGTCCCTTGAATTCCTCACATCGAAGGGGACTGACTGATTCGATATCGGCGTCACAATATCTTGGGGATTCCCCTACATGCCAAGGTAATCGTCGCTCGATACGATGTACGCTTTATATCGCGAGGTATTCACCGTAACCGTGGAATCTGGACAACTTTAGATTTGCCTCTTATCACTGGGTACCAATCAACAGAAGCCGAGGCGTTGGGTGTTGGCCATCATACGTCGTTCGCTTCACAAGTCATGCCCAGTATCGGGGAGATACCTGTGGCATTGACGTGTTATCTGCGTGAGTTTGTCATCCAATTAATTTCGTGAGCTTGCGATGCTGTCCGTCGTCGTCGCTCGAACGCGAGTCGAGCGACGACTTCTCGTGCTCGTCGTAGAGCGCCACGTGGTATCCAAACCGAGCCCCGTCGCTGGAACATTTCCAGCTTTACAGTTCCGTGCAACTTGTACCTATGGGGTGTTGAACTTCTTCCGCACCGTACGTAGCCGACCGTGCTAATTGGAGATGCGGGGCAAGGACAACAAACTAAACAGGAATCGGTTCGAAAAGAAATGGGTTGTCATTGTAAGAGCCGTGATCGGATCTCCGCGGCGCCGGTGACGGGAGGCCGCGAGTTCGAATCCCTGCTTGGTGGGGCCGACTCCGCCCCCCATCGCTCCCTCTCCGGAGGTCAACAAATCCCCCACTCGGTGCGGTTACAGCGGCCGTAGTCCTATGGGTCGAGGCTTGGCCTCTGCAGTGGCCATGTGGCTCAGGGGGCTGCCGGTGTAGATGATCGCGCCCGCCCTGTTAGCCCCGCTGGAGTTGCGGCAGGCGGACGGCTTCGACTCCTCTCTGGTCATCGCGCAGCCCGGTCTGTCGACGCGCGGCCGCGTGGACTCTCTGCCATGATGTCCGTCGTTTCATGCCGCGTGCCGCTGGAGCTTCTGCCGAAGAGGCCACCGGAACGCGGAGCTAAAACGTCGGACCTCGTGCCCAACAGCACGTGGTACAACCCGGGAAACTCTTTTTTTGCGGAGCGGTGTTATGACATTTTCGGATTGTAATTGACGGAGCATGCACACGTAAGGGGTTGGAAAGAATGACTCTATAAGGAGCTACACTTAAAACTATATATACTGTAATGTTTTGGTAAGGCAGCACTCAACGGACATGGCACTTGTGTAAATATCACACCGACAACTATTTGCACACAATAAATGAGCAAATCTGTTTCTTTTAAAATGGGATTCGCCCCATTGACGAACTTGACACACACACATGGTGCTTACTGAATACCCATCCCGTGGCAGAGCACTGTGGGAAACGATGCAATCTGTTAGGAAACGTGAAGGTCGGTCACCTGAGTGTCATACACTTATAACGTCGTTGATAGATGGACAAGGCCCTATCGTGGGCATGTTCGTGTGCGTCTTACGTGCGTCGCCCACCTAGCGTCATTCAGCCATCACGCGTCTGGTGCTCTCCCGATACCGATTCATAATCACGTGCGCGCGTCCTGTTTGCTGTCATCGTCGTTCTCGTCTTTGTGTCTGGCCGGGCGGCGTTAGTGCGTGGCCCCGTGGTTGACCGGCGGCCCCAAGACGTCTTGAGTTTAAACGGCGGTCGAGACCCGGCCGCGGCTGGGCCGCGCCGTCGCGCGCACAAAGTTCCAAGTCCCGAGACCGATCGGCCGGGCCGCCGACTCGACTCTCACGAAGCGCGTGAGCTGCTTTCCGGGACGCGATTTGCTGCAACGTGTCCGGAGCACGTGGCTAAATCAGCCGAGGTCGTTAGCTGCACCTAATCAGGGTTTCCTTTTAAATTGAGATCGCCCCGCTTTGCCGACCTGTTCTTCGGCGATCGCCACATGACGGCGTCGCTTGCTCACGGAACTCCGCTGCCGTCGACCGAGAGGTGCGAGGGCGGGAGCGGTGCGAGGGCGCGAATGAACGCCGGCGGTCGTCGTTTGCCTCCACCGATTTTAAAATACCTCGCCCGGGAGGCACGCCATTCCGGGTCGTACTCAAGAGGAGAGCGTGCCCGACGCGTGGCGATGTGTGGGGGTACGAACGCACCGCTGGCGGACCTGTCATCCGCCGCGTCATCTGCGAGTTAACTCCCGCTTAACCGTGAGAGAATGGCCCATAAGTGCGGATGATAGGAGACATTCGCCGTACATCTCCGCTCATCATCCCCCTGCCGAATTCCAGTCACGATAAATGTCGATTGCGACCGTTGAAAACGTTGCTTTGGTCTCTCATGCGATGGACATTGACTCCCACGTGCTGGGGGGAGGCGCGGGGATGGGGAGGCGCTGCCCTCTGCGACGTTGACCAGATGTCACCTTAAAAAGGGATCCCAGGGGGTAGCTCTTTGCTATCCACTTCCGTGGGCCGTTCTCTCACGCAGAGGGTCGCACTGCTTGGCGCGGGGTCCGGCTGGATTGCTTCGTCTCATTGACGCGACGCTGGGATACAATTGGGGGAGGGGAGGGGCAGGGGGTGGTAATTATGAGATATATGTTGTTAAAAGGGTTGTAGGTAAATGGTTAAATTCAACTGGCTCAGAGCACAACTGCATTGCAGTGGTCATTTTTATAAGCGTTTATCGGTGAAGCCCGCCGGAAGGCGACTGACACAGACTCGCAGCTCGTGCCGCGACGAAGGAGCACGGGGACAGGGCACGTCACGTGACGTCGGGCAGCTCCATGGTGAAGGCGCAGCCCTGCAATTCCTCGCTCACGCGCCACTGCTGGCGGAAGAACTTCCACCGGAGAGAACTCCAGGACAGCTCCCTTTTGTTTTTGTTCTCGAGGGGGCATTTTCCCTGCTCTTCCATTCTGTGCAGAACGTCCTGGAAGGAGCGAGATTACCCACACTGCACCCCACCACACGCGCCCTGCCCGCCGATCGCTACGGGGGGGGGGGCAGAGGCAGGAGAGCGAGGGAGTGGTGGGTGGGTGAGGGTGGTGGGTGGGTGAGGGTGGTGGGTGGGTGGGTGAGGGTGGTGGGTGGGTGAGGGTGGTGGGTGGGTGAGGGTGGTGGGTGGGTGGGTTGGGGGGGGTTAAGAAGCTTGCACCGTTTGTTTCCACTGCCGCGCCGGGAGATCAAATTGACCTCCCGGCGTGACCTCTGGATTTGGCGAGTCCGGAGCGCTGACGGTCACCCCCATCACGCTGATCATCTCGCCCTTGACTCCCCCGATCTGCCGAGGGGCACACGGTCATCTCATTCCCCACGTGACGCTCGCGTTGATTGTTTAATTGGAAATTCGCGTGGAGAAAGAAGTTAACCAACGGCAACTACTGTATACACATTCTTCCCAAAAATCACGAATGGCCCGGCATTGTTACGCGGACAGAAGACCCGGCCTTGCGAACAGCGCAAGTCTAGAATAAAGATGCAGTAATCACTGAGCAATGTTTTATTGACATCACGTAATATACATAATATACGATTTAATATCATCATCGTCATAGTAATAGTTACCACCACCCGTTCAATCTTACTTCTGGTGGTGTGGGGCTGAATGACAAGTCTGTGGCGGTGGCGTAGCGTGGTTTGTCATGGGTGGGGGGGGGGGCTGCGTACAAGGGGATGTAATGTCGGGGGGCTCTGTCCAATCTGCCCCCCTCCCCTCCTCCTGCCCCGCGTGGAGCTGCCACGTTCCCCCTTCCTGCCCCGCGCAGGGTTCACCCCGGGTTTTCAGTTCTCTTCCGTACGCGAAATAGTCGCCATTGGCGTCGGCCAAAACGTCCGAAAACGCTGCAGACGATTGACCTGCAGCGACGCTTCGTTTGTACTAAAACGCAGCGGCAGCAACAACAACATCGCCCCGTACCCCCAAACAGTCGTGGCATTGACGCGGTGATGATCGCAAAAAGGGAGCCGTGTTCGAGAAACAACCTCCACCCCCAGATTCATCGCAGGGGCCACGATCGCTGTTCCCTCTTCATCGGAGAAAAACAAGACTCTTTCATCGGCCCGGTCAACAAGCTGTATGCGGCATGTGCATTGTATATATATAGACACACGTATACGATCAAATAACTTACAAACCTAAAGTCTTAACCAAATATATGCGTGTTCGTTTAATCCCTACTTAAGCAACCTAATCGCCCTAAAGTGTTTCGAAAGCCGGCGAGCGTCCACCCTCTCGGTCATTCATCCATCCACGCCTCGTGCCTGCGAGCGACTCGGTCTTGTTCTGCAGGGAGATCCATTTATAGATACCGCGCCCATGTCCGGTGGCCCAGGCCGATTGGATGGGGGGGGGGCGTGAAAGCGGCTCGCTGGCCGCGCATCTTCCCGAGCCGTTCAAATATTTGGTACCGGAGAGGTCATTCATAATCACAAAAAGCCTACGTGTTAAACAGGAGAGGTCATTGTCTGCGATTATATGGGACGGGGGGGGGGTGTTGGGAGGCCAACATCACCGGATCCGATTATCCGTGGGATTATCCGCGAACTTACGCCTCTTATCCACGGGGTCAACATTTGGCGATTGACCCCCCGCGGATAACGGGAGTGATGTCGGTAGTAACGGGAGAGATGTTGGTAGTAACGGGAGTGATGTGAGTAGTAACGGGAGTGATGTAAGTAATGGGAGAGATGTTGGTAGTAACGGGAGTGATGTGAGTAGTAACGGATAGGCGCGGACAACAAGGGAGGCATTGGGCCGTGGCTCGCCTGGGCCGTGGATGACGAGGGCAGCGCCGTAGGAGACGGATTCTCCTGCGAGCGCGTCGAGGGGAGATCGGTGTGGGAGGCGCGCGCGAAGGAATAAGATGTTGATCTTTCTTGAACTTCTTCCGGTCATGTCAGTAGCTGGGGGGGGGGGGTATCTATAAATGGATCACGCTCTGAGCGAGCTTTTGCTCTCCACGCTTTGCTTGGCGACGCGGTGACGCACGCGGTGCCCGGTGGGATTGGCTCAGACATTCATCGCTTCCGGGGCGAGTAAAATAGGTACCATTTTGTGGTGAAAGTCAGCAGTCTTGGTCCTGTGTGTGTGCGTGTATGTGTGTGTGTGTATACAGACTGGCCTCTTCCATAGCAATGTGGAATTTCCACCACTGGCTCAGGGTTTTTAACGCTCGGTTAAACCTGGACCCGCGCGTCGACTTGGGGGGGTGGGGGGGGCGCTGGGATCGAGACGTGGACGCGGCTCTGGCGTGCTCGGCGCGTTCCGTCATTGTGCTGTTTGTTGTGTGTGTGTTGTGTGTGTTGTGTCTGTTTGTTGTGTGTGTGTGTGTTGTGTGTGTGTTTTGTGTGTGTTGTGTGTGTGTGTGCTGTATGTTGTGTGTGTGTTGTGTGTGTGTTGTGTGTGTTATGTGTGTGTTGTGTGTGTGTGTTGTGTGTGTGTGTTGTGTCTGTTTGTTGTGTGTGTGTTGCGTGTGTGTTGTGTCTGTGTTGTGTGTTGTGTGTGTTGTGTGTGTGTTGTCGTGTGTCTGTGTTCTGTGTTGTGTGTACGGTACAGTGGTATGTGTTGTCGTGTGTGTGTGTGGTCTGTACGCATGTACGTGAGCGTGTCCTGTGTACACCCAAACAACCTCTATTATGGATGTCACATTGTGTATGGGTGTAGTGTGCTATCAGTAAGTGTACTGTATGTTTTTGTGGTGAGTCTATTGTGTACACGTGCGTATTGATGCTCATGTGCAGGAATTGCAGTGTGGCTTTTGTAAGTGGTCGACATTGTGCTTCAACGTACTCGCACACTGCTTTTACGCAAGTACAACTGCCGCATTCTCCTGATTATAAGACACGTGTTATAAACGCAAAGCTTGGGGGGGGGGGGGTGTGCGTGCTATAATCCGGTAGGAGTGTGCACGCGTGTCGCCAGGTCTCTGCGTCCTCGTGTGTCGGGCGAGATCTGCGGTCGCAAGGGTGCTGACTACTTCCCGGAGCGTCTTACAACCCGGACGGGGATAGCGTCTTGTCATCCCGCGTGTCCGACACTAATCACCTTCCGCGGATTCATTGTCCGCGGATGATCAAGCGGCCCGTTCTGGCAACCCGCGCGCCAGTGGCGATCGCTTCAAGCGATCCGCCCACTGGCGTTTTTATTCAGACGGCGGCGGCGGCGGCTCTCCCAGTAAAGTCGGCAAATGGGTCAGGCGCTAAATATAGCCGCGGCTTCACACAAATCATTGTCGGTGTTTTTGTTGGGTTGGAGTAGGGGGGGGGATGCGCAAGAGATTCACTCGGAGATTTGTCACTCACTCGGCGTGAACCGGAACGCCGTGTAATTATTTTTGTTTTGCCCTGATGGACGTCGCTTAGCAATGCTTTTAGACAAAGCCACCGTTGGCAAAACCTGCGCTGACGCTGGTGGCGCGCAGTGACAAATAAGGGGAATTCCACGGCCTTTCACGAAGTCCGGGTGTTTTTGCCGGACGACGAGTTGTTGTTTTTCGTTGTTGTCTGCGGCCCGTTCTTGTCCGAGTGAAATCTCTCCTGAAGTCTTCCCCCGGGACAGCAGACTCCGGACTGTTATTATTTAATCTGGTCAGGCGCGTCGAGTCAAGCAGCTTCGTCAGAAGGACATGAAAAAGCCCCTGCCCCCAACGATGGCCAATGGATCTTCGTAGCAAGGGTGGCAAGAGGCACAGCCCTGCAACTGCTCGCTCGCGCCACTGCTGGCCGCACATCCGAAGCTGAAAGGGCATCTTTGACCGGTGCTTCCACGCTGAATAGACCACCTCGCAAGAGGTGAGAGTACCCACACTTCGCCCCACCGCATGCGACCTGTGGTGGTGATACCCCATGCATATGAAGTCGGCCCATTTTCCCGAAATAGCGCATGTTACCGAAATAGAAAAAAATCCTTTCAGGGGAATTGTCGAGTCTTTTTTTTTCACAATTGTGCTGAACAATTTTTTCTTTTACTCTTGGTTTAAAAGCGAATGCATCAAAAGCGATTTCCCCAGCGCCCGTCACTGTTTGGGTCCTTCTTCCTGCCAGGGTCGAGGTTCGCCACCTATTGAGCTACGAAGAAACCAGGACACATCGTGGGAAGCAGAATAATATCCCGCGGTGCCAATAGAGGAGAGAATCGCGTGTAATCTCATTCTATTATTATTACTTTTACAAACTGATCAAAATAAACCCGGAACTTTTTTAACGAAGACGTACAGATATCGCCAGTCAGCATCTGCCTCCTCAAGCCAGCGGGATGATTCCGGGGAAACCGGGACAGGTGGCAACTCGCGTTACATCTCTCAGCTGTTACCCAGCGAACGCTCCCACCTCAAGGGACCACTCCCACAGTCTCATCATCATCGCCGCCATCTGGCTTCAACGGAACGCAGTAATGAACTTGTATTCTGATTAGCCTTTCATTGTGCATTGTTCACTCCTGCGTCCGTTTCCCCATCACGCTTTTAAGTGCGAGTCGTATTAGCCGTGCTGTCGCACCCATTCATCCATCCATCCATCCGTGCATCCATCTGCGCCGTGAAGATCGCTCCCATGGGATCAACGCGGTTTCATGTTATACTTGGGAATATAATTCACAGCACGGATGCCGCCGCAACTCGCCATCGCTTCCTTCTGCCAGATCGCCCCGTCCCATCGCACAGCCAACAGCTGACCTTGCCATGCCCGCTGTTGTGTGGCCTCCTCCGTCAGCCTGCGCACGCGTGCACATCCACCGCGACCTCCTCGTCCCCACCGAGTCCAGACCGTGAGCTCTTCTTCTAGGCCGCGCTTGAATTCTGAGCCGCAAGGTTGTCGCCCTATCAAGTTGCTCACGCCATGCGGACTCTCACGAGGCTCATCGCATGTCCTTTACACATGGTCGCGAGAGCAATGTCCTTGTGTTATGTTGCCAGTTGAATTCTCCGTGACAATCTTTGTCGTAAGCGTTTATATATTTTTAAAGCCGAGAATCTTTTTTTCCCGGAGAGACTGTCCTCTGCCATGGCAATGTGGAATGTCCACGTTGAGCTGCTGGGCCACTAATGCGGATGAGTACCGCCCGCCGCGTGGTCACGTGGAGCCAGGCAAAGGTGGAGCCCTGCAATTCCTCACTCACGGCACTGCGGGCGAAAAGCGCCTCCACCGGACGGAGCTCTAGAGAGCTCCTCGCGGGAGGGTATTTGGTCTACTCTTCCACGCTGGCCAGGCCATCTTAACGTGCCAAATGTCATCTCACCGAGCCCTTGTAGAACTTGCTTAGAAATGACGTCACTCAAGCCGCTCGACACGGGCACTTATCGAAACAGCGGTGATGATAATTGTTTAGATTTTCTGGGAGGAAGATTTTTTTTTAACCCATAGCAAACCTCGGCAAGCGGGAGTGGAGTCACGGATGTACTGTGTGATGTGGTAAAAAAGTACATAGGAAAGAGAGAAGGAATGGCGGTAATACGAGGAAGAGGATGGAAAAGGAGTGGAGAAACGGGAGCACAGGGTGAGGAGAGGTGAGGAGGGGTGAGGAGGGGTGAGGAGGGGTGAGGAGGGGTGAGGAGGGGTGAGGAGGGGTGAGGCTGCACGAGAGCCACGAGGCTTCTACTGCATGGAGAAGAGGAGGAGGAGTGGAGTGGAGATCCAGAGTGGTCGTGATGAGTGGGGGGGGAGTATCAGAGTGGGGGTGGCCACGCACAGGAGTCACGTGACGTACTGGAGGTATGAGCTGATTTAGATGGAGAGATCGCGTGGAGGAAACAACTTTTTGCATCGAATGTGGAGGGTAAACGTAAAATTTATTCGGCGCTTCCAACAAATACCGGGCACACCTAACAATAAAACATTAAATAAAAATAGAGTTACAATTTCATAAAATGTTAAAACCAGTACACAACATCCGTTAAGACTTATAAACTATTCTGTAGGGGAGGAATCTATTGTCCAAATCGTTAAGATCCATCCCAGTTAGCCGGGTGGTGGTGGCGGGATGCACGTGGCCTGTAATCCATTCATTGGCCGGGAACTCCTCGATATGTAGAGGACAGCAGAGCTTTGGGTGGGGTGGGGTTTTTGTCACCGTCAAATGCTGCTGCTGCTGTCTCCTCCGCTCGTCCGTGGTTCTACCTCCTCGTGGCACCTCTGAATTCTCCTCTTTCTCTCCGAGTCGTCATTTCTCTCTGAGTCGTCCTCTCTCTCTCTCTCTCTCTCTCTCTGAGTCGTCCTCTCTCTCTCCGAGTCGTCCTCTCTCTCTGAGTCGTCCTCTCTCTCTCTCTCCGAGTCGTCCTCTCTCTCTCTCCGAGTCGTCCTCTCTCTCTGAGTCGTCCTCTCTCTCTCTCCGAGTCGAACTCTCTCTCTCCGAGTCGTCCTCTATCTCTCTCTCTCCGAGTCGTCCTCTCTCTCTCTCCGAGTCGTCCTCTCTCCGAGTCGTCCTCTCTCTCTGAGTCGTCCTCTCTCTCTCTCTCCGAGTCGTCCTCTCTCTCTCTGAGTCGTCCTCTCTCTCTCTCTCCGAGTCGACCTCTCTCTCTGAGTCGTCCTCTCTCTCTCTCCGAGTCGACCTCTCTCTCTCCGAGTCGTCCTCTCTCCGAGTCGTCCTCTCTCTCTGAGTCGTCCTCTCTCTCTCTCTCCGAGTCGTCCTCCCTCTCTCTGAGTCGTCCTCTCTCTCTCTCCGAGTCGACCTCTCTCTCTCTCTGAGTCGTCCTCTCTCTCTCTCCGAGTCGTCCTCTCTCTCTCTGAGTCGTCCTCTCTCTCTGAGTCGTCCTCTCTCTCTCTCCGAGTCGACCTCTCTCTCTCTCCGAGTCGTCCTCTCTCTCCGAGTCGTCCTCTGTCTCTCTCCGAGTCGTCCCCTTTCTCTACCGGAGCGAGGAGCGGACACCGTGCGGCTGCGGCGGCGGTGGCGGCACGTGACAAGTTGACGTGATGATTCTTCCTCTCCTCCTCCTCCTTCTCGTCATCGTTATCCTTGTAACTATCAAACCGACGCACGCTCCATCGGACGTCGCAGTGGTCCTCGGCGCGTGGCGGATTCCCCACAAGTTCACAGAGCGACGTGAACTCAATCGATGTCAATAGATCATTTCACTGGAGATTAAAGAGAGAGACAAAACCTACAATTCACGCACACTAACGAACGGCAATCGATGTTTCAACTTGTGTTTGATCTTTTTTGTTTTTGATTCGAAAAAGAAAAATCCATTGCCAAGAGCCATTGGATAGAAGTGTAAGCCCCGAGGATGTATTTGTTTATGATGTGCAATCAAGGAGGGCTATTGCCTAAAACGTCGTCTGTTATATATATATATATATTTCAAAAATGCTGCTTAGGGCCACTGTTATTGAACCAAAATTTCTGAGTTTTTGTTGGTTACTTTGAAGGTGAGGTCAAAGTATACACTCAATCATTAACAGTGCATAAAAAAATCGCAGCAATTCAGATAAATATCGCTTTTCTAGCATTGCATAATCACTGTCTAACGTCATGCATTCAATGGTACGCGTTTATACACGGCAGCACCGTCGATTAAGATGCATCGTTCAGTCTTTAAAACTGTTAGGGTATGTGCTGTTAGCAAGCACCGATTAAGGTCATCATAGCACACGACTGTCTCGCTAACGCTGATGTTCATTACTGTACTAGAGCACTAGGGATTTGTTTAGGCTCAGCCAACCTGGAGGTGGAACAGACCATGTTCAGATATATACTAACTGCGACAACCCCACAAGAGATATGCACACAAAATCAAAAACTCTTGAGGGATGATTTTGAGATGTAATCATCACTGGTGATTAAATATAATCTTTACCGGCTCAGACACTAATTACAATCGCTATCACTGGCGTTGGCCGTGAGCGGGAATCAAACTCGGGTCGCCGGGTTAAGACACACACAGTGACAGACACACACAGTGATAGACACACAGACACACACAGTGACAGACACACACAGTGATAGACACACAGACACACACAGTGACAGACACACACAGTGATAGACACACAGACACACACAGTGATAGACACACACAGTGATAGACACACAGACACACACAGTGACAGACACACACAGTGATAGACACACAGACACACACAGTGACAGACACACACAGTGATAGACACACAGACACACACAGTGATAGACACACACAGTGATAGACACACAGACACACACAGTGACAGACACACACAGTGACAGACACACACAGTGACAGACACACACAGTGACAGACACACACAGTGACAGACACACAGACACACAAAGTGACTGACAGACGCACCGATGCCGCGTGTGGACACGTGTGGCGCGTGAGAACCAAGGCGACTCTCTCCCCCACCGCCGTCATGAAAACGCCGCCGGGCGACACCCGCGCCGCGAGGAACCGACTTCATCTCGACCTTCACACCGACTCCACCTCGACTCCACATCGACCTCACGGCCCGTCCTGCCGACTCCGTCGCGACATTTGCCCTCAATGGCTCCGTTTTGCTTCATGCGCCGAGAGCGATGCGTCGTCAGCCCCCGTCTCTCTCTCTCTCTCTCCCACCCACTGCCCACTCCCCATCACCGCCCGTACGCCGATCGGTGATGGGGAGAGAGGCACAACCACCCCCACCAACCCCCCCGCGGTGTGAACGTCGCCCACCGTTGAGCCGACGTGAACGCAGCGACGTTGGCGCGTGGTTTATACCTGGAGGCGGTGCCGCGTGAAACTAGTGCGAGGCCCGTAGCCACGTATAGCTGCTTGTGCCACGTGTAGCTGCTTGTGCCACGTGTAGCTGCTTGTGCCACGTGTAGCTGCTTGTGCCACGTGTAGCTGCTTGTGCCACGTGTAGCTGCTTGTGCCACGTGTAGCTGCTTGTGTCATGTGTAGCTGCTTGTGCCACGAGGAGTATCCGGCACTGCCTAGACAAGGTCGTTGAGGGATCTGATGGGGAAAATCAAAAGCAGCTCGCGTCAATCTCACCCCCCCCCCGCCCCCCAACCGCCCTCCTATGTTGTCCGGTACGATCCGCAGGTCATCTCCCCCTGCCGACTTGTGTGCGTGACGTCAGCATTGTGGGCCGGTTCGTTTTCAAAGAGGCGATTAATCTGAATCGCCCCCTTGGACTGGACGTTGGCGGAGGAGCGGCGGCGCAGCGGTTAGCGCAGAGCGCTCTGAATTGCAGACATCGCAACTTGAATTCCAGATTATGGTCATCATCGGTGCCAGCTGCATAGTTGAAGCAGGCCTTCAACTCACGGTGACCAGCGTGGTGAATTATGGTCAAACAACCCCTGCCGCTTGATGGCTTTGTCCAGCAGTCGATTGACCGAGGGTTGTAAATTTTTGTCATGAATAATTGGTAGTTAATGGAACTTGTAGACAGACAGACATGACAACAGACAGACAGACACACTGCCAGACACAGCAGCAGCAGCTCCCTATATATCTGCTCAGGGATAAATCGTTTTACTCCTTGCCCCCAAATCAACCGGCTCATAAAGTCAGCGCTGATATCCGCTGACTGGATGCTTTATTGGCCTGCAAGAGCTACCAGGGCACACCCAGCCACGCGCAGTGCTTCACATCCCCTCCAAATGGATCGAGTTAAAAGCGGCTTCCTATTGTATGGCACCTAAGCAGTTATTCTCTAATTCAGCCTTGTTTTTGTTGTTGTTCACGGACGGTCGTGGAAATATCCTTGAAGGTGGAAGGTGCCGCGTGGACTGTTACGCAAAGCGCCGATTGCTTTCGCGAGCCGACACGGCGGCTCGGCACGGGCCCCAAGGGCCGCGCGGCCGGCAACAATCAGCGCCGTTGAAGAGCGGTCGCCGCGGGCCAGAGTGGACGCGCGCGTGGCGAGACCACGTGGGGCCCGGGGGTGACGGCCGCGTTGGGCATCGCACAGCGCGCGGTGAGCGGAGCCGCGGAGAGAGAATGTGGGGGGGGGGGGGCGTGAGATGTCCATCGATGTAATACATCTTCGATGTAATACATCTGCGTTGTTGATGATGATGATGACGCAGTGGATAGACCGTGGCTCACGATGGTCAAATAACAATAGCCGTGCCGTGGAGGGATGTGCGATGTCCCAGGTGCAGTGTAACGCGATGCCGCGATGCAATACCGAAGGGGTGTTCTGCACGAGAGCTTCAACGCGCATTGTGCACAGCCGCCAGTCTGGCGACTTAGGTGCGAGTCGTGCTCCAAGCCGTCACCTCCACTCGTGCGTCTGTGCCGCCGGGTCATTCCGCTGGGCGATCCGTGTGAACCCACGATATTCCTGTTAAGACATCGATAGCGAGTTGCGCAACGCCTCGCCGTCACTTCCTTCCTTCTGCCAGATCCCTCAGCTGCTGCAGAGGAGACGCACGCATCCTTGAAGGACCTCTCAATGGCTGTCATCAATCTGGTTTGAGGACTGCCCCTCTTGTTACACAGCTGAGTTGCCCTTCAAGGACCATTCTTATCGTCTCATCGTCACCGCCATCTCGGCTTGAGGTCTCCCCCCTTTGGCCTCCGACCTCTGGGCGACCCTGGCCTCCTCCACCCTGCACACCACGTGGTCACCACCTCCTCCTGACTACATCCAAACATAGAACCTTGCCACGTTATTAGCACGGTTGATACCTCCGATTAGCACGGTTGGCTGTGTACGGTGCGAAAGAAGTTCAACATACATGTTATATTCCGAACTTCCAACTTGCTGGGAGCTTTGCTGCCAAGGAATTCACTCAAGTATCTGCCCACAGTTGTATTGTGTTGAAGATGTGCAATATGCATACACGTTCATCTGAAAATAGTTATAGCAAGAAATCTTATTACATATTTCTGTTCAATATTTGTGGAAACGATCCAATTGAATTTGTGCCGGAGTCAAATGACCTTGCGCGTGCGGGCGTGTGTTGTTGGACGGGGAGCGGTGGCGCAGTGGTGAGCGCACTGCGTGTGTGTGAGTGGGGGAGTGGTGGCGCAGTGGTGAGCGCACTGCGTGTGTGTGAGTGGGGGAGTGGTGGCGCAGTGGTGAGCGCACTGCGTGTGTGTGAGTGGGGAATGGTGGCGCAGTGGTGAGCGCACTGCGTTGTGAACCCCGGTGACCCGAGTTCGGATTCCCCACGCTCACGGGAAATCTTCGGTGACGGATATGTAAGCCGGTGTCTCCCCCGTGGTTGACTCAGCCTTAAGTTAGTACCTGGTGGCGTGTGTTAAAGCATCAGCGCTGGGGAGACAAAGGCGGCCAGGCGTGGTGTTGACCGCACCACTCCCTCGCGTGCCGTGTTGGCTTTCAAAGGTGCTCGCGAACAGCACTTGCCCCAACAGCCTGTTCAAGGTTTGCCTGGGGGATCTTTGTCATAGTATGTTGTATGTTATGCGAGTAAAGCAACATACAACATGTTCTTTTTGCGTCTATAGAGTGATATACAGGGCGCGTATTTGTGTTATGCGTGTACCTGGCTTAATTACGTCAAATGTAATGTGTGCCATATCTGTATGTGTATAATGGTATTGGTATTGTGTGTGAATGTTTATATGAATGTGAACTGTAGGTGTTTTATGTATGATGTTTTTTTTATGGCTATTGATATGTCAAATGCAATAAGTATTTGTGTGTGCGTGTGTATGTGTGATGTAATAGTGTTCAATTGTACCGTATTTAATACGTGTATGTGCATACGTTTGTAGATTTGGGGGGGGGGGGTTGTGGTGACACAGTGGATAACAAAACTGTGCTACAATTACAAAAACAAACCTAAGTTAGACTCCTGCCCACGGGGGGGGGGGGGTGTCTGCTCTACGTGGGGGAAAAGTGGTACCTGAATCTGCCCTGGGCCTCCCAAATAGTTTTTACTCAGCCTTACATGAGTTTCCCGAGCGTGATGTGTCAACATCAGCACTGGGGAGACAAAGGCGGCCGGCCGTGGTGCTGGCTCCACACCACACCGTCATTGACAGGTGCTGGCTTGCAGCACTTGCCCCTGCAGTCTACGCAGGCTACCTAGGGGTGGGGGGTATCTTTGTGTGGTATGAATGGACGTATGTTTGATGTATGTCTGGCTCCATGCACGTGTATATTTCCGCGCACATGCATGTGTAAAAAAAGAACCGTTTGAATATATGCATGCACATGCATGCATACATACGTACACATGAACGTACGTACGGACATGTCATTGAATATACAGATGGAATGTTTGTACGTATGTACGCAGGTAAACGTGTGTGTGTGTGTATATTTTGCTGTGAGTGCAAGCATGTGTATATGCCTGCCTGTGAGCGCATAGCTTTTTTTTCACAAGATATATTTAACGAGACACTTTCCTTATGTTAGGCTTATGCAAATCCATCTCTGTGTGATTATCATGTACACATTACCACTTTAAATGCATTGATCCTGGGGGTGATTGTATTGAAAGCAATGTCTATATATGAGCATGTGTTCACACCTGAAATTCATTGTTCTGAACTCAAAACTGTTAAACCCCTGACCGAATCGTTTCAGTAAATGAGTCTACAGGGTCTCCTTTATTTACGAACGAGTTAGGTTCCAGAGGTCTGTTCGTAAGTCGAATTGTTCGTAAGTGCAACTTTGCTCCTGTTGATTCCAAACATGTTGGACGGCATGTACACTAAACACGGGGAATGGCTTGAAAAGTTGTATAATCTCCTGTAGATGTAGATGCCACTGGTTGTTCACGTTCTGCAGATGTAGATGCCACCACCGCCATCTATTGCACGGCGGTTGAACTTACGACTCTCGTTCCGAACAGGCAACTGGACATAAGGACAGGTTTCTTCGTATCTCTGAAAATTCGTAAGTCGAATGTTCGTAAGTAGAGGAGTCCTTGTGCGCATGCAGGGGATCTCAGCGTCTCACGCCCTTTGAGAGTCCACGAAGGCCCAGACCAGGTGATTCAAGTTTGACCGATGCCACCCAACTTGGCGTAACTTTTAGCGGTTCGGATTTCGTTTAAGGGGACGATCAGAGCGAGCTGTGCGATAACCCCGTTGTGAAACGAGAGCATGGTGGGAATCGAGTAATCCACCCTCACTTGCGTGGCCGCACCAATACGTGGATACGAGTAAAGATGTGCTCTGGTAACAATATTCCGCTTTGGCACACGGACGACTCGTGCGAGGGTAGAAGGTAGCAAGAGGCGCAGCCCTGCAACTGCTCGCTCACGCCACTGCTGGCAGAACATCCTCCGCTAAGAGGGAATTGTTTACCTCTGCTTCCACGCCGAATCGACCATCTCGGAAGAGGTGGGAGCACCGACACTTTTCCCCACCGCACGCGAACCGTGGTGCTGGTACCCAATCTATACCGATGTTGGGTGGATGCAGTCGGCGAGGGGGGAGAGGGGGGTTAAGAAACCTGTGCCGTGGTTTCAGCTGCCGCGCCGGGAGAACGAATCGCACCGGCGACCACAGCGGGTTGTTGCCAGTCCAGCGTGCGAGCCGTCAAGCACGCCACTGTAGTGGCAACATAAACACAATCCCTGAGCACTGGTGCGTCCTCAACGTTGGAAACAGACGCACGCTCTCTCTGTACAAATCGCCAGAGACGATCTAAAAACGTACGTTTGTATTTGGCAGCGGAGGCAACGCCAGAGGAGGTGGGTGACTTGGTTTAAACGAAGGGGGGTGGTGTTTGCGAAACTGCGTGCTGACCTTCCCGGTCATGAGACCTCGCCTGCTTGAGCAAACTTAAACGAATCCTTGCAGTCACGAAACTTCAAATCTAAAACTTAAACGTGAACCTTGAAGGTGATAATTGACAAGGGTCAGAAGGGACGTGCAAAGATCACGGTCCCAAAGTTACCAGAACTATGCCAGGAAATGTGGAATTGCGATGAGAAAATAACAACCAAAGACATATTTGCAAAGAAATCTCGGTGAACTTTTTCAAGGTTTGATTGACAAAACAAACCGCGACGTTAAACAAATCACACCGTGGGATCGCCCTGCCGTGTTTTTCACGATCACATCTCAAAGTTTGCAACAACTAAAAAACTCTCCGCAAAAATTTAAAATTAAATCGTTGGCAGATTTGGGATCTTCGCGCTCCTCATTCTCACGGCCCGCTGCGGTAAGAAGTAAAAGCAGAATGCGACGGAATCACCGATCTCGCTTGCCAATGAATCGATTGCCAATTAATCTATTGCCAATTCATTGATTCCCAATGAATCGACATTTTCAAAGATTCCTTGCCGGATAAACTCTGGAGCGACTGGCGGTTAGACTGAGCGGAATTTGATTAAAATGAAACCTCGATTCTCGTTTCACAGTGACCCCCTTCGCCCCCCTTCGGCCCACACCACGCCCGCTTTCTTCCATTCACGGACAAATATCTGATCGGCGATTTCGCCCGCGGTGTCCCGATTCTCTCGTTGCGCAGCGCCGCGTTCCGCCGCGTGTCCCGAACGGGCGCAGTTTCACGGTAGGGGGGGGGGGGTGGTTGCGATGTTGCTCTGTGGCTTCTCCCCAATGTGCGTGGTAATTGTCCGTGCCGCGTCCAAACTCGGCAGGAAAAGCCTGGAACGTTAACGCCAGCGCCGCACGCGCGGCCTCTAGCCCCTCCATCAGATAACGCCGTACGATCACAAACCTATCGTCCTACGCGGAGTGGGGGGGGGGGGGTGCCGTACGCCTTGCGGGTTCGACGTTAACCAGTTAACCAGGGCGGCCGCTTGGTCGCTCGAACCGCAGACCACGGCAGCAAGCGACGCGCGCCGGGCCGAGTCGCCGCTGCTTTGAGACCGCGGCAGCAGCACCACGTGATGAGCCGGCTCGCGAGTGCGCGGGGCGGACGGCGTGGCACGCGCTCGCGGGCGGGTGTCCACGCGGCGTGAATATGAAGGTTCGGGCCGTCTCGTGTCGCTCTCACGGCTGGGGGGTGACGTCCACTACCACGGGGGGGGGGGGGGGGGCTGTCCGTCTCTCGCGATCTTCGGTGTCACTCGTGGAGATGTTGGCGGAGCACGGGGGGCGCCCGTCACCTCGAGGGCGCAGAGTTCACGTCCTGGCCTCGTTCACCGCCACCACCACCACCACTACAATCACCGTCGTTCATCCGTGGATGTTCGAACGAGCGCCGTTCGGTTCGGAGAAATCGGCAGCAGCGCTTCGTGTCGTTGTGTTGACTGAATATGGAATCACCGGTCCCTGTCATAGTAACGTGGAATTTCCACCACCGGCTCAGGACCACCGCTGGAGATGAGCGCGGCCCCCCAACACTCCTGACCATGGCGCGTGTAGGTCCGCGAGCCCAGTCTCGTTGTCCGTGCGCGTGTACATATCGTTACGTGTAGTCGTCGCGTACGGTGACGAACAGCTAACACACATTGCGTCTCGTCTTGCATTTTGCGTACACGTGTGCAATCTTATCTCAGGGGTCTAACTGAAATGAACTAAAAACATAACTACACACACACACGTAGCAGACGTCAACCCAGTGGAGTGGACGATATACTCACCTTGCCCACCAGGTCACTCGGAGTGTGCGCGTGACGCGTCGACTGGAACTGACGGCGATAATAAACTCGGTTAGCTAGAAAGGTAAGGACGTTGATTTGCTGACGATAATAGCTGGGGGGGTTAAAGGATTTTATTTAATCTGCATGATTTTTTTGGAATGCAAATGACAGCAAGGATTGACCTAACCTCCTTTGTGTTGTTTTTTTTATATACAAGAAACTTAACACACGAAAAAAAATCAACTTTTTTACACACGTGCGTTCAATGGAGATTTTTTACCGGTTTCATGCATCGTACTTTAATTTTGTACAAAAAACAAACACCCACACACACACAAACCTCTCCCCAACACCGCGGCATACGCACGCACACCCGCCGCTTGCCCTCATCTTTCACATTTGCAACGTTGAATGTAAACGATAGCGCCGTGGTAGCGAGAGAGATCGAGGGAGGGGCAAGGGAGGGAAATAAATAAATAAAACCCCACCACACATTACACCCAGAGTGGAGTCAATGGAATTGCACAGGAGGATAATTGCGTGGTCAACAATTGAGATGGCCAGTACAGCAAGTAGGCTCCGGTCGTTGCAATTTGTGTTGGGGTTGTTTGTTTCCCTCTCTCCTCTCCAGGCCACAACACCAACAACAACACAGATTATGATTAATTTAGCCACCCATCACCCCTCCACCCCGACCACCACCACCACCACCCCGACCACCACCACCACCACCCCGACCACCACCACCACGCCCTGCCACCGACAAAGAAGAGACATCCTCTTGTGAGACTCTTGAGTCGAGCGAAGCTTTTCCTCGTTAATATAAATCGTAGGGGATTGCAATTATTGTACGAGATGGAATCGATGACTCTAATAAAGAATCCAATGCATTTTTCGTGACCCGAGGACTGTACAATGTTGGCGCGAAATGTTACATACTATTTTGCCTCCTTAATTTTACTTTATATGCAATCATTTAATAGAGTACATATGCACTAATGTGTTTTTTTTTCGATTGATGATTTATTAATGACGCATGAAAATGAAATGAAAAAGTTAAAATATCTTTAAAAAAATTAATAATAAGCACTGTGCTAAGCTTGGTGTTAAGATGTTAGTATGCCTTAAATAAAGTACATTAATACAGCCTAAACTACGTAGGAGGTGAAATGCAGCGTTTATCTAGGAAAAAATAACCAACAATTTACTTGCTGGCACTAAGTATGACTGTAAGTGGTCATGGAGACTGTCTTGTTATGTTGTGGTGATCCGAATGTCACTGAATGGATTGAGAAACGTTTTTAAACAAAGACTCCAATAAACCGACACGTTTGGAACACGTTCCTTGGCTCTCTTATTTTATTTTAGTTTTCTGTCCGTCGCCCTCCTCGTTCCGCCTCTGAACGCGCACAAGAGGCGCTCGACCTCCAAGCGACAGGCGGAGATGGAGCGACGAAGTTCGTGCGGAATGTTCGCACCTCGCCTTGCGCGTGCCTTGGGGATGTCGCCTTGGCCACAGCGGCGGATTGAACCCAGGTCGACGGCGACCTGTGAGCAGTGGACAAAAGCCATCGCCGCAGTGGTGACGGGTGGCCCGGATTAACACAAACGGCGTGGATGTTGACTCACGTTGGCACCTCCGCGGCACGAACGTGGACACGGAAGGCGGAAGTGGAGCCCGGGGCGATGTGAAAGCGGCGTGGACACGGCGATAGGAGCGGGAAGGGCAAGGGAGGAGCGATGGGGAATACGAGGAAGGGGGTGGAAGAGGAGCGGAGAAACTGGGAGAACGGGGTGAGGAGAGGTGAGAGGTGAGGTGAGTGAGGTGAGGCGAGGTGAGGGGTGAGGTGAGGAGAGGAGAGTGAGGTGAGGAAAGATGAGGTGAGTGAGGTGAGGAGGAAGAGGTGAGGAGAGGTGAGGTGAGTGAGGTGAGGGGTGAGGCGAGGTGAGAAGGGAGAGGTTGCATCAGGGCATCGACGCTGCTGCTGCTGCTGCACGGAGGCGGATGAGCGGAGTGCGTTTTCACAGTGGGCGGGGAGAGGGGCGGGGTGCAGAGTCACGTGACTTACTGGAGGCTTGAGCCGATTTGTCAATTTACAGATATGTAAAACTGACAAAATAATGCATTCATTGCCTATCGCTTTAGTACGGAAGTGAAGACGCAAAATGTGCCCCCTGCTTTCATTTCTTCTTCATTGGTGGCGAGATGTTAACTCCCTCGCCTGGTACGGAGGAGGTCGTGGGTTCGATCCCGACCCTGACGCGTGCTGCTGTATATTTGGAGTTTGCGTTTCTGTCTCCGTGGGTGGAAGGGGGGAGAAACCTGCACCACCGTTTCAGCTGCCGCCTCGGGAGATCGAACAGATTCGGGCGACCTCTGGAATGGATTTCAAATCCCGAGTGCTGATAGCCGTCACGCTACGCGCAAGCAGCATCCCTTCACGCAAGCGTACAGTGAGCTACAAATTCGCCTGTGTGGCCTTTGGGATTCTAGGGGGTCCCGGTTATTACCGGCAGCCGTGGTGCGGTGTTTTCTGTCATCCTAATGAGCTCCTGAGTGTTGTCGTGGCCTTGAGATTGTAGAAGCTACGTCTAAATAACCTCTATTACGGCTTGTTGGCGATTCCATAGCGCACCTCGCCTGCTCTACAGGATGTCGTGGGTTCCATTCCAACCCTGACGCCTGCTGCTGTATATCTGGAGTTTGCGTGTCTCTCTCTCTCTCTTCCAGTGGTCGCGTGGATTTTTCTCCGGTTTTCACCTTCACATTGAGAAACACGCGTTTAGAGTACAGTATATGGCTGCTTTAAATGTCTATGTGATAAGCCGCTCCATCGGACTATCGATTGTGGCCAGGTCGCTTCTGAAAAAAAGCTGCATAGCTCAGTGGAGCCTTTGCCTGGTTAAAAAAATATTTAGTTTTAGTTTTGTTGTATTCGTTAAACCGTCGTCGTGGTGGTGGCCTGTACGTTGCTGGTAAGTGCCTTCTCTAAGATTGGTGACGATGTTATAAATTTCGATTTAAAGCTTTCGTGACTGCAGGGATTCATCTTCTTGGTTCTTTCGGTAAAGTCACGTAGACTCTGTCTTCTCGACAGACCTGTTCTCCACCTGAGGACGGCTGCTTGCGTTGTGGCCGAAATGTCGTGATAATTATTTTATTATGTTTTTTTATTTTATTATTTCCATTCTACGTGACTTTACCGAAAGAACCAAGAAGATGATGTTATAAATGTCCTCTTTCAATTAGTTCCCGTGGTCAGGCCCTTCGGTATTTTCTTTTAAGCGCCACGTTCACATCACGGTCGTCGAGTTAAGGCCCAGGAATGGCAAGGGGGGCCAGCGACGAGCAGCACCGCCGAAGTGGAGATCACGAAGAATCGACGCGTCTCTTGGAGTGAGCCATGGTGTGGTTGGTAAGGACTTTGGTGTGTGTGGGGGGGAGAGACGATGATGCTGTGGGAGGAGGAGGGAATTCCAATTGAGAAACATTTCGATTTAAAGCTTTCGTGACTGCAGGGATTCATATTCTTGGTTCTTTCGGTAAAGTCACGTAGAAGGGAAAACAATTTTATTTTATTTTATTGTTTTCCCTTCTACGTGACTTTACCGAAAGAACCAAGAATTAGAAACATTTATTTTACCAGCAGTATGAGGGAGGAGCGTTCACTCCGCATTCCCTCTGTGAACGAGCGACGTGGTGGCTTTGTGGGAGTCCTCAAGGCCACTTCTGAAGTCTCTCCCGACGCCGCGTTCAAAACATCCCCTCGCGCATTGGCCGCGACCCCCCCACTCCCTCTCCTGCTCCACTTCCTGCCTGCCCCGTGCCCTCCGCCACATTCAACCGAATGCCCTCTTGTCAACGCCACCAAGTCGGCTGAAAACGTTGTCGGACTTTCGCGACCAATATCATCCATAATACAGGTTGTTTGGGGGGGTTAGATCGCGTAAGTATATTAAAGTGTCGTCAAACTCAACACCACCCGACACAGACCATTCGCTGCAGCGAGGCGCTCGCTGCTGCAGCCGCGTCTCCGGCGAGACCCCCCCCCGCCCCTCCCCGCCCCCTCCTTGACCTCTGCCTGACTCCAACGCCTCCAGCGACCCCCCCCCCCCCGCTAACCCCCCCCCCCCCCCACATCTGCTGTGGCTCACGAGCAGTGGCGAGAACCTTGAAGCGAGAGCTCCACAGCGCACACCTCTTGGCTCCCCCCCTTATCCCCCATCCCCCCCCCCATCCCCCCCATTCCCCCCTTACCCCCCAAACCCCCCCCCTACCCCCCCGCAGTGTCTCGAGGTGGCTTTGAGCCGATCGCGACGCCGCTGGCGGCAACGCGACGCGCCCCGGTGGCTCGCAGGGGGCGACTCGCCACCAACTCGCCACCCCAGCGGTGAACCACCAACTCGCCACCCCAATGTGAAAGTGAACCACCAACTCGCCACCCCAATGTGAAAGTGAACCACCAACTCGCCACCCCAATGTGAAAGTGAACAATGAACTCACCCCAATGTGGAAGTCAACCACGAACTCGTCCAGATGTCAGAGCGTTGTTTGCTGAGCGCACCAACGACGCGCGGCTGATTTACATTTAAATGGGTTGGCTGAGATAGAGAGACGGGCCTAACACGCCGAGTCTAATATCCACGCCGTACACGTTACAAAGACAAAAATATCCCTCGTATAGCCTTAACGGACTGCCGGGGCAAGTGCTGTTAGCGAGCACCTATGAAGGACGGCACGGCACACGAGGGGGTGGGTGGCCAGCACCACGCCCAGCCGCCTTTGTCTCCTCAGTGGCGATGTTTACACACCGCACCAGGTACTCATTTGATGCTGAGTCGACATAGGGGAGGCCCAGGACCGGTTCAGATAATCGTCACCGGTGTTGACCGTGAGTGGGAATCGAACCCGGGTCGCCGGGTTCGTAGCGCAGCGTAGCGCTAACCTCTACACCACCGCTCCCCACCGTACACATGACACACACACACACAGACACACACACAGACACACACAGCATGCCTCTCACACACACACAGACACACAGCGTGTCTCTTACACACAGACACACACACACAGACACACACCACACAAACACACACACCACACAGACCATACACACCACACAGACCACACACACCACACAGACCACACACACCACACAAACACACACACCACACAGACACACACCACACAGACACACACCACACAGACACACATACATACACACCACACAGACACACACACCACACACACCACACACCACACAGACACACACAGACACACACCCAACACACACACCACACAGACACACAGACATACACACCACACAGACACACACACCACACAAACACACAGACACACACACCACACAGACACACACCACACACACCACACAGACACACACAGACATTCACACCAAACAGACACACAGACATACACACTACACAGACACACACACCACACACACCACACACACACCACACAGACATACACACCACACAGACACACACCACACAGACAGACACACAAACACACACCACACACCACACAGACACACAAACACACAGACACACACACACACCCAACACACAGACACACACAGACACCCAACACACACCACACACACAGCACACAGCCACACACCACACAGACACACACCACACAAACACACACACACCACACACAAACACACAGACACACACACATCCAACACACACCACACACACACACACCCAACACACAGACACACACACACCCAACACACACCACACACACAGCACACAGCCACACACCACACAGACACACACCACACAGACACACACACACCACACACAAACACACAGACACACACACACCCAACACACACCACACACACACAGTCACACACCCAACACACACACACAGACACACACCCAACACACACCACCTACGAGGGACAAGACGTCGAGGACGCGGCAGATGCCTCCGTGAGACGCGTCCGTGCCACCTCCACCCACCCCCCTCCCCGCAGAGGTGGTGCAGGCTGTGGCATTTTTTGAAATTGGCCGAGAAAATAAAAATGCTCTTGCTTCCGTCTTTTATTTTGTTATTTTTAAAACGTACTACTTATTATTATTTAGCCGCTTTGGTACAAAGTCAACGGGACAATGCATTGTCATTATTCGCGCTCACAATTGGAGTTATACATTGTTATAAGTTAACACGTAGTCGGCTTTCGCGAACAATATTAACCATTATTGAGGGGATTTTTTGGTGCAATCGTCGTAAATATAAATGTGTCGTTAAAATGTGCCGGACTGAAATTGTAAATATCGTGGTGGGTTGACACTCTAACACACACTGGTGTGCTGTACTAGTGACGAATTGGCACGTTCTGTTTCCGTGACACACCTTACGAATTGGCTGTGTCGGGTGGTGGCGGGGTGAACGACACATTTATATTTACGCGATCTAACACAAAAAAAACACCTCTATTATTATGGAAATAATTTCTTGATTCGCTGCAGGCCTCGTGTAGCCCAGAAGTTGTGAATCTGTGGCATCTCCAAGGCGTCGAGTCCGCACAAAGTAAAGGGATATGTGGACCGTGTAGGAGTGGTGATGTTAAGAGTGGCCGTGGCGGGGGGGGTCACGGTGAGCCTACTGGACTTGCAATCCAGAAGTCGCCGGGTTCGATCGCACGGCGACTGAAAGTCGCAACGATTGCGCAGGCTTCATAAACCCACCCAACCGCCCACGGCGTGGTCTCTGGTCACCGACACGGGCACGACCACAGGCAGTCCGCACGCATCAGCAAGTCGCAGTGGTGGTGGTGCTGGTGGTGGCGGTGGTGCTGGTGGTGGTGCTGGTGGTGGTGCCGGTGGTGCTGGTGGTGGTGTTAAAGTGTGGGTACTCTCAGCTCTTTCGATGGAAGAGTAGGCCAACATCACCCTCTTATCGGATAGGGGGGGGGGGTGTAGGTTCGCCACCTTTTCCACAAACCAAACTGGGATACGTGTTTTGCAGCCTGCCCTTGGTCTGTCGCAGTGCGTCGTCACAATGGAGCCCAGCGCAGCAAGACCGGCGGGCCCAGATCTCGTTACGGTTCCAACCATTTCTGCTGCCTCCTGAACCCAGATGCCTCTCTCGTAGACACCGACTCTCTCGTACTCTCTCGTTGGTGTTTCTCCTCCACACCTACTCGTAGACACCTATTAGTAGACACCCAATAGAGATGCCTACTCTCTATTGGATACCTAATCCCTAGTAGGCATCTACTCACAAGTAGGGTTGCACTCTCTACTAGGTATCTACTAGTAGGTATCTACTAGAGAGTAGGTATCTCTAGTAGGATATCTCTAGTAAGATATTCCTCTCGTAGCTATCTCTACCAGAAAGTATATGTATACAAAGTAGGTGTTTACGATAGATACCTACTGGAGATACCTACTCTCCAGGAGGTACTCGTAGTAGACACCGAGAGGGAGGCTCGCGAGAGCTCCCCCGCCCTTTCCTTTGGAGGCACTTTCCGTCAGCAGTGGCCTGAGCAGGCAGCTGCAGGGCTGCGCCTCTATCCCATTCTCTGTCCCGTGTCGCGGGCCCTGTGCCCGGTCACCCCCCCCCCCGCACTCTTCCCGGCTTTGGCAAATGGGCAGAGAGGTGTTTTTGTTCGTTTGTTTTGTTTTTGCTGAGCGAGCGCGAATTGTGATAACGACGATCGCGGACGACGCTTCAGGGTCCAGCGGGGGAGGTGAGAATGAAGCGGCTACAACACGAGGGGAGGGAGGCGAGGGGAGAGTAGAGACCCAGATGAGCAATAGAGTGCACAGGAAGGCAGGTGGATTGGGGAGAGAGAAGGAGGGGGGAGAGTGAGAGAGAGAGAGAGGGATGGCGGGGAGATGAGAGAGAGAGCGAGCGAGAGACAGAGACGAATGTGGATTGAAGACCCATGGGACACTGATTTTGTTACCCTCCCCTCAAATAACGACGCCATTGACTGCAGCAAGCCTGAACATAAATAACTCGGAATGCGCCCGCCTCGGCTAGATGTCGTAGTGGCGAGATATTAGCTACCTCGCCTGGTATACAGGAGGTTGTGGGTTCGATCCCGACGCTGGCCGTCTGTATATCTGGAGTTGGCACTGGTTCTCTGCCCGTGGTCGCGTGGACTTTTCTCCGGTACCTCCGGGGTTTCCTTCCACATTTAGAATCAATGCACTTTAGACTTTGGAGTATTTGGCTGATATAAATTTCCACGTGATAAGCCACTTCGTGGGGCTATCATTTGTGGCCGGGTCGGTTTTTTAAAAGTGCTACATAGCTCAGTGAGGCCTTACCTGGTTGAATATAAAATAGTAAATAGTAGGTCGTACGGGCCATCGATGCTTCTAAAACGAAGTCTGGCCACGTCTCGCACCCCCAGAAAGGGCATCTCGCACCCCCAGGTGAAGAAGAACCACTGCTCTGAAGCTAAGCAAGGGTAGGGCCACGCGTGACACAGGTGTTATAGGCTGCGAGGCATGAGGGCAGTGCGGTAAATACAACGGCATTGTTGTATTGTACTATGCTCCAACGTCTACGCTTCTCCCACCTTGGCCAACCCACGCCGACCATCGTGGTGAAGTATTGTCAAAGATCACACCACGACTCAGACGACGTGGACAGCCACGTGTTCAGCAGGAGATTGACACGGGCATCCTACACACGCAAGTGAGGGTTATACTTTAATTTTTCGTAAAAAAATAAATATATCCCACTAAAGACAAAGACAAATATTTCGCCTTTCTCTAATGTAAAAGGATTAAATTAGAGCACAGGAAATGCAAAGTAAATTAAATAGTTATTTATACTTAACGGAAAACTCGATAGTGGATAGAGCATTCGACCTCTAATTGGAAAGCAATAAATACAATTAAATAATTCACAGGCATTTGTCCATCCAATGCTGATGGATGTCGGCCTCTCCACACGCCTGTTCGACCATGGCGGCTGTTTGACCATACTTCACCACGTTTGGCCAGTACAGGTTTGGGGTGGGGTGTCCACAACCGCTTCAGATTCCACTCACCACCGACGTTAGAGTCGTGGACTGGAGTCGAACTCACGCCGCCAGGTTCGCAAAACCGCAGTGCCACCGCCGCCGTCCGTGCTCAATCCACTGCTGGACGAAGGCCCCCCCCCCCGCCCCCAGTCTCCCGCCACCCCTTCTGACGATCCTGCTGTGGCCTCGTTACAAATGCTCCGTCTCCCCGGTGCGTGACTCCTCCGGGACTCCGCTGCGCTCGTGGCTCAGCGCCACCACTGCCACTCACTTGCTGAGTCGTCGCTTGACGTGGCGGCCACTGGTCCCACCATCCTCCCCGGGTTCAATACAACCGCGCTGGCTAGGAGATGTTAACTCCCTCGCCCGGTGTGCAGGAGATGTTAACTCCCTCGCCCGGTGTGCAGGAGATGTTAACTCCCTCGCCCGGTGTGCAGGAGATGTTAACTCCCTCGCCCGGTGTGCAGGAGATGTTAACTCCCTCGCCCGGTGTGCAGGAGATGTTAACTCCCTCGCCCGGTGTGCAGGAGATGTTAACTCCCTCGCCCGGTGTGCAGGAGATGTTAACTCCCTCGCCCGGTGTGCAGGAGATGTTAACTCCCTCGCCCGGTGTGCAGGAGATGTTAACTCCCTCGCCCGGTGTGCAGGAGATGTTAACTCCCTCGCCTGGTATGCAGGAGGTCGCGGGTTCCGATCCCGACGCTGACGATGCCTGCTCGATATTTGGAGTTTTGCGGTGTCTCTCTCTCCCCGTGACCGCGTGGATTTTTCTCCGGGTCCTCCGGATTTTTCTCTCCACACGTAGAATCAGCATCACGCCTTTTCGCGTACACGTGATGATGAGCCACTTCGTTGAGCTATCGTCTGTGAAAACCAAGTCGCTCATGAAAATGAGCTGCATAGCTCAGTGGGGCCTTACCTCGTAAAATTAATATGGTTCAGTTGACTTTCAAATGATGTACGTACGTTCAACTTATTTCGCGCCGTACGTAGCCAACCGTGCTAATCGGAGGTGGAATACGATTGTTGCTACATCATAGACCCACTCCTGCCACGAGAATGTGGGATTCCCACCACTGATTAAGATTGGTAATCGTGGGATGAGTCTCTTCAAAGGCTGCTCCACCACTTTGAAATATTTTCCTCGCAATCGCACGATCCAATGGAGGCTCTTTCTCTTTTCCTCTTGAAAGGAGCGATAATTTCACGGTATATCCAATCGATTTCGCAAACCCGTTTTAGCCAAAACTGCACTTTTCGAGAGCGAGAACAAATTGGGGAGCCCAGTGAGAAGAGGGTGCGAGAAGGCGATAAGAGAGGGGGAAAGGAAAATATGAGAGAGAGAGGCAGAGAGAGGGAGAGAGAGATGGGGGGAGAGAGAGACGCGTTTAAGCAGAGCTCCCCGTGTTATCTCTAGAAATCTAACATCCTCACTTTGTTTTTCATTTCTTTGTCGGGACTTTCTTCAGCACGAGTGAGTATTCAGTCTCTTGCGCACATAGGTCCACCCTTTCGTGTGTTTAGACCCAGGATTTGCTAAGTTTGTATTGTTTAACTGTTCTGGGTGAAGCATAGGCTTTTGAAACACAACAGTGTTTCTTAGGCCCTGTGTACAATCCCATAGTTAATTAATAATGGGCACGGTGGTGTCGCCCGTATGCGCCCTGCCGCTGGGGTGCAGAAGCCCTGCCCTGAAACACATCCTATCTTCCAGGAGGCAGGTGCACGTCCTGCTGGCTCCCGGGCAGCAGGAGGGAGGGGTGTTTGTCGTCGTCTATGACGGCATAGCCCATAGATTGTTCTACGGCAAGGATTGCATCCGATCCAAGGCTCCCTGGATGATGTCGCCCTGCTGCACGAGTGCCAGAAGGTCTTCTCGAAGGCCTCCTCATCAAAAAATGAACTGGCGAAAGTGCAGCGTGCCCCTGGTTGGGGTGTGGTACACGGCCCAGTGTCCCGAGAAGGCAAATGCCATCGATTGGAGCACAACATCATCGCCGCTGCTGCTGCACCACCTGGGGGTGTCCCTGGGACCAGAGGAGGAACCACCGCAGAGGAACTGGCTCGAGCTGGAGGAGAAGGTGAAGGAGCGGCTGGGCACCTGGAGGCGCCTGTGCAACTTCCTCACCTTCAGGACAAAGACGTTGGTGGTGAACCAGCTGGTGACGTCCATGCTGTGGCACCGACTCTTCTCCCTGCCACCATTTACAGGAGCGTCCTGCAGACGTGGAGCTCCTTTGCCGTCAGGAGGCTGAACCAGCCGCGATCGGCTGAGGATTGGGTCTTCGAACCAATCCTCAGGAGCCCGCAGACAAAGCTGCCATCCACCACCGCCACATGGAGAGGTGCCTCGCCAATGCGCGGCTCACCAGGATGGGAGATCGGGTGGAGCCTGGAACACGGGGGCGGTGGCTCGGACCGGCCGAGATGACCGCAAAGACAGGGCTGCAGTCGCTCTGGGTGGCTGCCCGGATCCTGGCCGAAGCGAACGTCAAGAGGAAGGTGCTCTACTCCTACATGGTCCAGTTTTACCAACAAGACACCTTTAGGAGCCACAAGGACCATGCCTGGAGGAGAGCCCTGCCCTGCATCTCTCCGGAGAGGCCTCTCTGGAGGCAACTCTACTCCAGCCCGACATACAACCGCATCGGCGACCTCAGCTGGAGCATCGCCCACGGCACCGTCACTACCAACGCCTCCCTGGCGCGCTTCACCGACACGTCCTCGGAGTGCCGGTTCTGCGGTAAAATGGAGACGGTGGTGCACCAATACGTGGAGTGCAAGAGCCTGGACTCACTGTTCAAGGTCCTTAGAAACATCCTCCTAAATTCGGCGGTCGGGAGTGGTGCTGGGTGGCCAGCACCACTCCCGACCGCCTTCGTCTCCCTAGTGGCGATGTTTTACACACCGCACCAGGTACTCATTTGAGGCTGAGTCGACCTAGGGGAGGTCCAGGACCGGTTCAGATAATCGTCACCGGGGTTCGTAACGCAGCGCGCTCACCGCCAAGCTACCGCTCCCCACACGCACGCGCGGACAAGGAAGGCGACACGCCGCTTCGAGGACTGAACGTGGACAAGACAGCTGGACAAAGAGAGAGGGGGGAGGGGTTGGGGAGATCGGTAAGGATGACAGAGAGAGAGACACAGCGAGGAGAGGCAGAATGTGATGGGGCGAGAGAGCCCAGACAAGGAGGGGACTCCCCCTTAGACACTCCGCGGCTCTGCCGCCGCTGCCGCTGCCACCGCCGCTCTGGCCCAGCGCGCGAGCCCGGGGCTCGGTGCCCGGGGCTCGGGCCACTGCAGAGGTCGCAACCGGGTACCCGATACCCGTACCCTACCCGATACCCGGCTACCCGTACCCGGCCGGGTACCCGGCCGGGTACGGGTAGCCGTTTGCGACCCTGGTGCGGCCGGGTACGGGTACGGGTAGGCCGTGAGTCACTGGTGAGTAGCCGTTTGTCACTCATTTCGGGTAGGGTACGGGTAGGGAACGGGTACCCGTACCCGGCCGGGTACGGGTACGGGTACCCATTTGCGACCCTGGTGCGGCAGGGTACGGGTACGAGTAAGGAATCAAAGCCCGTTTGCGACCTCTGGGCCACCCCGGGCCGGTCCCCACCACAGCCACTCCGCGGGGAGCGCGGACGCCTTCGCCGAGCCCCGTGACGCGGCGGGCAAGACGACCCAACAAGCCAACAAGCCAAGCCGTGCTGGGATGCCGCCGCCTCTCGCCTGGGATACGACCGCGTGGGCGACGTTTTAGGGGGAGCACTGGGTGGGGGGGGGGGGCAATGCCCTGCCCACACCTTTATTTTCAGTAGTTTCCATTTAAGATTGTGAATGTATTACACGCACCCGCGATTCCTAATGAGAGAGTCAAAGCGAACATTTGCGACCCCAAATCGAGAAGTGGAACTCCGCCTGTGGAGTCGACCCGGTTTCATGTTCGCCCCTCCCACACCCAGACTGGCTTTAGATTCGCATTGCCCCACGTGGTTTCTGTAAACACACATTGACTTATTTTGATATGTTTATATACTGCATATATAGAAACATGTTCGCCCATGTGTTTCTGCAGTGGGTGCACAAGCACGCGCCACGAGACATTCAATGTTGAACGTGTGCGTCACATTCACTGACTTAAAAAAAAGACGACAGTTTAGAAAAATAGATGTTGTGTCGGGCAATAGACGTTTCGGGCAACGTGCCTTTTTCACAGCACATAAACGAAAAAGGGGACATTGCCCGGAATGTCGCCTCTTATGTACAAAGTGTTAAGGCCACGTGGCCTTGTCGACGGATGTGAGGTTGTGATTGTTTTGTGTGGTCCGTGTACGTGCATCGTATTTACCGTATTCTATGGAGTAAACGATGTGATGCAAGGTAAGACGCACCCCCAGATTTTGCTTTAAATACAGGAGGGGGGGACCTTGTATTAGTGAGAATACGGTAGGTTATAGGAAGGTAGTTTCCCACGCAAACGTCGTAAATTTGCATCGAATGTAGATTTTGCTCGAATTTAAAACGCCACTGGCCAGAGTTGCTGCGAGGTTGCTCCGGCTATTTGTGCACGCGCAATGCCCCCCCTGACGTCGCCGTCACTCACGCCCCGTGTGCACGCCCTGATCCTCAGCTACATCTGGCCGTGAATGTGCAGTGTGACGCGTGCGTGTGTTTGTGAGTTGTCTGTGTGGGGAGCGGTCGTGTAGCGGTTTGCGCCCTGCGCTACGAAGCCGGGGAGCCGGGTTCGATTCCCGATCACGGTCACCAACACCATGGACGATTATCTGAACCGGCCATGGGCCTCCTCTAGGTCGACTCAGCCTCAAATGAGTACCTCCCGTACGATTTTGGTAATCGCACTCCCGCAGAGCGATATCAGCCACCCGTGTGTCCTCTAGCCCAGTGGTGGTTCTTCACCTGGGGGTGCGAGATGCCCTTTCTGGGGGTGCGAGACAGAGGGTAAATCATCGAAAACACAAATAGCAGCACGGCCACGTGAGTTACAACTTCGTTGTTGCATCAAACCTGTGTATTTATTAATATTATTTAAACAACGGTTCACGATTGAGAATCAAAGTGGTGCAAGGCTGCGATGAAGGTGAAGAATCGCTGCCGCTCTCGACACTTCACGCGCCCGTGCCATCTCGCACATTCACGGAACCGCTTTTCATCATCATCATCTTCGTCGTCGTCATCATCGTCGTCGTCATCATCGTCGTCGTCATCATCATCAAGATTCGTGACGGAGTCGGGCACGTGAGTGCGACGTTGCGACATTTCACGATCTGTGCAAGAAAACCAAAACGTGAATTCAAAGCCCGTATGGTGGCTGGTTCGTGGTGGTGGTGGTGGAGAGTGAGCGAAGGCGATTGTAAAGAAAGCGCGAGATGCACGCACAGAAAGAGAGAGAGAGGGGGGAGAGATTGGCTTCTCTGAGCCGGCCACCGACACAAAAAATGAGCACAAATTGGTCTGTCTATTCATCTCAACTGCAGCGAGCTATTTATAGTCACTCACTGCAGATGGAGTGAGCGAGAGAGCTGGAAAAAAACTGCACCCGTGGCTGCACAATGGCAGAGAAGCCCCACCCCGCATCCCACGCGTCCCCCACAACCGCTGCTGCTGCCGCTGCTGCCGCTGTGGGTTTGCACGTGGAATCACAAATGGGTTGTGACTCGCGGAGAATGCAAGAGGAGGAGAGAGGGGGTGGGTGGCTACGAAGCGGCATGAAAAATAGAAATGCGATAAATAAATATATAAATGTAAATACACCGCAGGCCATGGGCAGATCGTGTGCGCGTCGTCTTGGATGACAGGGGGGGCGGGGAGTGGGGGGCAGGGGGGGGAAGCCCTCTCTCTCTCTGTGCGGAGAAGATACGAGCGATATCCCCGCCACAGCGGTATGCCCCGCATCGCCTCTCTCCCTCCCTCCAGGCT
>NC_136322.1:2562500-2607500 GCF_964198595.1 Lampetra fluviatilis
TGCCCAGGTATGGGAAACTCTCCACTCTCTCCACAACTGCCCCATCACCGATTGGGAGTTGTGGGGGTGGAGTGTCCGATGGTACAAAATACCCAGACAATCACACACAATCACACACACACACAGTGACACACAATTATACACACAAAATCACATACACACAGTGACACACAATGACACACACATTGACACACACACAGTGACACAGTGACACGCACACAGTGACACACACACAATCACACACACACACACAGTGACACACACACACACAGTGACACACAGAGTGAGACACACAGTGACACACACACACACAGTGACACACACACAGTGACACACACACACACAGTGACACACACACACAGTGACACACACAGTGACACAGTGACACACACAGAGTGACACACACAGTGACACAGTGACACACACACACAGTGACACACACACACAGTGACACACACACACACAGTGACACAGTGACACACACAGTGACACACACACAGTGACACACACAGTGACACACACACAATAACACACACAGTGACACACACACACAGTGACACACACACACACAGTGACACACACACACAGTGACACACACAGTGACACACACACACACACACACCTTCACCCTGGCAGCATCCGCCATGAGCATGCCCTGGAAGAGTCGTGAGAGGTCGCACACACACAGTGACACACACACACAGTGACGCACACACAGTGACACACACACACACACACAGTGACACACACACAGTGACACACAGTGAAACACACACACAGTGACACACACACATAGTGACACACACACACACCTTGACCTTGGCGGCGTCCGCCATGAGTATGCCCTGAAAGAGTCGTGAGAGGTCACACACACACAGTGACACACACACAGTGACACACACACACACAGTGACACACACACACACAGTGACACACACACACAGTGACACACACACACACAGTGACACACACACACACGGTGACACACACACACACGGTGACACACACAGTGACCACCCCCACACACCTTGACCTTGGCAGCGTCCGCCATGAGGATGCCCTGGAAGAGGCGTGAGAGGTCGCGCAGGTTGAACGTGTAGTGGCAGCGTGCCGGCGTGGGTAGCAGCTGGGCCGACACGGCCGCGTAGACGGCCAGAGTGGAGGCCACCAGCCGCTCCGTGACCTCCAGCAGAGCCGGCTCTGACCCTGAGAGACGCAGGGAGCGGGGGGGTGAGACTCTGTACACTCAGCACTGTGACACAGACTCAGCACTGTGACATAGACTCAGCACTGTCACACAGACTCAGCACTGTCACACAGACTCAGCACTGTGACATAGACCCAGCACTGTCTATAGACTCAGCACTGTCACACAGACTCAGCACTGTGACATAGACTCACTCAGCACTGTGACACAGACTCAGCACTGCCCCCCCCCCGCACTCCACTCACTCAGCACTGTCACACAGACTCAGCACTGCCCCCCCCCCACTCACGTGTCCAGCTCCGCAGGATGGTGCTGAAGACGGCGCTGCGGCTGTCGTCGTCGAGCTCGGGGAAGGAGAGCAGGTGGAAGTGTCGCAGGAAGCGGGGGCTGACCACGTGACGGCCCCCCCCTGGGGGGCCCATGGAGCACACCAGAGTCACGTCCACCAGCTGGCGGAACTCACCTGGGGGGGAGGGAGGGGGGGAGGGGAGAGGGTGGGAGGAGAGGGAGGGAGAGGGGGGAGGGGGGGCAGGGGGGGAGGGGGGAGGGAGGAGAGGTGGAGGGGAGATACGTGGGGGAGGGAGGGAGGAAGGGAGGGGGGAGGGGGGGATAGACGGAGGGGAGGGTGTGTGGGATGGGGGGGATAGAGGGAGGGAGGGGGGAAGGTGGGAGTGAGGGAGAAAGGAGGGAGGGAGGGGAGGGATGGGGGGGTGGGAGGGAGGCAGAGAGGGAGGGAGGGGAGGTGGAGGGGAGATACGTGGGGGAGGGGAGGGTGGGAGGGGAGGGTGGGAGGGGGGGAGGGAGGGAGAGAGACGTGGGGGAGGGAGGGGAGAGGGGAGGGGAAGGTGGGAGGGAGGGGGGGAGCAGAGGGAGGGAGGAAGAGAGGGGAGGGTGGGAGGGGGGAGGGGAGGGAGGGGGGGAGGGATAGAGGGAGACGCGGGGGGGGGGGGGCGGTGAGGGTGGGGGGAGACACGTGGGAGTGGTAGATGGCCTCTAGAAGACTGTCAGGGCAAGGTGCTGTGTGAGTAGCAGCAGCAGCGTCTATGGAGGCTACCGGCACTGTGGCACCACACACAGAGGGGGAGGGTGACCAGCACCACCAAGCCCGGCCCACTTTGTCTCCCCTAGTGGCGATGCTTTACTACATACACAGCACACCGCTACACCACACCAGGTACACCATCACCACCACCATCTCCACCACCACTGTCACCACCACCCCCACCACCACCACCGTGACCACCACCACCGCCACCGCCATCACCATCACCACCACCAGCATCACCACCACCACTGTCACCACCACCACCACCGCCACCAACCATCACCACCACCATCACAACCACCGTCACCACCACCATCACCACCACCACCATCACTACCACCACTACCACGACCACCACCCCCACCTCCACCACCACCACCGCCACCACCACCACCACCGTCACCCACCACCACCCCCACCACCACCACCACCACCACCCCCATCACCACCACCCCCACCACCACCACCTCTCCTCACCGATGCGCCTCACGTCGTACCACCACCACCGTCACCACCACTACCATCACCACCACCACCACACCACCACCACCACCACCCCCACCACCACCACCCCCACCACCCCCACCACCACCCCCATCACCACCACCACCACCACCACCTCTCCTCACCGATGCGCCTCACGTCGTACCACCCCCCCTGGTCCATGTTCTGCCGCAGCAGCTCGAGGGGCGGCTGGGCCCCGTAGGCGTCGGGCGCCGCCAAGTTCACGTCCTCCACGCAGAGCGCCAGCCGCTTGCCCAGCGCAGGGCCAAACACCCCCTTGCGCCTGGGGGGGAGGGGGGGGGAGAGGGGGAGTGTGGTAGTGTGGTGGTGGTGGTAGTGTGGTGGTGGTGGTGGTGTAGTGTGGTGGTGGTGGTAGTAGTGGTGGTAATGTGGTGGTGGTAGTGTGGTGGTGGTGGTGGTAGTGTGGTGGTGGTGGTAGTGTGGTAGTGTGGTGGTGGTGGTGTGGTGGTGGTAGTGTAGTGGTAGTGTGGTGGTGTGGTGGTGGTGGTGGTAGTGTGGTGGTGGTGGTGGTAGTGACTCACCGTTTGTCTGCCTTGCTATCCACAAACTCCTGAGTCTGTGCCGCGGTGGTGGTGGTGGTGGTGGTAGTGTGGTAGTGTGGTGGTGGTAGTGTGGTGGTGGTGGTGGTGGTAGTGGTGGTTGCGGTAGTGACGACTCACCGTTTGTCCGTCTTGCTGTCCACAAACTCCTGAGTCTGTGCTGCGGTGGTGGTGGTGTAGTGTGGTGGTGGTGGTAGTGTGGTGGTGGTGTGGTGGTGGTGGTAGTGTGGTGGTGGTAGTGTGGTGGTAGTAGTGTGGTGGTGGTGGTAGTGTGGTGGTGGTAGTGTGGTGGTAGTGGTGGTGGTAGTGGTGGTGTGGGTAGTGTGGTAGTAGTGGTGGTAGAGACGTCTCACCGTTTGTCCGTCTTGCTGTCCACAAACTCCAGAGTCTGTGCCGCTGTGGTGGTGGTGGTAGTGGTAGTGGTGGTAGTGTGGTAGTGGTGGTGATGGTGGTGACGACCCACCGTTTGTCCGTCTTGCTATCCACAAACTCCTGAGTCTGTGCCGCTGTGGTGGTGTAGTGGTGGTGGTTGGTGGTAGTGTAGTGGTGGTGGTGGTGGTAGTGTGGTAGTGGTGGTAGTAGTGGTGGTAACTCACCGTTTGTCTGTCTTGCTATCCACAAACTCCTGAGTCTGTGCCGCTGTGGTGCGCGCCGAAAAGCTGAGGAAGTGGGTGACGAACGCCGGCGGCATCCCGCCAAGAAGCAGCGACGACAGCGTCAGGGACTTGCCGGTCCCAGTGGGGCCCACACAGAGTACCTGGTAGAGATACACAGAGATACATAGACACCCATAGAGACACATAGAGATACATAGAGACTCATAGAGATACATAGAGACACATAGAGATACATAGAGACTCATAGAGATACATAGAGATACATAGAGATACGTACAGTGAGGAAAAAAAGTATTTGATCCCCTGCTGATTTTGTACGTTCGCCCACTGACAAAGAAATGATCAGTCTATAACTTTAATGGTAGGTTTATTTGAACAGTGAGAGACAGAATAACAACAACAAAATCCAGAAAAACGCATGTCAAAAATGTTATAAATTGATTTGCATTTTAATGAGAAAAATAAGTATTTGACCCCCTTCCAATCAGAAAGATTTCTGGCTCCCAGGAGCACACTCTTAAAGGGAGTGCTCCTAATCTCAGCTTGTTACCTGTATAAAAGACACCTGTTCACATAAGCAATCAATCAATCAGATTCCAAACTCTCCACCATGGCCAAGACCAAAGAGCTCTCCAAGGATGTCAGGGACAAGATTGTAGACCTACACAAGGCTGGAATGGGCTACAAGACCATCGCCAAGCAGCTTGGTGAGAAGGTGAAAACAGTTGGTGCGATTATTCGCAAATTGAAGAAACACAAAAGAACTGTCAATCTCCCTCGGCCTGGGGCTCCATGCAAGATCTCACCTCGTGGAGTTGCAATGATCATGAGAACGGTGAGGAATCAGCCCAGAACTACACGGGAAGATATGTCAATGATCTCAAGGCAGCTGGGACCATAGTCACCAAGAAAACAGTTGGTAACACACTACGCCGTGAAGGACTGAAATCCTGCAGCGCCCACAAGGTCCCCCTGCTCAAGAAAGCACATATACATGCCCGTCCTGAAGTTTCCCAATGAACATCTGAATGATTCAGAGGACAACTGGGTGAAAGTGTTGTGGTCAGATGAGACCAAAATGGAGCTCTTTGGCATCAACTCAACTCGCCGTGTTTGGAGGAGGAGGAATGCTGCCTATGACCCCGAGAACACCATCCCCACCGTCAAACATGGAGGTGGAAACATTATGCTTTGGGGGTGTTTTTCTGCTAAGGGGACAGGACAACTTCACCGCATCAAAGGGACGATGGACGGGGCCATGTACCGTCAAATCTTGGGTCAGAACCTCCTTCCCTCAGCCAGGGCATTGAAAATGGGTCGTGGATGGGTATTCCAGCATGACAATGACCCAAAACACACGGCCAAGGCAACAAAGGAGTGGCTCAAGAATAAGCACATTAAGGTCCTGGAGTGGCCTAGCCAGTCTCCAGACCTTAATCCCATAGAAAATCTGTGGAGGGAGCTGAAGGTTAGAGTTGCCAAACGTCAGCCTCGAAACCTTAATGACTTGGAGAAGATCTGCAAAGAGGAGTGGGACAAAATCCCTCCTGAGATGTGTGCAAACCTGGTGGCCAACTATAAGAAACGTCTGACCTCTGTGATTGCCAACAAGGGTTTTGCCACCAAGTACTAAGTCATGTTTTGCAGAGGGGTCAAATACTTATTTCCCTCATTAAAATGCAAATCAATTTATAACATTTTTGACATGCGTTTTTCTGATTTTTTGTTGTTGTTATTCTGTCTCTCACTGTTCAAATAAACCTACCATTAAAATTATAGACTGATCATTTCTTTGTCAGTGGGCGAACGTACAAAATCAGCAGGGGATCAAATAATTTTTTCCCTCACTGTACATACATAGAGACTCATAGAGACACATAGAGATACATAGAGACACATAGAGATACATAGAGACACATAGAGTGCGTGAGTGATGAGTGAGTGAGTGTGTGAGTGAGTGGGTGAGTGATGAGTGTGTGGTGAGTGAGTGAGTGTGTGAGTGGTGAGTGGGTGAGTGAGTGAGTGGGTGAGTGTGTGTGGTGAGTGGGTGAGTGAGTGAGTGTGTGAGTGAGTGGGTGAGTGATGAGTGGGTGAGTGATGAGTGAGTGAGTGAGTGCGTGAGTGGGTGAGTGTGTGAGTGATGTGTGTGAGTGAGTGATTGATGTGTGAGTGAGTGATGAGTGGGTGAGTGGGTGAGTGGTGAGTGAGTGTGTGAGTGAGTGACTGCGTGAGTGAGTGTTTGAGTGAGTGGGTGGGTGAGTGTGTGTGGTGAGTGGTGAGCTACTCACCGGCTTGTGATTAGTGAGCAGCAGGTGAATGAGGTGAGTCATCCTCAGCGTGTCCATCGTGGGCACCACGATGTCAGTGAAGGGGGTGCCGGGAGCCACCGTGAACTCCGCCACCCCCACCATCCATCCCACCCATCGCACCTGCACGCACACAGCCACAGGCAAAGGTCCCCCAGGTAGCCTCCAGCAGGACTGGTGGGGCAAGTGATGTTGGTAGCAGCAGCAGAGGTACAAAGACAACGATACCCCAGGTAGCCTCTAACAGGAATGGTGGGGCAAGTGCTGTTGGTAACAGCAGCAGAGATACAAAGACAAAGGTCCCCCAGATAGCCTCCAACAGGAATGGTGGGGAAAGTGCTGTTGGTAACAGCAGCAGAGATACAAAGACAATGATACCCCAGGTAGCCTCTAACAGGAATGATGGGGCAAGTGCTGTTGGTAACAGCAGCAGAGATACAAAGACAAATGTCCCCTGGGTAGCCTCCAGCAGGGATGTAGGGGCAAGTGCTGTTAGTAGTGAGCAGCAGAGATACAAAGACAAAGGTCCCCCAGGTAGCCTCTAACAGGAATGGTGGGGCAAGTGCTGTTGGTAACAGCAGCAGAGATACAAAGACAAAGGTCCCCCAGATAGCCTCCAACAGGAATGGTGGGGCAAGTGCTGTTGGTAACAGCAGCAGAGATACAAAGACAACGATACCCCAGGTAGCCTCTAACAGGAATGATGGGGCAAGTGCTGTTGGTAACAGCAGCAGAAATACAAAGACAAAGGTCCCCTGGGTAGCCTCCAGCAGGGATGTAGGGGCAAGTGCTGTTAGTAGTGAGCAGCAGAGATACAAAGACAAAGGTCCCCTGGGTAGCCTCCAGCAGGGATGTAGGGGCAAGTGCTGTTAGTAGTGAGCAGCAGAGATACAAAGACAAAGGTCCCCCAGGTAGCCTCCATCAGGTATGCAGGGGCAAGTGCTGTTGGTAACAACAGCAGAGATACAAAGACAAAGGTCCCCCAGGTAGCCTCCAACAGGGATGGTGGGGCAAGTGCTGTTAGTAGCAGCAGCAGAGATACAAAGACAAAGGTCCCCCAGGTATCCTCCAGCAGGGATGTAGGGGCAAGTGCTGTTAGTAGCAGCAGCAGAGACACAAAGACAAAGGTCCCCTGGGTAGCCTCCAGCAGGGCTGTCAGCAGCGAGCAGCAGCCTCGTTTTTTTTTAGGCTGAGCGGACCTAGGGGCGTCCCCACCTGATGACGCGACGCCTCCAGCCTTTCCACCCCCCCCTCCCCCTCCTCCTCATCCCGGCCGCCGCTGCTGCTGAAACCACCGTCATCAAGACGATAGTCGTAGACCAGCCCCTCGTCCGGGAACGGGAGACACAGCTGAGAGACACGGGGAGACACGGTGAGACACAGGGAGACACGGTAGTCGTAGACCAGCCCCTCGTCCGGGAAGGGGAGAAGCAGCTGAGAGACACGGGGAGAGAGACACGGTGAGAGAGACACGGTGAGACACGGTGAGACACACGGAGAGAGACACGGTGAGACATGGTGAGACACGGTGAGAGAGACACGGTGAGAGAGACATGGTGAGGGAGACACGGTGAGACACGGTAGTCGTAGACAAGCCCCTCGTCCGGGAAGGGGAGACACAGCTGAGAGACACGGGGAGAGACACGGGGAGACACGGTGAGACACGGGGAGAGAGACACGGGGAGAGACACGGGGAGAGAGACACGGTGAGACATGGGGAGAGACACGGGGAGAGAGACACGGGGAGAGAGACATGGGGAGAGACACACGGTGAGACACGGGGAGAGACACGGGGAGAGACACCGAGACATGGTGAGAGAGACACGGTGAGACACGGTGAGACACGGTGAGAGGGACACGGTGAGACACGGTGAGACACGGTAGTCGTAGACCAGCCCCTCGTCCGGGAACGGGAGAAGCAGCTGAGAGACATGGGGAGAGAGACACGGGGATAAACGGGGAGACACGGGGAGACACGCGGAGAGACACGGTGAGACACGGGGAGAGAGACACGGTGAGACATGGGGAGAGAGACATGGTGAGACACGGGGAGAAAGACACGGTGAGACACGGTGAGACACGGGGAGAGAGACACGGTGAGACACGGGGAGAGAGACACGGTGAGACACGGTGAGACACGGGGAGAGAGACACGGTGAGACACGGGGAGAGAGACACGGGGAGAGAGACACGGTGAGACATGGGGAGAGACACGGGGAGAGAGACACGGGGAGAGACACGGGGAGAGACACGGGGAGAGAGACACGGTGAGACACGGGGAGAGACACCGAGACACGGTGAGAGAGACACGGTGAGACACGGGGAGAGACACGGTGAGACACGGGGAGAGACACGGTGAGACACGGGGAGAGAGACACGGTGAGACACGGTGAGACACGGTGAGACACAGAGAGAGAGACACAGAGACACGGGGAGACACGGTGAGACACAGGGAGAGAGACACAGAGACACGGTAGTCGTAGACCAGCCCCTCGTCCGGGAAGGGGAGAAGCAGCTGAGAGACACGGGGAGAGAGACACGGTGAGAGAGACATGGTGAGACACGGTGAGACACGCGGAGAGAGACACGGTGAGACACGGTGAGAGAGACACGGTGAGAGAGACACGGGGAGAGAGACACGGTGAGGGAGACACGGTGGTCGTAGACCAGCCCCTCGTCCGGGAAGGGGAGACGCAGCTGTGAGACACGGGGAGAGACACGGGGAGACACGGTGAGACACGGGGAGACACGGGGAGAGAGACACGGGGAGAGACACGGGGAGAGACACAGAGACACGGAGAGACACGGTGAGACACGAGGAGAGAGACTCGGGGAGAGAGACACGGGGAGAGAGACACGGTGAGACACGGTAGTTGTAGACCAGCCCCTCATCCGGGGACAGGAGATGCAGCTGTAAGACACGGCGAGAGAGACACGGGGAGAGAGACACGGTGAAACACGGTGAGAGAGACATGAGCGAGAGACACAGGCACGGTGGAGACATGGCAGATGATACATGGCAGATCAGACACAGACAAGACATGTGAGATGAGGGGGGAGACACGGTGAGACAGACATGGGGGAGAGACACGGGGAGAGAGACACTGAGGGGGGAGACACGGTGAGACATGGGGAGAGACACGGGGAGACACGGGGAGAGACACGGGGAGGGAGACGTAGTGAGAGACACGGTGAGACAGACATGGGGGAGAGACACGGCGAGAGAGACACGGAGGGGGGAGACACGGTGAGACACGGGGAGAGACACGGTGAGACAGACACGGGGACAGAGACACGGGGAGAGACACGGAGAGAGACACGGAGAGAGACACGGTGAGAGACACCGAGGGGAGAGACACAGGGAGACACAGTGAGAGACACGGTGAGACAGACATGGGGGAGAGACACGGTGAGAGACACGGTGAGAGACACCGAGGGGAGAGACACGGTGAGAGACACGGACGAACTAGCCGTGAGCACCTCCTCCGCGGCCATCTTGTCCCGGAGCCAGCGGCTGAACCGCGGCCGCGATGCGGCGTCGCAGCTGCCCCCGACGCTCCACACCAACGCAAACACGGCCCACGCCTCCAGCAGACGCGGCGCCACCACCACCACCGCCGCATCATCCTCCTGCTGCTGCTGGCGCTGGGGCTGCTGGGCACGCCGGGCGGTGCCGACGCCACCGCCTCCACCGCCTCCGCCGGCAGCAACCTGTGAGAGGAGAGATCACGAACCGACGCGGCGTCGAGACGGCCGTGCTACGCCGTGGCACTGTACATGGCCGCACTGTACAACGCCGCCATACTGTACAACAGCGACAATGTACAACATCGCAACACTTGTACATTACCACACTGTACAACATTGCAACACTGTATGACATCGCAACACTGTACAACATGGCTACACTGTACACCATTCCAGCACTGTACATCATCGGCAAACTCTATAACAGCGACAATGTACAACGTCACAACACCTGTACATTACCACACTGTACAACAGGACAAAACTGTACAACATCCCCACACTGCAACATCGCAAAACTGTACGACATCGCAACACTGTACGACATGGCTACACTGTACACCATTCCAGCACTGTACATCATCGCCATGCTGTATAACATGGCACTGTACAACATGGCCACACTGTACAACGCGGCCACACTGTACATCACGCCCACACTGTACAACGTGGCCACACTGTATACCATCACAACACTGTACAACATCGCCACTGCAGAACATGCTCACACTGTACATCACCACCACACTGTACAACATAGTCACACTGTACAGTGAGTTAATGGGTGAGTGAGTGGGTTAGTGATGAGATTAATGAGTGGGTCAGTGAATGAGTGGGTGAGTGAGTGGGTGAGTGAGTGAGTGGGTAGGTGAGTGGGTGAGTGAGTGGGTGAGTCGTTGAGTGGGTGGGTGAGTGAGTGGGTGGGTGGGTGAGTGGGTGGGTGAGTGAGTGGGTGAGTGGGTGAGTGAATGGGTGAGTGAGTGGGTGAGTGGGTGGCTGAGTAAGTGAGTGGGTGAGTGGGTGAGTGAATGAATGAGTGGGTGAGTGAATGAATGAGTGGGTGAGTGAGTGAATGGGTGAGTGAGTGAGTGGTTGAGTGGGTGAGTGGGTGAGTGAGTGGGTGAGTGGGTGAGTGGGTGGGTAAGTGAGTGAGTGGGGGAGTGGGTGGGTGGGTGGGTGAGTGAGTGAGTGGGTCAATGAGTGAGTGAGTGGGTGAGTGAGTGACCTGCAGGGGCTGCAGGAAACAGTCCAGGATGCGAAGGAATCCGGCCACCAGATTCACGTCCACAGAGGCCACCGGCTCCACCGCACTGGCACGCACCCAGCGCACCGCGTCCTGTACACAGCACACACAGTACACAGACACAGTACACACACAGAACACACACAGTACACACACAGTACACACACAGTAGTGTATAATAGTGTAGGACTCGTACTGACGCGACAGCTTCTTTGTCTTCTCGGTTCTTTATTAACGCGTATAATTCACAACTCCCCATCAACATCACTCAATGTCCCTCCGTTCTCTCCAACTCACAACTCCCCATCAACATCACTCAATGTCCCTCCATTCTCTCCAACGCACAGCTCCCCATCGACATCACTTACTATACTCTCTTGTCTACTGCTACCGTATACTATACTCTCTTGTCTACTGCTACCGTATATTATACTCTCTTGTCTACTGCTACCGTATACTATACTCTCTTGTCTACTGCTACCGTATACTATACTCTCTTGTCTGCTGCTACCGTATACTATACTCTCTTGTCTACTGCTACCGTATACTATACTCTCTTGTCTACTGCTACCGTATACTATACTCTCTTGTCTACTGCTATCGTATACTATACTCTCTTGTCTACTGCTACCGTACTACACTCTCTTGTCTACTGCTACCGTACTATACTCTCTTGTCTACTGCTACCGTATACTATACTCTCTTGTCTACTGCTACCGTACTATACTCTCTTGTCTACTGCTATCGTATACTATACACTCTTGTCTACTGCTACCGTATACTATACTCTCTTGTCTACTGCTACCGTACTATACTCTCTTGTCCACTGCTACCGTACTATACTCTCTTGTCTACTTCTATCGTATACTATACTCTCTTGTCTACTGCTACCGTATACTATACTCTCTTGTCTACTGCTACCGTATACTATACTCTCTTGTCTACTGCTACTGTACTATACTCTCTTGTCCACTGCTACCGTATTATACTGTCTTGTCTACTGCTCCGTCTCTTCCTCTATCTGACTCTTGTCCCAGGCACCAACCAACTCCAACTCCGACTCCAACACCAACTCCCATTTCTCCCCACGCTCTTTGCCTTTATCCCCGAACCAATTTGCCCCAATCAATTAATCAGAATCATCCCCCGCTTTGCTACTCGCCCCCAGCCCTCAGCGTCACGTGATGTTGTTGTTGTAGACACCGCGTCGCTCATCTCAGACACTCACACCTCTCGACCAATCACCGGCCTGCATCCTCAGTTACCCCAAACACCTGCGGCCTCCCCTAATTACCTCACCCCCTTAATTGGCGCAATGACAACAGTATGACGCCCCGCTCCCCGTGTCCCCGTTTGCCCTCACTGTCCTCACTGTCCTCACTGTCCTCACTGCCCTCACTGTCCTCACTGTCCGCCGCATGTCCGTATCATAACCCAACGCGTGACGCGTGTTTTCTCAAGTATAGTGTAGTGTATAGTGTAGTGTATAGTGTAGTGTATAGTGTAGTGTATAGTGTAGTGTATAGTGTAGTGTATAGTAGTGTATAGTGTAGTGTATAGTGTAGTGTATAGTGTAGTGTATAGTGTATAGTGTAGTGTATAGTGTAGTGTATAGTGTAGTGTATAGTGTATAATGTAGTGTATAGTGTAGTGTATAGTGTAGTGTATAGTAGTGTATAGTGTAGTGTATAGTGTAGTGTATAGTGTAGTGTATAGTGTATCGCATCTGTACCGGCAGTAGGCGCTGGATGAGGGATCGCAGCGCCGGCACGAGTGCGCTGGCCGGCGCGGCGAGCCTGCCCAGCCAGGCCTCGGTGAGGGTGGTGAGGGTGAGGGTCAGGGCACCCAGGTAGACCATCCCGCAGCGCGACACCGTCGCCGGGGACGCCACGGCCAGGTCCTGCACCTCGAACACCATCGTCTGGGACTGGGGGGGGGGGGGTAGTGGTGGTGGGGGGCAGAGAGAGAGAATATCACAGAGGCGAACCTCCCCCCCCCGCCTCTCCCCCCGCCTCTCCCCCCCCCCACCTCTCCCCCCCCCGCCTCTCCCCCCCCCCCCGCCTCTCCCCCCCCCCCTCTCCCCCCCCGCCTCTCCCCCCCCTCTCCCCCCCCTCTCCCCCCCACCCCTCCCCCCCCTCTCACCTCGGTGAGTTTGATGATCTCCCCCGAGCTGAGGCAGAGCTTCTTGTTGTCGTCCAGCACCGTGTTCATGTTCTCTATCCACACGGCGTCCACGGGGCCATCCAGCACGTACCAGAACCGCCCGGCACCACCACCACCACCACCGCCACCACCACCACCGCCACCACCACCACCACTACCTCCACCACCACCCGCGCCAGCCACGGCGGCCACACCGGCACGGATCAGCGAGGACAGAATGCCGTCCGTCCTGCATGGAGCAGCAGCAGGAGGAAGGGGAAGAATCACAGCGGTGGCGTTCACTCACTCAGTCGCTCACTCAGTCACTCAGTCAGTCAGTCAGTCACTCAGTCACTCACTCAGTCACTCAGTCACTCACTCACTCAGTCACTCACTCAGTTAGTCGCTCAGTCAGTCACTCACTCAGTCAGTCACTCAGTCAGTCACTCACACGCTCACTCAGTCACTCACTCAGTCACTCAGTCAGTCACTCACTCAATCACTCACTCAGTCACTCAGTCACTCACACGCTCACTCAGTCGCTCATTCAGTCACTCAGTCAGTCACTCACTCACTCAGTCACTCACACGCTCACTCAGTCACTCAGTCAGTCACTCAGTCACTCACTCAGTCACTCACTCAGTCAGTCGCTCACTCACTCACCCACTTACTCATCCACTCATTCACTCACTCGCCAAGTCGCTCACTCGCTCAGTCACTGACCTACTCACTCACCCACCCACTCACTCACTCAGTCGCTCACCCGCTCACTCAGTCACTCACTCACTCACTCACTCAGTCGCTCAGTGACTCACTCACTCGCTCGCTCACTCACTCACTCAGTGAATCGCTCACTCACTCACTCACTCGCTCAATCACCCACTCACTCACCCACTCGCTCACTCGCTGACTCACTAACTCAATCACCCACTCACCCACCCAATCACTCACTCACCCACCCACTCACTCACCCACCCACTCACTCACTCACCCACTCACTCACTCACCCGCCCGCCCACCCACTCACCACTCGTGAGTGAGCAGGTCAAACTCCCCGTACAGCTGCCCCATGCTGATGGACTTGGGGTTCATCACGTGCACCGTGACCCCCTCGTAGCGGCCGCCACTCGGCGCCTGCTGCCCCCGCAGGGACGTGAGGGCCTCCGCCAGCACCCGGTAGCACTGCACACAGACAAAGGTGGCCCAGGTAGCCTCCAGCAGGGCAGCAGGGGCAAGTGCCCGTGGCAGTACCAGAGATGCACAGACAAAGGTGGCCCAGGTAGCCTCCAGCAGGGCAGCAGGGGCAAGTGCCCGTGGCAGTACCAGAGATGCACGGACAAAGGTGGCCCAGGTAGCCGCCAGCAGGGCAGCAGGGGCAAGTGCCCGTGGCAGTACCAGAGATGCACAGACAAAGGTGGCCCAGGTAGCCTCCAGCAGGGCAGCAGGGGCAAGTGCCCTTGGCAGTACCAGAGATGCACAGACAAAGATGGCCCAGGTAGCATCCAGCAAGGCAGCAGGGGCAAGTGCCCTTGGCAGTACCAGAGATGCACAGACAAAGGTGGCCCAGGTAGCCTCCAGCAAGGCAGCAGGGGCAAGTGCCATTGGCAGTACCAGAGATGCACAGACAAAGGTTGCCCAAGTAGCCTCCAGCAAGGCAGCAGGGGCAAGTGCCATTGGCAGTACCAGAGATGCACAGACAAAGGTTGCCCAAATAGCCTCCAGCAGGGCAGCAGGGGCAAGTGCCATTGGCAGTACCAGAGATGCACAGACAAAGGTGGCCCAGGTAACCTCAAGCAAGGCAACAGGGGCAAGTGCCCTTGGAAGTACCAGAGATGCACAGACAAAGGTGGCCCAGGTAGCCTCACGCAGGGCAGCAGGGGCAAGTGCCATTGGCAGTACCAGAGATGCACAGACAAAGGTGGCCCAGGTAGCCTCCAGCAGGGCAGCAGGGGCAAGTGCCCTTGGCAGTACCAGAGGAGGAGGTAGAGGAGGAGGTAGAGGAGGTGGATGAGGTAGAGGTAAAGGTGATAGAGGTAAAGGTGGAGGAGGAGGAGGATAGCCTACTTGGGTCTTGCCGGCCCCGGTGACTCCCACCAGCATGAGTCCGTGCCGCACCAGCGTCGTGTCGTGCAGCTGGCCGCACTTCCTGATGAAGCCTGCGGGGTGACACGGCGTGAGTCGACCACTGCAGTGAGTCCACCACCACCACTCTAGTGAGTCCACAACCACTCCAGTGAGTCCACCACCACTCTAGTGAGTGTGTTTTGGGTCATTGTCATGTTGGAATACCCATCCACGACCCATTTTCAATGCCCTGGCTGAGGGAAGGAGGTTCTCACCCAAGATTTGACGGTACATGGCCCCGTCCATTGTCCCTTTGATGCGGTGAAGTTGTCCTGTCCCCTTAGCAGAAAAACACCCCCAAAGCATAATGTTTCCACCTCCATGTTTGAAGGTGGGGATGGTGTTCTTGGGGTCATAGGCAGCATTCCTCCTCCTCCAAACACGGCGAGTTGAGTTGATGCCAAAGAACTCCATTTTGGTCTCATCTGACCACAACACTTTCACCCAGTTGTCCTCTGAATCATTCAGATGTTCATTGGCAAACTTCAGACGGGCATGTATATGTGCTTTGTTGGGCAGGTGGACCTTGCGGGCGCTGCAGGATGTCAGTCCTTCACGGCGTAGTGTGTTACCAACTGTTTTCTTGGTGACTATGGTCCCAGCTGCCTTGAGATCATTGACATATCTTCCCGTGTAGTTCTGGGCTGATTCCTCACCGTTCTCATGATCATTGCAACTCCACGAGGTGAGATCTTGCATGGAGCCCCAGGCCGAGGGAGATTGACAGTTATTTTGTGTTTCTTCCATTTGCGAATAATCGCACCAACTGTTGTCACCTACTCACCAAGCTGCTTGGCGATGGTCTTGTAGCCCATTCCAGACTTGTGCAGGTCTACAATCTTGTCCCTGACATCCTTGGAGAGCTCTTTGGTCTTGGCCATGGTGGAGAGTTTGGAATCTGATTGATTGATTGCTTCTGTGAACAGGTGTCTTTTATTCAGGTAACAAGCTGAGATTAGGAGCACTCCCTTTAAGAGTGTGCTCCTAATCTCAGCTCGTTACCTGTATAAAAGACACCTGGGAGCCAGAAATCTTTCTGATTGAGAGGGGGTCAAATACTTATTTCCCTCAATAAAATGCAAATCAATTTATAACATTTTTGACATGCGTTTTTCTGGATTTTTTTGTTATTCTATCTCTCACTGTTCAAATAAACCTACCATTAAAGTTATAGACTGATCATTTCTTTGTCAGTGGGCAAACGTACAAAATCAGCAGGGGATCAAATACTTATTTTCCCTCACTGTATAATAGTGTATAGTGTAGTGTAAAGCAGTGTATATTGGAGTGTATAGTAGTGTATAGTGTTGTGAATAATAGTGTATAGTGTAGTGTATAGTGTAGTGTATCGTGTAGTGTATAGTAGTGTATAGTGTAGTGTATAGTGTAGTGTATAGTGTAGTGTATAGTGTAGTGTATAGTAGTGTATAGTAGTGTATATTAGTGTATAGTGTAGTGTATAGTGTAGTGTATAGTGTAGTGTATAGTGAAGTGTATAGTAGTGTAGTGTATAGTAGTGTATAGTGTAGTGTATAGTGTAGTGTAATTAAGCTTGTGCCGGAGGCCACGGGGGGACAGGCATCTATAACGTCTCCTGGCCAAACCCCATTTGGCGGAGCCAGGAGATTGAATCTTTACCCTCGGGGCTCCTCCAGAAACAACAAAAAGCCACTACGGATGGCCACGTGGAATGTTCGAACGCTCACTGCAGAGGAGAGGCTGCCACTCCTCTGTCGGGAGCTGGATCGGTACCCGCCTGGATCTCTGTGGTATTCAGGAGGTCCGGTGGACCGGCTCTGGCTCCTGCCACCATGAGAGGTGGACAGTCCTCTACTCGGGGCAGGAGACCTTACTAGTTGGCTGTGTCGGGTGGTGGCAGGTTTTAACGACACATTTATATATTTGCGCGATCTCCTGCCCATGCCCCCACTCACACCACCACCCACCCCCACCACCCACACCACCACCTCCATGACCCCCCACCACCACCACCATGACCCCCACCACCCCCACCACCATGACCACCACCACCCCCACCACCCCCCCACGACCACCCCCACCACCACCACCATGACCCCCACCGCCACCACCGCCCCCACCACCCCCTCCCCCACCACCCCCACCACCACCTCCAACCCCCCCACCTCCAACCCCACCACCCCCACCACCCCCCACCCCCCCACCACCCCCCACCCCCCCACCCCCCACCACCCCCCACCCCCACCCCCACCACCCCCCTACCCACCACCACCACCCCCCTACCCACCACCACCCCCCCCACCCCACCACCACCCCCCCTACCCACCACCACCACCCCCCCACCCCCACCCCCCCCACCCCCACCACCCCCCTACCCACAAACACCACCCCCCTACCCCCACCACCACCCCCCCCCCTACCCACCACCCCCCTACCCACCCCCCCACCCCCCCCACCCCCACCACCCCCCCCTACCCACCACCACCACCCCCCCACCCCCACTACCCCCCTAACCCACCACCACCACCCCCCTACCCACCACCACCCCCCTACCCACCACCACCACCCCCCTACCCACCACAACCCCCCACCCCCCCCACCCCCCACCACCCCCCTACCCCCCCACCCCCGACCCCCCCACCCCCCCACCGCCTCTTACCGTCTTCATCCCGGAGGCCTCTGGAGAGGCAGGCGACCCTCAAGGCGCCTTCCAGCGCGTCGTGGGACGCGGGGGAGGGGCCGGGGGCGGGGCCGGGGGAGGGGTAGGGGCCGGGGGAGGGGGAGGGGGCAGGGGGATGGGGCGGGGGAGGGGGCGGGGGGGGTCGTGACCCCGGCGCGTGCGGGGGAACAGGTCGGCCACGATGCCCTCGAACAGGGCGAGGTCCTCCTCCAGGAACTTGGGCACGTTGGCGTCACGCAGCGCACGCAGGCAGAGCAGCTCCTGGGGGGGGGGGGTGGGGGTGGGTGGGGGGTGAGGGTGGTGGGTGGGTGAGTGAGGGTGGGGTGGTGGGTGAGGGTGGGGGGGTTGGGGGGGGTGGGGTGGGGGTGGGGGGAGGTGGGGGGTGGGTGGGGTTGGTGGTGGTGGGTGGGGTGGGGTGAGGTGGGGTGAGGGTGGGGTGGGGTGGTGGGGGGTGAGGGGGGGTGGGGGATGGGGTGGGTGAGGGTGGGGTGGTGGGTGGGGGTGGGTGAGGGTGGGGTGGGGTGGTGGGTGGGTGGGGTGGGTGGGGTGGGTTGGTGGGTGAGGGGTGGGTGAGGGGTGGGTGAGGGGTGGGTGAGTGGGGGTGGGATGGGTGAGGGGTGGGGTGGGATGGGTGAGGGGTGGGGGGGTGGGTGAGGGTGGGGTGGGGTGGTTGGTGGGTGAGGGTGGGGTGGGGTGGGGGACGGTGGGTGGGTGGGTGAAGGTGGGGGGTGGGTGGGTTAGGGTGGGGTGGGTGAGGGTGGGGGGTGGTGGGTGGGTGGGTGGTGAGGGTGGGGTGGGTGAGGGTGGGGTGGGGGGTGGGGGGTGGGTGGGTGATGGGTGGGGTGGGGGGTGGGTGAGGGTGGGGTGGGGGTGGGGGGTGGTGGGTGAGGGTGGGGTGGGGTGAGGGTGGTGGGTGTGGGGTGGGTGGGTGAGGGTGGGGTGGGGTGGTGGGTGGGGGGTGGGTGGGGTGGGTGGGGTCGGTGGGGTCGGTTGGTGGGGTGGTGGGTGAGGGGTGGGTGAGGGGTGGGTCAGTGGGGGTGGGATGGGTGAGGGGTGGGGGGGGGTGGGTGAGGGTGGGGTGGGGTGGTTGGTGGGTGAGGGTAGGGTGGGGTGGGGGACGGTGGGTGGGTGGGTGAAGGTGGGGGGTGGGTGGGTTAGGGTGGGGTGGGTGAGGGTGGGGGGTGGTGGGTGGGTGAGGGTGGGTGGGGGTGAGGGTGGTTGGGTGAGGGTGGGGTGGTGGGTGGTGGGTGGGGGGTGGGTGGGGGTGGGTGGGGTGGGTTGGTGGGTGGTGGGTGAGGGGTGGGTGAGGGGTGGGTGAGTGGGGAGTGGGATGGGTGAGGGGTGGGGGGGGTGAGGGTGGGGTGGGGTGGTTGGTGGGTGAGGGTGGGGTGGGGGTGGGGGACGGTGGGTGGGTGGGTGAAGGTGGGGGGTGGGTGGGTTAGGGTGGGGTGGGTGAGGGTGGGGGGTGGGTGGGTGAGGGTGGGGTGGGTGAGGGTGGGGTGGGGGTGGGGGGTGGTGTGGGGTGATGGGTGGGGTGGGGGGTGGGTGGGTGGGGTGGAAGTGGGGGGTGGGTGGGTGAGGGTGGGGTGGGGTGGGGGGTGGCGGGTGGGTTGGTGATGGGTGGGGTGGGGAGTGGGTGGGTGAGGGTGGGGTGGGGGTGGGGGTGGGTGGGTGATGGGTAGGTGGCGGGTGAGGGTGGGGTGGTGGGTGAGGGTGGGGTGGTGGGTGAGGGTGGGTGGTGGGTGAGGGTGGGGGGGGTGAGGGTGGGGGGGTGAGGGTGGGGTGGTGGGTGAGGTGGGGTGGGTGAGGGTGGGGTGGTGGGTGAGGGGGTGGGTGGGTGGGTGAGGGTGGTGGAGGTGGTGTTGGTGGATGAGGGTTGGGTGTTGGGTGGTGGGGTGGGTGAGGGTGGTGGTTGGGGTGGGTGAGGGTGGTGGGTGGTGGTGGGTGGGGGTGAGGGTGGGGTTGGTGGGTGGGTGGGTGAGGGGTGGTAGTAGTCGCAGCAGCATCCACACAGAGACACCCACACAAACAAAGACAAAGATCCCCCGTGTAGCCTGTAACAGGCTATTGGGGCAAGTTGCTGTTAGCGAGTAGCAACGAGGGGGCGGGTGGCCAGCACCACGCCCGGCCGCCTTTGTCTCCCTCGTGGCGATGCCCACACATCGCACCGGGTGCTCAGGTCAAAATAATCGTCACCGGTGTGGGCCGTGAGCGGGAATCGAAGTCGGGTTACCGGGTGCAGAGCACAGCGCGCTAACCACTACAGACAACAACAACAACCGCCATTGGCCACTAAGTGGCGGTGACGTCACCACGACGCTTGTGCCAGGCCATGTGCACCTTGAGGCCACGTGAAGTGTCGAACGTCCGCCGGCAGGAGGTCACGGAGCAGACCCAGCAGGTGCCACGGGTTGATTGACTGAGATGACCGAGATGACTGGTTTATGCACCACCTGTGCCCCCTACTGTGCCAACTTGCTGTGCTTTAGCCACCCGGCGCTCCGCTCGTTGTTGTGAGCGTCGCTCCTCTGCCCTCTGTTGTTGTTGGAGGGTGACTGTCTCCAACTGCCCAGTAGCGTCCTTCACGAGCCTCCTCCACAGAGGCCGATCTTGACACCGCTGGTACCAGTCATCGGCAAGTCCACTCAGCTGCACGTCCTCCTGTACCACATCACTCCATCTCTTCTCCAGTCCGTGCCGCGCCCATTTAGCCCCTTCGATCCGGCCGAACAAAAGCTGTTTAGGCATGCGGTAGCTGAGCATGCGGGCTACATGACCCAGCCAACGCAGCCTTGCCTGCCGGAGGAGCTCACCGATGGGACTTTGCCCAGATCTTTCAAGGATTTGTGAGCTCCTCACACAATCCAGCCTGGTTAAACCCACGATGGATCGTACGCAGGCCAGCCTAAATGGTTCAAACCGGTGAATATATTCCATTAGGGGGGTCCATGTTTCGCAGGCGTAGAGATGAGAGGGAATGACTGTGGCTGAGAAGACCTGAAACTTCGTGTGGAGTGAGAGACCAGGTAGCTTCCACACAGCGTTACGCAACCGATGAAAAAATAATGCCGCTGGACTGATTCGGAGTGAGACCTCTGCTGTCAAACCGGAGCTGGTCATGAGCACACTGCCCAGGTATGGGAAACTCTCCACTCTCTCCACAATTGCCCCATCACCAATTGGGAGTTGTGGGGTTGGAGTGTCCGATGGTACAACATACCCAGGCAGGTGATTAGTTTTGGTGAGGCTGATGGTAAGGCCCCACTTCTTAGTGGCACACTCCAGGTTCAGCAGCAGCGCCTCCAACTCCTCCTCTGAGTGAGCCGCAATTACCAGGTCGTCGGCATACATAACATGGCTGACCAATAGGGAGCCATCCCTCGACTGCACCCAGGCATCGATCAGCCTCCCATTGTATCTGTACAAGATGGAAATTCCTCTGGTATAGCTACTGAAGGCTTCACGAACTATATGGTCGAAATAGATGTTAAATAATGTTGGAGCCAGACGACATCCCTGTCGCACCCCAAGGTGTACAGGGAATGGCTCTGACTCCCGGCCACGTAGTTTTACCCGGGCCTACTCACCATCATGCAGGTCCTTAATGAGCGTGAGCAGAGGGTCAGAGACTCCGAAAGCACGAAGAACAACCCAGATCCCAGGCCTACTGATGGTAGCATAGGCCTTGACCAGGTCAATAAAGTTTAGATGTAGGTCTTGTTGGAATTCCCTACACCTCTGCTGTAGCAGACGGACAGAAAATATGGCATCTGTGCAGGACCGCCCTTTCCTGAAACCGCATGGGGGCTCCGCAAGCCTCTCCTCAGCGTGCCTAGCAAAGCGATGTTGCATAATCCTTGCCAGGACCTTTCCCGGCACACTGAGAAGTGAGATGCTATTGTAGTTGTTACAGTCTGTGCGGTCCCCCTTCTTAAAGAGGGGGACCACCAGGGCATCCTTCCAATCCTGCGGAATCCGTCCAGTGGTCCAGACTGTTGTTATGATATCATGTAGGGCAGTCTGCGCACAAATGCCACCCTCCCTCAGCATTTCGCTTGGGAGATCATCTCTGCCCGGTGCCTTTCCTGGTCTCTGGATCGCCTTCAGTACTTCCTCAATGGATGGCACCTCAGTAAGCCACTCACAGGGGGTGACTTCTTCTTCCAATATTTGAAGCACCACAGCCTCAGCAGGGTCATCCCCACTTTGTCCCATGATGGTTTCCTGGCTGAGGGATTTCCTGTCCCCCAGGACATCACATAAATGCTCAGCAAATCTGCAAACCTGTTCCTGGGGGTGGGAGATTGGATCACCGTTCTTTCCCCTAATGATGGTAATAGGTGTGGTGCTGCAGGTTACTTTTTTGATGGAGTTAAATAGGGTTTGTGATCGCGGGCCATTGAGGCAGACTCCATCTCCTCAGCAACCTGCGACCACCACCCATCCTTACAGCGCCTCACGGCTCTCCGAACCTCCGAGCGAAGGCTGCGGTAAGCCTCCTCATTCTGACGTGGGATGCTGTAGATGATTAGAGTGGGCCTGTCACTTTTTCTCAACCAGCCTGAACACCTCCTCTATCAGCCAGGGTCTCTGGGGAGGTCTGGACCAAAGCAGCCATTGCAGCTGCATGAGTCACAGTTCTAAACCTCGTCCATTTGCCCTCGACATCAGGAGGAGTGGGGGACGATGCCAACCCCAGCAATGATGAAATTCTCGCTTGCAACTTCCATCAGCTAGCTGAGACCATGCCACTATGCGTTTGAGTGGTGTCTGGGTGTACACCCACCACTGGAGTGGAAGAATGGCAGGCGCATCTTACAGATGACAAGTCGATGGTCAGAGGGCAGATCAGCTCCACGGTAGGTCCTGGTGTCAAGGACATGGGCTCACATCCGCTGGTCCGTCACTATGAAGTCCAGCAGATGTTCTTGCTTGGACCCGGCATGCATCCATGATGTTGCGTGGATGCGCTGATGCCAGAACAGCGTGTTGATAATTACAAGCCCATGGGCTGCAGAAAAATGTAGCAGCCTCCTACCGTTGTTATTGAGCTGATCTGGCCCATGCCTTACAATCACTCCAGACCAAGTGCCAGCATCATGACCAACTCGGGCATTGAAGTCACCCAACAAGATGACTCTATCCCGAGGGGCCACTTTAGCCAGCACCTGTGACAGGAGGTCATAGAAGGCATCTGACTCATCGGCTTTGCCTGCATCCCTCCACGGATGTTCGTCTTCGGTGGGGGCATAAGTAACCACGACCACCACTCCTCGCCTCCGGTTGATGGGAAGGCGAGCCCAAAGTATCCTAGGGCTTACAGCTTCCCACACCTCACCGCCACGCTCCCACGCCCCCTTCATTCTTTTGTTCAGAAGAAGAGCCACTCCCTGTTGTTTGGCAGTCTCCTGCCCCGAGTGGAGGACTGTCCACCCCTCATGGTGGCAGGAGCCAGAGCCGGTCCACTGGACCTCCTGAATACCACAGAGATCCAGGCGGTACCGGTCCAGCTCCCGACAAAGGAGTGGCAGCCTCTCCTCCGCAGTGAGCGTTTGAACATTCCAGGTGGCCACCCGCAGTGGTTTTTCGTTGTTTCTGGAGGAACCCCGAGGGTGAAAATTCTATCTCCTGGCTCTGCCAATTGGGGTTTGGCCAGGAGACGTCAAAAACAACCTCCTACCTCCTTGCAGTGCCGGATAGGCAACACTGTCGTGGACAGTGCTGTGGGGGGAGGGTCAATGCCCATTGGCCTCTCCCCTCATGGCGTCTGTGACCACCACAGTGGCTAAACGGGGGCTCTGGACGGGTGCGAGGGGCTAGTAACCCCTCCACCTTCAATGAATTACCACGAGACTACGATATAAACACACAAAGACACACACACACACATACTCCACACACGTGAACACACACAGACACACACACAGACATACTCCACACACGTGAACACACAAAGACACACACACAGACACACACCCTCACACCCACCTCGTCCATGTGTGGCTGCTCCCGTTTGAGATTGCCGGCAGTGGAGATCACCGTCTTCACGGCCCTCATGCCAAAGTCGTAGTGGTCCTAGACGCAGACGTGGCAGAGGGCAGCGGTGGTGGTTGTGGTGGTGGTGATGGTGGTGGTGGTGGTTGTGGTGGTGATGGTGGTGATGGTGATGGTGGTGATGGTGGTGGTGTTGTTGGTGGCTGTGTTGGTGATGGTGGTGGTGTTGTTGGTGGTGGTAGTGGTGATGGTGGTGTTGGTGGTGATGGTGATGTTGGTGGTGTTGGTGGTGGTGATGGTGGTGGTGTTGTTGGTGGTGGTGTTGGTGTTGTGATGGTGGTGGTGTTGTTGGTGGTGGTAGTGTTGGTGGTTGTGGTGGTGGTGGTGGTGATGGTGGTGATGGTGTTGTTGGTGATGATGGCGGTGGTGATGGTGGTTATGGTGGTGGTGGTGGTGATGATGGTGATGATGGTGTCTCCCCGCGTGTCTCCGTGTCTCCCCGTGTGTCTCCGCGTGTCTCCCCGCGTGTCTCCGTGTCTTCCCGCGTGTCTCCCCGTGTGTCTCCGTGTGTCTCTGTGTCTCCCCGTGTCTCCGCGTGTCTCCGTGTGTCTCCCCGCATCTCTCCCCGTGTGTCTCCCCGTGTCTCCCCGTGTGTCTCCCCACGTGTCTCTCTGCGTGTCTCCCCGCGTGTCTCCCCGCGTGTCTCCCCGCGTGTCTCCCCGTGTCTCCCCGTGTCTCCCCGCGTGTCTCCCCGCGTGTCTCCCCGTGTCTCTCCGTGTCCCCGTGTCTCCCCGTGTCTCCCCGCGTGTCTCCGAGTCCCCGCGTGTCTCCCCGTGTCTCTCCGAGTCCCCGCGTTTCTCCCCGAGTCTCCTCGTGTCTCTCCCCGTGTCTCCCCGTGTCTCCCCGTGTGTCTCCGAGTCTCCGTGTGTCTCTCCGAGTCTCTCCGTGTCTCCCCGTGTCTCCCCGTGGCTCCCCGTGTCTCCCCGTGTCTCCCCGTCTGTCTCCACGTGTCTCCCTGCGTGTCTCCCTGCGTGTCTCCCGGCTCGCCTGTGAGCTGAGCTGCTCCGACGCGAGCTTGAATGTGGTGGTGATCTTCTTGGCCAGCATGCCGGCGTCTCCCCGTGTCTCCCCGTCTGTCTCCCCGTGTCTCTCCCCGTGTCTCCCCGTGTCTCCGTGTCTCCCCACTCACCTGTGAGCTGAGCTGCTCCGACGCGAGCTTGAACGTGGTGGTGATCTTCTTGGCCAGCATGCCGTGTCTCCCTGTGTCTCTCCCCGTGTCTCCCCGTGTGTCTCCCCGTGTGTCTCCCCGTGTCTCTCTGAGTCTCTGTGTGTCTCCCCGTGTGTCTCCCCACGTGTCTCCCCGTGTCTCCCTGCGTGTCTCCCCGTGTCTCCGCGTGTCTCTCCAAGTCTCCGCGTGTCTCCCCACTTACCTGCGAGCTGAGCTGCTCCGACGCCAGCTTGAACGTGGTGGTGATCTTCTTGGCCAGTAGGCCGGCGTCGTCGAAGCCGAACGAGTAGAGGGAGATCCGTGCGATCATCGCATAGTCGGGCACCATCATCGCCACGGGGCGGAACAGCGCCTGGCGCACAGACAAAGGTGCCCCAGGTAGCCTTCACGAGAGCCGCGGGGGGGGGGGGGGGGCAAGTGCTCTGAGCAGTAGCGCAGACACAAAGACAAAGGTCCCCCGGGTAGCCTTTACAAGAGCCGGAGGGAGGGGCAAGTGCTCTGAAGAGTAGCGCAGACACAAAGACAAAGGTCCCCCGGGTAGCCTCAACAGGGACGTAGGAGCAAGTGCTCTTAACAGCACCAGAGATACACAGACAAAGGTCCCCTGGGTAGCCTCAACAGGGCCGTAGGGGCAAGTGTCCTTAACAGCACCAGAAACACAAAGGTCCCCTGGGTAGCCTTCAACAGGGCCGTAGGGGCAAGTGCTCTTAACAGCACCAGAGACACAAAGACAAAGGTCCCCTGGGTAGCCTTCAACAGGGCCGTAGGGGCAAGTGCTCTTAACAGCACCAGAGACACAAAGACAAAGGTTCCCTGGGTAGCCTTCAACAGGGCCGTAGGGGCAAGTGCTCTTAACAGCACCAGAAACACAAAGACAAAGGTGAACCAAGGAGCTTCAACAGGGCTGTAGGGGCAAGTGCTCTTGCACGGTCCCGATGGTTCCGACGATTCAGACCACTCTAACCACTCCGACGATTCCAACCACTACGATCCCTAAGGCGATTCCGACCACTTCGACCCCCCTTAAGGCGATTCTGATCACTCAAACCACTCCAACCACTCCAACCACTCCCACCACTCTGCGTGAGTCACTCTGTGTGAGTCACTCTGTGTGAGTCACTCTGTGTGAGTCGCTCTGTGTGAGTCGCTCTGCGTGAGTCACTCTGAGTGAGTCACTCTGCGTGAGTCTTCACCTTGAGGTTGTCGGGCAGCTCGGTGCGTCCTGCGTATCCGGGGTTCATGGTGATGAAGACGGCGCACGACGTCACCAGCGGGATCTCCACCCCCTCGAACATGAAGCGGGACACCTACGGGGGGGGAGGGGGGGGGACGCGGGGGGAGGGAGGGAAGGGGGGAGGGAGGGGGAGGGGGAGGGAGAGACGGGGTGGGAGGGAGGGTGGGAGGGAGGAGGGAGGGAGGGTGGGGTAGGGAAGAGGGAGAGAGGCAGGGAGAGGGAGGGGGAGGGAGAGAGGGAAGGATGGGGGAGAGGGGGAGACGGAGGGGAGGGAGGGAAGAGGGGAGGGGAGGGAGGGTAGGGGGGAAGGAGGGAGGGGGACACGGGGGGAGACAGAGTAGCGGGCTCTGGTATTACACAGCTACAGGCAAAGGTCCCCTAGGGTCATGCTGGGGGACATTTGTCTGTAGCTGCCGCTCTAACCCACTGCTGCAGCTACTGGCAGCACTTGCCCTGGGAGACCTTTGTCTGTAGCTGTGGCTAGTGGCTAGGAGATGTTAACTACCTCGCCTGGTCTACAGGAGGTCGTGGGTTCGATCCCGACCTCCACAATGCCTGCTGATGTATATTTGGAGTCTGCGTCTCTCTCTCTCTCCAGGCATCGTCAGGGTCGCGATCGAACCCACGACCTCCTGCACACCAGGCGAGGTAGTTAACATCTCGTCAGGGTCGGGATCGAACCCACGACCTCCTGTAGACCAGGCGAGGTAGTTAACATCTCGTCAGAGTCGGTGTCCGTGGTTGTGCTCTGACCCGCTGTTGCTGGGCCCTCTGGATGGTGGTGATCTGCTGAGCCACCACGGAGAGCACCTCCACGTCGATCCGGTTAAACTCGTCAAAGCAGGCCCAGGCGCCGGCACTGGGGCACGGAGATAACCACCACGACCACCACCACAACAACAACCATCAGTATCACCACTACCATCAGTATCACCACCAACAACCATCAGTATCACCACAACAACCAGTACCACTACCATCAGTATCACCACAACAACCATCAGTATCACCACCACCACCATCAGTATCACCACCACCATCAGTATCACCACCACCATCATCAGTATCACCACCACCACCACCAATATCACCACCACCACCAATATCACCACCACCACCATCAGTATCACCACCACCACCATCAGTATCACCACCACCACCATCAGTATCACCACCACCACCATCAGTATCACCACCACCACCAGTATCACCACCACCATCAGTATCACCACCACCACCATCAGTATCACCACCACCACCATCAGTATCACCACCACCAGTATCACCACCACCACCAATATCACCACCACCACCACCAATATCACCACCAAAATCAGTATAACCACCACCATCAGTATCACCACCATCAGTATCACCACAACAACCATCAGTATCACCACCACCACCACCACCATCAGCATCACCACCACCATCAGCATCACCACCATCAGTATCACCACCATCAGTATCACCACAACCACCATCAGTATCAACACCACCACCATCAGTATCACCACCACCACCACCAGTATCACCACCATCACCATCAGCACCACCACCATCAGTATCACCACAACCACCACCACCACCACCACCATCAGTATCACCACAACAACTATCAGTATCACCACCACCACCACCACAACAACCATCAGTATCACCACCACAACAACCATCAGTATCACCACCACCATCATCAGTATCACCACCACCACCACCAGTATCACCACCACCACAACAACCATCAGTATCACCACCACCACCATCAGTATCACCACCACCATCAGTATCACCACAACCACCATCAGTATCACCACCACCACCATCAGTATCACCACCACCATCAGTATCACCACCACCATCATCAGTATCACCACCACCACCACCAATATCACCACCACCATCAGTATCACCACCATCAGTATCACCACCACAACCATCAGTATCACCACAACCACCATCAGTATCACCACCACCACCATCAGTATCACCACCACCACCATCAGTATCACCAACACCACCATCAGTATCACCACCACCATCAGTATCACCACAACCACCATCAGTATCACCACCATCAGTATCACCACAACCACCATCAGTATCACCACCACCACCATCAGCATCACCACCATCAGCACCACCACCATCAGTATCACCACAACCACCACCACCACCACCATCAGTATCACCACAACAACTATCAGTATCACCACCACCACCACAACAACCATCAGTATCACCACCACAACAACCATCAGTATCACCACCACCATCATCAGTATCACCACCACCACCACCAGTATCACCACCACCACAACAACCATCAGTATCACCACCACCACCACCATCAGTATCACCACAACCACCATCAGTATCACCACCACCACCATCAGTATCACCACCACCATCAGTATCACCACAACCACCATCAGTATCACCACCACCACCATCAGTATCACCACCACCATCAGTATCACCACCACCATCATCAGTATCACCACCACCACCACCAATATCACCACCACCATCAGTATCACCACCATCAGTATCACCACCACAACCATCAGTATCACCACAACCACCATCAGTATCACCACCACCACCATCAGTATCACCACCACCACCATCAGTATCACCAACACCACCATCAGTATCACCACCACCATCAGTATCACCACAACCACCATCAGTATCACCACCACCACCATCAGTATCACCACCATCAGTATCACCACCACCACCATCAGTATCACCGCCACCACCATCAGTATCACCACCACCACCACCAGTATCACCACCACCACGACCACAACCACCACCAGTATCACCATCACACCACCACGCCCCCTCCTAGCCACGCCCCCTCCTAGCCACGCCCCCTCCTAGCCACGCCCCCTCCTAGCCACGCCCCCTCCTAGCCACGCCCCCTCCTAGCCACGCCCCCTCCTAGCCACGCCCCCTCCTAGCCACGCCCCCTCCTAGCCACGCCCCCTCCTAGCCACGCCCCCTCCTAGCCACGCCCCTCCTAGCCACGCCCCCTCCTAGCCACGCCCCCTCCTAGCCACGCCCCCTCCTAGCCACGCCCCCTCCTAGCCACGCCCCCTCCTAGCCACGCCCCCTCCTAGCCACGCCCCCTCCTAGCCACGCCCCTCATAGCCACGCCCCTCCTAGCCACGCCCCCTCCTAGCCACGCCCCCTCCTAGCCACGCCCCCTCATAGCCACGCCCCCTCCTAGCCACGCCCCCTCCTAGCCACGCCCCCTCCTAGCCACGCCCCCTCCTAGCCACGCCCCCTCCTAGCCACGCCCCCTCCTAGCCACGCCCCTCCTAGCCACGCCCCTCCTAGCCACGCCCCCTCCTAGCCACGCCCCCTACTAGCCACGCCCCCTCCTAGCCACGCCCCCTACTAGCCACGCCCCCTCCTAGCCACGCCCCCTACTAGCCACGCCCCCTCCTAGCCACGCCCCCCTCCTAGCCACGCCCCCTCCTAGCCACGCCCCCTCTTAGCCACGCCCTTCTTAGCCACGCCCCCTCTTAGCCACGCCCCCTCCCAGCCACGCCCCCTCCTAGCCACGCCCCTTCCTAGCCACGCCCCCTCCTAGCCACGCCCCCTCTTAGCCACGTCCCCTCTTAGCCACGCCCCCGTTTAGCCACGCCCCCTCTTAGCCACGCCCCCTCTTAGCCACGCCCCCGTTTAGCCACGCCCCCTCCTAGCCACGCCCCCTCCCAGCCACGCCCCCTCCCAGCCACGCCCCCTCCCAGCCACGCCCCCTCCTAGCCACGCCCCCTCCTAGCCACGCCCCTCCTAGCCACGCCCCCTCCTAGCCACGCCCCCTCCTAGCCACGGCCCTCCTAGCCACGCCCCTCCTAGCCACGCCCCTTCCTAGCCACGCCCCTCTTAGCCACGCCCCTCTTAGCCACGCCCCTCTTAGCCACGCCCCTCCTAGTCACGCCCCCTCCTAGCCACGCCCCCCTCCTAGCCACGCCCCTTCCTAGCCACGCCCCTCCTGGCCACGCCCCCTCCTAGCCACGCCCCTCCTAGCCCCTCCTAGCCCCTCACCTGGCCAGGCCCTTGAGCAGCTTGCCCATGGCCAGGTAGTCGAGCTGGTCGGAGCAGTTGAAGACGACCGTCTGCACGGCCAGCGCCTTGCCCAGGTCCTTGGTGGTCTCCGTCTTGCCGGTGCCCGCCGGGCCGGCCGGGGCACCGCCAAACTTGAGGTGCAGCGCCCCCGTCAGGGTCAGGTAGCACCTGGTGGTGGTGGGGGTGGTGGTGGTGGTGACGGTGGTGGTGACGGTGGTGGTGATGGTGGTGATGGTGGTGGTGGTGGTGGTGGTGACGGTGGTGGTGGTGACGGTGGTGACGGTGGTGACGGTGGTGATGGTGGTGGTGGTGGTGACGGTGGTGGTGACGGTGACGGTGATGGTGGTGGTGACGGTGGTGGTGACGGTGAAGGTGGTGACGGTGGTGGTGGTGACGGTGGTGGTGACGACGGTAGTGATGGTGGTGGTGGTGACGGTAGTGGTGATGGTGGTGGTGGTGGTGACGGTGGTGGTGGTGACGGTGATGGTGACGGTGGTGATGGTGGGGATGGCCGGGAGAGAAAGAAGTGGAGGTGAGTGTGTGTATGGGTGAGTGTATGGGTGAGTGGGTGAGTGGGTATGTGAGTTCGTGTGTGAGTGAGTGGTTGAGTGAGTGGTGGTGTGAGTAAGTGAGTGTGTGAGTGATTGGGTGTGTGAGTGAGTGAGTGAGTGCGTGAGCGGGTGGTTGAGTGAGTGGGTGAGTAAGCCGGTGAATGGGTGAGTGAGTGAGTGAGTCAGTGTGTGAGTGAGTGGGTGGGTGAGTGAGTGAGTCAGTGGGTGAGTGGGTGGATGAGTGAGTGGATGAGTGAGTGGACGGGTGAGTGAGCGGGTGAGTGAGCGGGTGAGTGAGTGAGCTGGTGAGCGAGTGGCTGAGTGGGTGAGTGAGCAGGTGAGTAGGTGGGTGAGTGAGTGGCTGAGTGGGTGAGTGTGCATGTGAGCGAGGGGCTGAGTGGGTCAGTCAGTGGGTGACTGGGTGGGTGGATGAGTGAGTGGCTGAGTACGTGAGAGTGCATGTGAGTCAGTGGGTGACTGGGTGGGTGGGTAGATGAGCGAATGGATGAGTGGCTGAGCGGGTGAGTGAGTGAGTGAGTGGCTGAGTGGGTGAGTGTGCCACCGCCCACCGTCGCTGCTCACCGATCGGTGAGCGGGGTGATGACAAGTCGCCCCGAGTTCCCCAGGTACTCGTAGCCATAGAGGAACTCAGCGTTCACGGCCCGCACAACCAGATCCTCCTGGCTCCAGTAGTACCTGGGGCACACACAGCCCAGAGACACACCCAGCCCAGAGACTCAGCCAGCCCATAGACTCACACAGCCCAGACTCACACAGCCTATAGACCCACACAGCCCACAGACCCACCCAGCCCAGAGACCCACCCAGCCCCCCTTAGCCCCTGGCTACAGGGGGCTAGGGGGCTACCTGAGTTGGCTGATCCACTCAAAGTCGTTGGTGGAGGAGACGTCCTCCCGCACCAAGGCCCCCACCACGTCCTGGGCGTGAACCTCCACCACGATGAGTGCGGAGAGCACGGCACGCTGGGAGCGAGTCAGCTCACCACGCACGAGCGCCACCAGCTCAGCCAGCTGAGGAGTGGGTGAGGGGTGAGGGTGAGACTCACCACACAGACACACAGACTCACCACACAGAGACCCACAGACTCACCACACAGAGACCCACATACTCACCACACAGAGACCCACAGACTCACCACACAAAGACACACAGACTCATCACACAGAGACCCACAGACTCACCAAACAGAGACCCATAGACTCACTACACAGAGACCCACAGACTCACCACACAGAGACCCACAGACTCACCACACAGAGACCCACATACTCACCACACAGAGACCCACAGACTCACGACACAGAGACACACAGACTCGTCACACAGAGACCCACAGACTCACCAAACAGAGACCCATAGACTCACTACACAGAGACCCGCAGACTCACCACACAGAGACCCACAGACTCACCACACAGAGACCCACAGACTCACTACACAGAGACCCACAGACTCATCACACAGAGACCCACAGACTCACCACACAGAGACCCACAGACTCACCACACAGAGACCCACAGACTCACCACACAGAGACCCACAGACTCATCACGCAGAGACCCACAGACTCACCACACAGAGACCCACAGACTCACTACACAGAGACCCACAGACTCATCACACAGAGACCCACAGTCTCATCACACAGAGACCCACAGACTCACCACACAGAGACCCACAGACTCACCACACAGAGACCCACAGACTCATCACGCAGAGACCCACAGACTCATCACACAGAGACCCACAGACTCACTACACAGAGACCCACAGACTCATCACACAGAGACCCACAGACTCACCACACAGAGACCCGCAGACTCACTACACAGAGACCCACAGACTCACCACACAGAGACCCACAGACTCATCACACAGAGACCCAGACTCACCACACAGAGACCCACAGACCCACCACGCAGAGACCCACAGACTCACCACACAGAGACCCACAGACTCACCACACAGAGACCCACAGACTCATCACACAGAGACCCACAGACTCATCACATAGAGACCCACAGACTCACTACACAGAGTTGGAGCCATTCCCTGTTCACAGGGATGTCCTCTGGCTCCAACATTATTTAACATCTATTTCAACCACGTAGTTCCTGACCCCTTCGATGGCTGCACCGGAGGAATTTCTATCTGGTACAGATAAATGGGAGGCTGATCGATGGCCGGGTGCGGTCAAGGGATGGCTCCCTATTGGTCAACCATGTTATGTATGCCACTCACTCAGAGGAGGAGTTGGAGGTTCTGCTAAACCTGGAGTGTGCTACCAAGAGGTGGGGCCTTACCATCAGCCCCACCAAAACTAAGCACCTGCCTGGGTATTTTGTACCATCGGACACAACTCCCAATCGGTGATGGGGCAGTAGTGGAGAGAGTGGAGAGTTTCCCATACCTGGGCAGTGTGCTTATGACCGGCTCCGGTTTGACAGCAGAGGTCTCACTCCGAATCAGTCGAGCGGCAATATCTTTACATCGGATTGCGTAACGCTGTGTGGAAGCTACCTGGTCTGTCGCTCCACACGAAGCTTCAGGTCTTCTCGGCCACGGTCATTCCCTCCCTTCTCTACGCTTGCGAAACGTGGACCCCCCTAATGGAGCATCTTCACCGGTTAGAAACATTTAGGCTGGCCTGCCTACGATCCATCCTGGGTTTAACCAGGCTGGATTGTGTGAGGAGCTCACATATCCTTGAAAGATCTGGACAAAGTCCCATCGGTGAGCTCCTCCGGCAGGCAAGGCTGCGTTGGCTGGGTCATGTAGCCCGCATGCCCAGCCACCGCATGCCCAAACAGCTTTTGTTCGGCACATTAGGTGGCACAGCCAGTCATCTCGGTCATCTCAGTCAGTCGACCCGTGGCACCTGCTGGGTCTGCCCCGGACCTATTGCCAGCGGGCATTCGACACTTCACGTGGCCTCAAGGTGCACATGGCCTGGCACAAGCGCCGTGGTGACGTCACCGCCACTTAGTGGCGAATGGCAGTTGTTGTTGATGGTGATGATGATGATGATAATGCTGGTTGATAGTGATGATGATGTTGATGATGATGGTGACACTGGTGATGATGTTGATGATGGTGATGATGATGGTGATGATGGTGATGATGATGATGTTGATGATGGTGTTGATGATGGTGATGATGGTGATGATGATGATGATTATATCGGAGACTCGCCTGTCCAGCCAGCAGCGGAGTGAGCCTGGAGGAGAGCTCCCCGTCCTCGATGGAGCGGGTCACCTCCTGCGTCCAGAACGTCTGGCACCCGGCGATGACGATCTGCCCGGGCCACTGAAGCACCCAGCTGCCTCGGGGGGTCTGTGGGAACACGACGCAGAGTGGGGACAAGCCCTGGCTCGCTCACCAGCTCACTCACCCACTCGCTCACCAGCTCGCCCACCCGCTCACTCACCAGCTCGCTCACCCACTCACTCACTCACTCACCAGCTCACTCACCAAATCACTCACCCACTCACTCACCAGCTCGCCCACCCGCTCACTCACCAGCTCGCTCACCCACTCACTCACCAGCTCACTCACCAACTCACTCCCTGACTAGAGAGAGAGACAAGCCCTGCCTAGAGAGGGAGTGGGTGGGTGAGTGAGTGAGTGAGTGGGTGAGTGGGTGAGTGAGTGGGTGAGTGAGTGAGTGAGTGGGTGAGTGGGTGAGTGAGTGAGTGAGTGAGTGAGTGAGATGGTGAGTGAGTGAGTGAGTGAGTGAGATGGTGAGTGAGTGGGTGAGTGAGTGGGTGAGTGAGTGAGTGGGTGAGTGAGTGAGTGGGTGAGTGGGTGAGTGAGTGAGTGAGTGGGTGAGTGAGTGAGTGAGTGAGTGAGTGAGTGAGTGAGTGAGTGAGTGAGTGGGTGAGTGAGTCAGTGAGTGAGTAGGTGAGTGAGTGAGTGAGTGAGTGGGTGAGTGGCCTAGTGAGTGAGCGAGCGAGCGAGTGTGTGAGTGAGTGAGTGAGTGAGTGAGTGGTGAGTGAGTGAGTGGTGAGTGAGTGAGTGGGTGAGTGAGTGAGCGAGTGACCTAGTGAGTGAGTGGGTGAGTGAGTGAATGGGTGAGTGAGTGAGTGAGCGAGCGAGTGACCTAGTGAGTGGGTGAGTGACCTGGTGAGTGAGAGGGTGAGTGAGTGGGTGAGTGAGTGAGTGACCTAGCGAGTGAGTGAGTGAGTGACCTAGCAAGTGAGTGAGTGAGTGGCCTAGTGAGTGAGTGAGCGAGCGAGTGTGTGAGTGAGTGAGTGGGTGAGTGAGTAAGTGAGTGAGTGAGTGGGTACAGTGTGAGTGAGTGAGTGACCTAGCGAGTGAGTGAGTGAGTGACCTAGCGAGTGAGTGAGTGAGTGAGTGGCCTAGTGAGTGAGTGAGTGAGCGAGCGAGTGTGTGAGTGAGTGAGTGAGTGGGTGAGTGGGTGAGTGAGTGAGTGGGTGATGAGTGGGTGAGTGAGTGAGTGAGTGAGTGAGTGAGCGAGTGACCTAGTGAGTGAGTGTGTGAGTGAGTGAATGGGTGAGTGAGTGAGTGAGTGACCTAGTGAGTGAGTGAGTGAGTGAGTGACCTAGTGAGTGAGTGAGTGAGTGAGCGAGCGAGTGACCTAGTGAGTGGGTGAGTGACCTGGTGAGTGAGAGGGTGAGTGAGTGGGTGAGTGAGTGAGTGACCTAGCGAGTGAGTGAGTGAGTGAGTGACCTAGCGAGTGAGTGAGTGGCCTAGTGAGTGAGTGAGCGAGCGAGTGTGTGAGTGAGTGAGTGGGTGAGTGTGTGAGTGAGTGAGTGAGTGACCTAGCGAGTGAGTGAGTGAGTGACCTAGCGAGTGAGTGAGTGAGTGGCCTAGTGAGTGAGTGAGTGAGCGAGTGTGTGAGTGAGTGAGTGGGTGAGTGGGTGAGTGAGTGAGTGGGTGGTGAGTGGGTGAGTGAGTGAGTGGGTGATGAGTGGGTGAATGGGTGAGTGAGTGAGTGAGTGAGTGAGTGGGTGAGTGAGTGAGTGAGCGAGTGGTGAGTGACTCACGGTGGGGTAGGCAGCGAGTGAGCGAGCGACGCCATCCCGCACGCTGTCCCTCATGGCGCGTTCCACCTCCAGCAGCCAGTCCTCCACGTTGCCACGCGGCGCCAGCGGGCGGACCAGCTCCACGCGCTCACCCTCACCACTCACCATGTGGGTGATGAGCAACTCGTGCTGTTGCTGCTGGAACACCAGCTGCAACACACACAGACTCATCACCACACTCATCACCACACACTCACCACACACACCACACACACCACGCACTCACCCTCGCCACTCACCATGTGGGTGATGAGCAACTCCTGCTGCTGAAACACCAGCTGCACCACACACACACCACCACCACACTCACAACTCACACTCATCATCACACACACCACACACACACGCTCACCCTCACCACTCACCATGTGGGTGATGAGCAACTCCTGCTGCTGTTGCTGAAACACCAGCTGTACTACACACACCACCACCACACTCACCACTCACACTCATCATCACTCACACACACACACACCCATCATCACACACACTCACCCTCGCCACTCACCATGTGGGTGATGAGCAACTCTGCTGAAACACCAGCTGCAACACACACATACACACCACACACACTCACCACCACACTCACCACCACACACACCACACACACACCACACACCACACACATAACACACACACACCACACTCACAGACTCATCACACTCACACACACACCACACACACTCACCACACACACACCACACTCACCACACACACTCACCACACTCACCAGCTCCACGCGCTCACCCTCACCACTCACCATGTGGGTGATGAGCAACTCCTCCTGCTGGAACACCATTTGTACCTGACACACACACACAGACTCACCACCACACTCACCACCACACTCACCACCACACTCACCACCACACTCACCACCACACTCACCACCACACTCACCACACACAAACACCACACACACCACACACACTCACCACACACACTCACCACCACACTCACCACACACACTCACCACCACACTCACCATACACACACACCACACACTCACCACACACACTCACCACACACACTCACCACACACACTCACCACCACACTCACCACCACACTCACCACACACACTCACCACCACACTCACCACACACACACACCACACACTCACCACACACACTCACCACACACACTCACCACCACACTCACCACACACACTCACCACCACACTCACCACACACACACACCACACACTCACCACACACACTAACCACACACACACCACACACACACTCATCACCACACTCACCACACACTCACACACACACTCACCACACACACTCACCACACACTCACCACACACACTCACCACACACACTCACCACCACAGTCACCACACAATCACTCACCACCACACTCACCACACACACACACCACACACACACTACACACACCACACACAGACACACACCACACACACCACACACACCACACACACACACACACTCACCACACTCACCACACACTCACCACCACACTCACCACCACACACACACATACACAACACACACCACACACACACACCACACACACACACCACACACACTCACCACACACACACCACACTCACACCACACTCACCATACACACTCACCACACTCACCAGCTCCACGCGCTCACCCTCAAAACTCACCATGTGGGTGATGAGCAACTCCTCCTGCTGGAACACCAGCTGTACCACACACACACACACAGACTCACCACCACACTCACCACCACACTCACCACCACACTCACCACCACACACACCACACACACCACACACACTCACCACCACACTCACCACCACACTCACCACCACAAACACCACACACACCACACACACTCACCACACACACTCACCACCACACTCACCACACATACTCACCACACACACACACACACCACACTCTCACCACACTCACTCACCACACACACTCACCACACACACTCACCACACACACTCACCACCACACTCACCACCACACTCACCACCACACTCACCACCACACTCACCACACACTCACCACACACACTCACCACCACAAACACCACACACACCACACACACTCACCACCACACTCACCACACATACTCACCACACACACACACACACCACACTCTCACCACACTCACTCACCACCACACTCACCACCACACTCACCACCACACTCACCACCACACACACCACACACACCACACACACTCACCACCACACTCACCACCACACTCACCACCACAAACACCACACACACCACACACACTCACCACACACACTCACCACCACACTCACCACACATACTCACCACACACACACACACACCACACTCTCACCACACTCACTCACCACACACACTCACCACACACACTCACCACACACACTCACCACCACACTCACCACCACACTCACCACACACACTCACCACACACACACACCACACACTCACCACACACACTCACCACACACACTCACCACCACACTCACCACACACACTCACCACCACACTCACCACACACACACACCACACACTCACCACACACACACCACACACACACTCATCACCACACTCACCACACACTCACACACACACACACTCACCACACACACTCACCACACACACACCACACACACCACATACCACTCACACACCACTACACTCACCACCACACACACCACACATACACTACATACACCACACACAGACACACACCACACACACCACACACACCACACACACCACACACACACACTCACCACCACACTCACCACACTTACCACACACTCACCACCACACTCACCACCACACACACACATACACAACACACACCACACACACACACCACACACCCACATCACACACACACACCACACACACACCCCACACACACCACATACACACCCCACACACACCACACACACCACACACACACCACACACCACCACACACACCACACACACACCACACACCACCACACACACCACACACACCACACACCACACACAACACACACCACACACACACCTCACACACCACACACACCACACCACACACACACCACACACACCACAAACACCACACACACCACACATCACACACACACCACACACACACCACACACACATGATGACACTCACACCACACACACACCACACACACCACACACACACCACACACACACCACACACACCACACACCACACACAACACACACACACCTCACACACCACACAAACATCACACACACCACACACACACACCACACACACACCCCACACACACCATATACACACCCCACACACACCACACACACCACACACACCACACACACCACACACACACCACACACCACCACACACACCACACACACCACACACACACCACACACCACCACACACACCACACATACCACACACCACACACAACACACACCACACACACACCTCACACACCACACACACCACACCACACACACACCACACACACACCACACACCACACACACCACACACACCACACACACACCACACACACCACACACCACACACACCACACACACACCACACACACCACACACACCACACCACACACACACCACACACACCACAAACACCACACACACCACACATCACACACACACCACACACACACCACACACACATGATGACACTCACACCACACACACACCACACACACACACCACACACACACCACACACACACCACACACACTACACACACCACACACACCACACACCACCACACACACCACACACACACCACACACCACCACAAACCACACACACCACACACACCACACACACCACACACACACCACACACACCACACACACACCACACACACCACACACACACACTCACCACCACACTCACCACACTTACCATACACTCACCACCACACTCACCACCACACACATACATACACAACACACACCACACACACACACCACACACCCACATCACACACACCACACACACACACCACACACACACCCCACACACACCACATACACACCCCACACACACCACACACACCACACACACACCACACACCACCACACACACCACACACACACCACACACCACCACACACACCACACACAACACACACCACATACACACCTCACACACCACACACACCACACCACACACACACCACACACACCACAAACACCACACACACCACACATCACACACACACCACACACACACCACACACACATGATGACACTCACACCACACACACACCACACACACACACCACACACACACCACACACACACCACACACACCACACACCACACACAACACACACACACCTCACACACCACACACACACACCACACACACATCACACACACCACACACACACACCACACACACACCCCACACACACCATATACACACCCCACACACACCACACACACCACACACACCACACACACACCACACACCACCACACACACCACACACACAACACACACACCACACACCACCACACACACCACACATACCACACACCACACACAACACACACCAAACACACACCTCACACACCACACACACCACACCACACACACACCACACACACACCACACACCACACACACCACACACACCACACACACACCACACACACCACACACACCACACACACCACAAACACCACACACACCACACATCACACACACACCACACACACACCACACACACATGATGACACTCACACCACACACACACCACACACACACACCACACACACACCACACACACACCACACACACTACACACACCACACACACCACACACACACCACACACCACCACACACACCACACACACACCACACACCACCACAAACCACACACACCACACACACCACACACACCACACACACACCACCACACACACCACACACACCACACACCACACACACCACACACCACACACACCACACACACCACACACACACCACACACACACCACACACATCACACCACACACACACCACACACACCACACACACACCACACACACACCACACACACACCACACACCACACCACACACACACCACACACACCACAAACACCACACACACCACACATCACACACACACCACACACACATGATGACACTCACACCACACACACACCACACACACACACCACACACACACCACACACACCACACACACCACACACCACACACACACCACACACACACCACACACCACACACACCACACACACCACACACACACCACACACACCACACCACACACACACCACACACACCACACACCACACACACACCACACACACACCACATACACCACACACCACACACCACACCACACATCACACATCACACACACACCACACACACACCACTCACACACCACACACACACCACACACACACCACACACACACCACACACCACACCACACATCACACACACACCACACACACACCTCACACTCACCCCACACACACACCACACCACACACACCACACACACACCACACACCACCACACACCACACACACACCACACACACCACACACACCACACACACTACACACCACACACACCACACACACCACACACCACACACACACCACACACCACACACACCACACACACCACACACACACCACACACACCACACACACCACACCACACACACACCACACACACCACAAACACCACACACACCACACATCACACACACACCACACACACACCACACACACATGATGACACTCACACCACATACACACCACACACACACACCACACACACACCACACACACACCACACACACTACACACACCACACACACCACACACACACCACACACCACCACACACACTACACACACACCACACACCACCACAAACCACACACACCACACACACCACACACACCACACACCACACACACACCACCACACACACCACACACCACACACACCACACACACCACACACCACACACACACACCACACACACCACGCACACCACACACACACCACACACACACCACACACATCACACCACACACACCACACACACCACACACACACCACACACCACACACACACCACACACATACCACACACACCACACACCACACCACACACACACCACACACACCACAAACACCACACACACCACACATCACACACACACCACACACACACCACACACACATGATGACACTCACACCACACACACCACACACACACACCACACACACACCACACACACCACACACACACCACACACCACCACACACAACACACACATACCACACACCACCACAAACCACACACACCACACACACCACACACCACACACACCACACACACACCACCACACACACCACACACACCACACACCACACACACCACACACACCACACACACACCACACACACACCACACACACCACACACCACACACACCACACACACCACACACACACCACACACACCACACCACACACACACCACACACACCACACACACACCACACACCACACACACACACACACCACATACACCACACACCACACACCACACCACACATCACACATCACACACACACCACTCACACACCACACACACACCACACACCACACCACACATCACACATCACACACACACCACACACACCACACACACACCTCACACTCACCCCACACACACACCACACCACACACACCACACACACCACACACACTACACACCACACACACCACACACACACCACACACACCACACACACCACACACACACCACACACACATGATGACACTCACACCACACACACCACACACCACACACACCACACACACACCACACACACCACACCACACACACACCACACACACCACACACCACACACACCACACACACACCACACACACCACACCACACACACACCACACACACCACACACACACCACACACACACCACACACACACCACATACACCACACACCACACACCACACCACACATCACACATCACACACACACCACACACACACCACTCACACACCACACACACACCACACACACACCACACACACACCACACACCACACCACACATCACACATCACACACACACCACACACACACCTCACACTCACCCCACACACACACCACACCACACACACCACACACACACCACACACCACCACACACACCACACACACACCACACACACTACACACCACACACACCACACACACCACACACCACACACACACCACACACCACACACACCACACACACCACACACACACCACACACACCACACACACCACACCACACACCACACACACCACAAACACCACACACACCACACATCACACACACACCACACACACACCACACACACATGATGACACTCACACCACACACACACCACACACACACACCACACACACACCACACACACACCACACACACTACACACACCACACACACCACACACCACCACACACACTACACACACACCACACACCACCACAAACCACACACACCACACACACCACACACCACACACACACCACCACACACACCACACACACCACACACCACACACACCACACACCACACACACACCACGCACACCACGCACACCACGCACACCACACACACACCACACACACACCACACACATCACACCACACACCACCACACACAACACACACATACCACACACCACCACAAACCACACACACCACACACACCACACACACCACACACCACACACACACCACCACACACACCACACACACCACACACACCACACACACACCACACACACACCACACACACCACACACCACACACACCACACACACCACACACACACCACACACACCACACCACACACACACCACACACACCACACACACACCACACACCACACACACACCACACACACACCACATACACCACACACCACACACCACACACCACACCACACCACACATCACACATCACACACACACCACTCACACACCACACACACACCACACACACACCACATACACCACACACCACACACCACACCACACATCACACATCACACACACACCACTCACACACCACACACACACCACACACCACACCACACATCACACATCACACACACACCACACACACCACACACACACCTCACACTCACCCCACACACACACCACACCACACACACCACACACACCACACACACTACACACCACACACACCACACACACACACCACACACACCACACACACCACACACACACCACACACACACCACACACACCACACACCACACACGCCACACATACCACACACACACCACACACACCACACACACCACAACACACACACCACACACACCACACACACACCACACACACCACACACACCACACACCACACACACCACACACACACCACGCACACACCACACCACACATCACACACACACCACTCACACACCACACACACACCACACACACACCACACACACACACCACACACACCACTCACACCACACACACCACACACACACCACACACACCACACACCACACACACACCACGCACACACCACACACACATACCACTCACACACCACACACACACCACACACACACACACCACACACACACACCACACACCACACACACCACTCACACCACACACCACACACACCACTCACATCACACACACCACACACACACCTCACACCACACACACACACACACCACACACACACACACCACACACACACACACACCACACACACACCACACACACACACCACACACACCACACACACCACTCACACCACACACATGATGACACTCACACTGGCGATGTTCTCGAAGCACTTGCGCAGGTG